>NC_046661.1:97282659-97315494 GCF_010883055.1 Belonocnema kinseyi
TTCCTGGGAGAGCGAGAGAGAAGCCTGCGCGCGCAACATCGCCTTCTTCTTCTACACACCGACGAGCGGCGAGTCAGTGTTGAAATGTATACTTTTTCCATATGTGAGCACTGGTCGACATAAGAACGATACTATCAGGGGAGCAGTGATCTCAGATCTGAAACGAGATGTGGTCCAATCCTATGACAGGGCTATGTCCTCTGAATATAGTAGGAGACGATGTAAATGACTGAGTTGCGCGCGCAATCCATTTCTCCTCTTCTGAATTTGAAAATTCGAAGGAGCACGATTGCCGGTCGGAATACTTCGGCGGTCCTATTTATATGTCTATCTGCTTTGAAATAAAATGAAGAGATTGGGATTTTAATATATATATATATATATTAATAATGATAATATTATAATTATGTTATATTATAATAGTCTTATTTATATCTTGATCCGAATTTGAAAGAAGAAATTGGCGATTTTGGAATTCATCTCGTTTGGATAAAAACTCAATTATTTGATTGAAAAATTAATTATTTTGTTAAAAATGTAACTATTTTGTGAAGAGGTCCTCTTTTCTATCAAAAGTTCAACTACTTTGTTAAAATTGTTATTTTTTTTATTTGAAGGTTCATCTCTTTCGTTGAAAATACATTGTTGAAACTGACAATTAATCTATACCATTTTTGGTTAAAAAATCATGTATTTTGTTACAAATTCGTCTTTCTTTGTATACATTAAATTGTTTTATGGAAAATTTATACTTTTTAATAAAAATCTACAATTTTCGGTTGAATTATCAACTGTAAATATTTTTGGGTTGAAAAGTAGTTTTGTTGTAAATGCAACTATATTGTTAAAAAATAAAATCATAATTTTTGGGTGGAAAATTCGATTATTCACTTAAAGTTGAACTAATTAGTAAAAAAATTAAATCTTTCTTATTAAGGATTCATAATTATAGTTGAAAATTCAACTATTTGCCTTCAAATTGGATTAAATATTCAGCTTTTTTGTAGCTAATACCATTTTTGACTTTAAAATTAAATAATTTCGTTGAAAGTTCATACATTTTGTTGGAAATTGACCTTATTTGGTACATATTCTTGGGTTTAAAAGTGGAATAATTCACTAAGAGTTGAACTACTTTGTAAAAAAATAAGTTTTTTTAACATGGTTTTTTAATTGTGGTTGAAAATTAACTATTTGGTTGAAAGATTAACTCTTTGATAGAAAACTCATATTTTTCGTTTAAAAAAATCAACTTTTTGTAGATAATTCGTCTTTTTGACTTTAAAATTAAATAATTTCGTTGGAAATTCATGTATTTTGTTTAAATTTGTCTTTTTTTAGATCATTAATTTTCTTGGCCGAAAATTCATCTGATTGGTTGACAATTTAACAACTTTGTTTAAAATTAATTTTTTTTCTGTTCAAAATTATTTATCTTTATCTGAAAATGTAACTATTATATGATTGATTAAAAATTAATATTATATATTGGTTAAGTTGGAAAATCGTTTTTTTATAGAACATTAATTTTCTTGATCAAAAACTCACCTTTTTCCTTGAAAATTTGACAATTTTGTTGAAAATTTGTTACATTTAGTTAAAACACCAATTATTTGATATAAAATTATATTATTTTGTTAAAAAGTAAACTTTTAGGTTGAAACATGATTTATTTTATTAATTAGATTTTTTCCTAAAATTAAAAAAACTGCAAAATAAAAAAATTGCCTTAAAATTGTCCTGATTCTTTTTTTTTTTAATTTTTAAAATATTTTCAAATACTCACTTAAAATTGATTTTTCAAAATAAAAAATCATTTTCAATTTTCTTAGCAATCACAACAATTTTTGTTATTCTTTTTAAATATTTTACAATTCTCAAAAAGCTTAATTTTTTAAATCTGCAAAAATCTACATCGTGTTTCAAATTATTTGAAAAAATTTTAAGTTTTAAATTAATTTTGAATATTTTTTAAAATTAAAATTGTAGCGTTCAAACTTAAAATTTAGCTAATTATAAATTTAACAATTCAAGGCTTTCTATTTCGAACCATTCTATACAAATTTGTATAGTTTTTAACAGTTGTTTGTAATGGATTGTTTTAAATGAACGGTCAAATATTTCTGATAATTAAATAAATTTTCTTTTTTTAATTAAAATTTTTTTAATTGAATGGGTTAAAAATAAAATTTTTTTAGACTGAAATAATATTTGAAGTCATAATTGAAAATACTTATATAAACTAATATATATTAATTCTTTAATTTTGAACGGATTGAGAATCATCTTGTAAAATCAATTATTTTTCAATTTTTAATACCTTGAATTAAATTTAAAACATTTTAATTTAAAATTATTTCGATTTAAAAAAAATCATAATTGAAAACAAATATGTTAATTTTCTATCAAATAATTGGTGTTTTAACTAATACAAAGTACAGGATAAAGATTCAACCAAAAATGAAATAGTTCAATTTCCAGATAAAAACTGTAATAAAAAATTGAATTGAAAAAGAAAAAAAAACGAATTTTCAACAAAATTGTTGAATTTTCAAAGGGAAAAGGAAAATTTTTTACAAAGAAGATTAATATTCTATCAAAAAAACGATTTTCGAACTTAACCAATATATACGATTGATTTTTAATCAACCCTATAATAGTTACATTTTCAGATGAAGATAAATAATTTGTAACAGAAAAAATTAATGTTAAATAAAGTTGTTTAATTTTTAACCAATCAGATGAATTTTCGACCAAGAAAATTAATGATCTACAAAAAAAGACAAATTTTAAACAAAATACATGAATTTTCAAAGAAATTATTTAATTTTAAAGTCAAAAAGTCGAATTATCTAAGAAAAGTTGAACTTTTTAAGCGAAAATATGAGTTTTCAATCAAAGATTTAAGCTTTCAATCAAATAGCTAAATTTTCAAACATAATTAGAAAACCTTGTTAAAAAAAACGTATTTTTTTACAATCTTAATGAAATAATCGACTCTTAAGCCCAAGAAGATGTACAGTTGATATTTCAACCAAACAATTGAATTTTTGATAAAAAATAATACATTTTCAACCAAAAAGATTAATTTTCTACCAAACAAGGTTAAATTTCTAACAAAATACATGAACTTTCATCGAAATTATTTAATTTTAAAGTCAAAAAGAGTATTATGTACAAAAAAGATGAATCTTTAACCAAATTTAAAGGCAAATAGTTGAAATTTCAACTATAATTATGAATCCTTAATATGAAGGAATTAATTTTTTTACTGAGTAGTTTAACTTTAAGTCAATAATTTTATTTTACACCCAAAAGTTACGATTTTATTTTTTAACAATATAGTTGCATTTACAACAAAACGAATTTGCAACCCAAAAATATTTACAGTTGATAATTCAACCGAAAATTAGTAATTTTTAATTAAAAAGGATAAATTTTCCATAAACAATTTAATTTTTACAAAGAAAGACGAATTTTTAACAAAACACGTGATTTTTTAACCAAAAATGGTATAGAGTAATTGTCAGTTTCAAAAATGTATTTTCAACGAAAGAGATGAACCTTCAAATAGAAAAAATATAATTTTTAACAAAGTAGTGGAATTTTTGATAGAAAAGGGGACTGTTTTACAAAATAGTTACATTTTAACAGAATAATTAATTTTTTAATCAAATAATTGAGTTTTTATCCAAACGAGATGAATTCCTAAATCGCCAATTTCTTTAATTTATTTCAAATTCAGATCAAGATATAAATAAGACTATTATAATATAAGATAATTACAATATTATCATTATTAATATATGTATGTATGTATATATATATATATATTAGTATTTATATTTATGTAATTTATATTTTATACTTGAATTAACATAACCTCAAAATATACGCATATAAAGAGGCGCGTGAGGTATTCAAATCATGAGAATTGCCAGCATCGAAATCTGGAAATATTAAAATCCCATTCTCTTCATTTTATTTCAAAGCAGATAGAGATATAAGTAGAACCGCCGAAGTGTTCCGACGGGCAATCGTGCACCTTCGAGTCTTGCAGCTCCCAACTCTAAAGTTTTTGAGTGCGAATGTGGTGAGTCCTTCTTTGCTGAGGGACCAGTTGTGGGAAAACCCACTGTTTTAAAATATTTGTTGCGCTGAAAGACGAGGGCGGATTGCTAAAATGTGATCTCGTGACTTTTCACGAAGAGGAGAAGAACGAGAAAACTCTGATGAGTACCAACTCGCCCAAAGGATGCGACATAAAAACAAAGGTGAAGAGAGTCCCACAAAGTGAGTTTACTCAGTGGAAAAACGTGAAGTGTAAGTGCAGTGACACCATCGAGAATCAGCTATTCAGAATTGCTTACGTGCCCCAAGGAAAATCTAAGTCCAAGGTAGGACAAGTGACTCTAGGGAGAAAAAGAACCATGATCGTTTCTGGTTCTGAATCAGAGAGAGAATCTGTTCTGGATCTCAAAAAGCAGAAAGCGAGGTAAAATGGCGGAACGAACGGAGTGGAACTCCTCAACAAATTCGAGAAACTTCGAGAATCCGTGGCGCCGGGCGGCTGAAGCGGTGATGCGGTCAAAGAGCTTATACAGATAGAGTAGGCATGCCCGTAAGTGGGAACGTCCACGGTTAGAAAGAGAGAGACGATTGCATTGGGTTGCTATCTCTCTCTTTCATAGCGTACTGCGCACGCGCGCAGCGCTGGTATAACGGTCAAACTTTAACCTATGTATCTCAATGTTATTGTTAGCAGTATAGCTGCGAACCAAAGATTGTTGGGCTGTATATGTTTATTTAATATGACTATTAATTGTTGTCTGTGTAAGAAGGAATCAATACCTGGAGATAAAAGTCGTAGTTTCCACAAGTAAGTATCATACATATAAGTTAACGATTAATGACAGCACTTGATTGATGAAAAATATTTTGATGAACAAATTGTATTGCTACTAAAATTGCATAGTGATTTTATATAAAAATTACATTACGATTATATTATTATTATTGCAGATTCCCTGATAATAGTGAACTCAAACAGAAATGGATGAACATACTTGGAATATCCTCTGTAACCAAATCTACAAAACTGTGCAGTGATCATTTCAATAAAGATGCCTTTGTTGACTGCGCATGCTCCAGTAGATAAAGACAGCAACCCAACGCAATCGTCTCTCTCTTTCTAACCGCTGACGCTCCCACTTGCCGCGCGCCTTTAGCATGCCTACTCTATCTGTATAAGCTCTTTGGATGCGGTTGGCCATCTGCTTCAGCCAGAGGAGCCTAACATTGAGCGCATGCAGATAGAAAATCAACAGCAGACGATAGAAAGAGAGCAGGAGAGTGTCAACAGAAGGAAGCACTCCCCGCCACCAGTTACAATATTAACGAAATTCTTGTCAAGGCAGGGGAGGGAAGCAGAAAACTAATTTGTTTGGCCCAGTCGGTCAATGCCGTGATTAGATTTGACAAAACATCAGGACGAGCTTTCATAAAAGCTGACAGCCCAGAGAACCACAAAAAGGTAATTAATACTCTGACCAACGAAGGAATAGAATTTTTTACCCACGGAATTAAAGGCGAGAGCAGAAAAACTAAGAAATTCTTTATCAAATATTTTCATTCAATGGGTATTGATGAAAATGAAATTGTTATTGAAATAAAATCTCGATATGGGTTTCAACCAATTCGACTAATACAGTTTGAGAGTAGGGACTCGCTTCTCCTTATTTTTGAAAAACAAATCCCAAACTCTGATATCAAGGGTATCAACAGCATTTTTAACCAAAGGGTTAAGGTCGTTAATTATAAAACAAAATATAGTGCGGTCACCCAAAGTAAAAACTGTTAAAACTTTGGACATATCAAGGCACCCTGTGACAGAGTCAAGATTGAGCCAACAACAACAAAAATAAACAGCAAAGGAGTCAGCGTGGAGGTGTGTACCAACTGCTCCCAAGAAGGCCATGGTGCAAACAAGGCAGCGTGTCCAGTCTTTATTAAGGAAATTGTGAAATCAAAGCAGAGGAGAGAAAACTTTAGAAGGAATAAACAACAAGGAGCCAGCGTGAACAATAGAACGGTAACAAACACGTCAGCAAGCACCGCTTGCAAAACTGAGGCAGGCACTGAGGAGGCCCGGAAAAGTGAACAGACTCGAGTTAGTGCAAGAGTTTCATATGCACAGGTAACATCAGGTTCGAGTAAGATTGTAAGTGCTGCAAACACAAAAATCAACAAAAGCCAGACAACTAGAAAGATAACTGATATAATTCTAGATGCACTAGACGAAATAGTAAACAAAAATGAGACGAGCGACGAAACTCGAGATCTCATTTGTGAAATTTATTAGAATCTGGCTGTTCCATAAAAAAGTTATAAAAACGAATTGACAGCAATACATAAATTCCTAACAATAATTCACAATGGCAGACCTTAATATATTACATTTAAATATAAATGGCATACACAGACGTAAGCCAGAGTTGATGCAACTAATTGCAAGAAACAGACCTGACATCATCATTCTCAATGAAGTCCGGTCTAAAGCAAAAAATAATATTCAAGGTTTTATAAAATTATCGGTAAAAATTTATAGATATTTAGGTACAAATATGTACATAGCGAATCACATTAAATGGAACGGTAGAGTCACACAAAAATTTGGGAACTCTAAATTTGAAGAACATATTGAGGTACTTGGCGTTACTGTATTTGTAGAGAATAATGACAAAATTGACCTGTATGCAGTCCACATACCAACCAAAGGAAGGGACAAAAAGGCAGAGAAAATGCTGGAGTACCTGACAACTAAGCCAATCACGATACTCATTGGTGATTTCAACGCCAGACATCCCATCCTCAGTTCAAACACAAGCAACATCAGAGGAAAAATTTTAAAAGAAGCTATATTTCGAGGCCCAACTCTCTGGTGCTGCGCCGAGCCGTCGAGGCCGCTGCACGGGGGCAATAGAACAGCTTGAAACTACAATCACTCTAGTCCTAGACACCCTGGCACCACTACAAGAAATGAAAAATGAAATTGACTCTCTCCCAACAGAAATCCAGATAGAAATCAGAGAAAGAAACAAGCTACGACACTTGAATGCCGGAATTATTTCGAGGAGAGTATAAATAGAATACAAAAATAGTAAAGTTAAAGTACAAGAACAACTAGATGTCTGGAAGGAAGAACAATGGATACAAACTTTTGAATGCAATGAGGATTATCGAAGAAAGTTATGGAGAGTGCAAAAATCACTGAAAACCCTGGACACGATACTACCCATATTTGATGGAACCAAGTCATCAGAGGAGACAATCGACAAGCTAGTGGGTGCGGCCATAGTCGAAGATGCGGAAATCTCGACAAAAGACGAAGATACCCTGAAATCAACATAATTTCAGCAATTGGATGAAACGGATCTCGCCGAGGTCACTAAAATCATGAGAACCTTTAAAAATAATAAGGCTCCGGGTCCTGACGGTATCATGATCGAACAACTCAAAAACATCGGTCTACTCACAAAGAACAGACTAGTAAAAATTAATAACTGGTATCTACAAACTGCATACCTACCAGAAAGATGGAAACTCGGCCATTGTATATTTCTACACAAAAAAAGGGAAAGATCCAACCAAGCCAGAATCTTATAGACCCATCACCCTACTAAACATCATGGGAAAAATATTGGAAAAAATAATACTCGCTAGGATGCAAACACATGTTGAAAAGGTAATCCCAAAGTTTCAACACGGCTTCTGCAAGAAAAAAGGAACCCAAACACAAACTCTACACACTCTAAGTCATATCACAGAAGCTATCCAGAACGGCGAGTCAACCTCAGTCATCAGTACCGATCTCACAAAAGCCTTCGATTCCATCAACCATAAAGGGCTACTCTTAAAAATGGACAAGATGGAAATGTCAGCCAAGGTTCAGTTCTCGGCCCGGTTATCTTCAACTTGTACATGGCCGACCTTCCAGTCAAGAACATCCCAAACACAATGATCTCTCAATATGCATACGATCTCTTAGTAATGAATAAAGAAAGCGAGCCAAATTCGCCAAAATCAGAGCAGAATGGGCGGCAGAAGAATTAATTCAGTATTACAAAGACTGGAGATTGAAATGCAATGTAACCAAAACTGAAGCCATCATCTTCACTAATAAAAAATATCAATTTACTCACCTCCAAGTTGAGAATGAGAAAATTAAACTGGAAAAATCTATCAAATATCTAGGAATTAAACTAGATAGTACTCTTTCCATGAAGCAACACGTAGATGAAGCGTGCCTCAAAGCCAAGAGAATCGCGATTATGCTCAACCCCATCATTGGAAGATATAGTAAAGTGGACGAAGGAATAAAATGCATGATAATCAATACATGTATCAGGCCAGTCTTAGAATATGGTAACATACAAGTTGCAAATAGACTGAGGAGGACATCAATCAAAAAGTTGGAAGTAGCGATTAGGAAGATATTCAGACAGGCTGGAGGTTTTCCCATCACCTTTCTATCCCATGACCTATGGGAAATGATCGATGAGCTTCTATTCCATAAAAGACTATTCATCCTACATCAGAAATTTCTAGAAAAGCAGCGGGAGGCCAACTACGGTAATATCGCCGAGAAGTTGACTTCAATCGAATGGTACCATGTCAACGTGGAATCTTTACCCTCCGCTTAAACACTAAACATAGTAAGTTATTTAGTAAAAAACAAGAATTCACCAGACTTGTCTGGGCAAAAATAAATTATGCACACACAATCAGATAGGGCCACTTATCCCATGTTAATGATCCAGCTAGATTTTTACATAGGAGAGTGACAACACATAAGTTACTGTCCTACACCAAACGCTAGCTAAAGAACACTTCAGTATGTATCACAAATTATAGAAAATAAATGACTTTAATTAAAATGATTTGAATTTTTTTTAATGCTGCTTTTTCAAAATATTTTGCTTCTTGCATATGTGTTCACACTCTTTTGAAAAAAGTTTAATAAAATTTAAAGTTTAATTTATAACAGTGTAAAAGTCCATAAGAAATTTTCTTTGACTTTCAATTTTCTTGAATTCTTGTATGAGAATTCAAACTTTTTCGATTAATAAAACTAACATAATTCAAAATTGTTAAAAAATTATGAATCTATGATATTTAATAATTCTTTAAACAAAAATTGCAATTACGGAAGAAAAACGCTGACGGAATCCAAAATTGTTGAAGCTTGTACATTTTATTATTTTAAACAAAAATCATTGAGTTGAAATCTAATTATTTTTCTTTAAAAATACTAATTTTAGGGGAACACACTAATATAACCTAAAGTTGTTAACAAAATGGTGAATATTATTTATAATCTAATTTTTTCAAATATTAATAATTATCGACGAAAACTATAACAGAGCGTGAGAATAAACTTATTCAAATCATAAATATTCTTTTCAATTTAATGACTTTTGTTTAAATAACCGATTTCTTGTGAAAAGGAACGTTAAACATAACCTTAAATTGTTCAAAAATTGTAAATCATCTTTAAAATATGTATATTTTGAAAACCAACATCTTATCCGTATGAGTTGCAAAAAATTAAATCTTATTTGGACATCTAATGTTTTTTAAACTAACAAAACCTGTTTTCGTCGTAAAACGCCAACATTATATAAAATTGTTCAAGCAATTCTAAATTCCCTTGCAAATATAATTTTTTAAAATAAATATGTCAATTTCTTTCAAAAAACGCTAACATTGTCTGAAATTGTTCAAACATGTAAATTTTATTATTTAAAAAAAGTAGAATTTAACTCTTATTATTTTTGTTAAAAAATACCAATTCCGGGTGAAACACACCCACATAACATAAAGTTGTTAAGAATTTTGTATGTATTTTTTGAGAAATCTAATAATTTTTTATTAAAAATGCTAGTCTAGAATTTTAAATCTTATTAGAAATCAATATTGAAAAACGCTATCTTAACCGACAGTTGTACACACATTTCTTATATCTAATGATTTTTTATTTAAAATACCGTCTTCTGGTGTAAAATGCCAACATAACCAAAAATGGTTTAAAGTTGTGAATCTTCTTTGAAAATGAATTTTTTTTAATTGAAAATTTAAATTTCCGAAGAAAAAAATGTCGAATGTTCACGTTTTGAGTCCCCTGAATAAAAAAAAAGGTTTTTACAAATTTGTCTGTCTGTTCGTTTTTAAGAATTTGAAAATTCTATCACGGCTATTCATATTATTCAAAAATACGAACAATTTATCATCATAACTGTTCTCAATAAAAAACAAATTAACAGAGTTATAGCATGCACAAAATTCAAAAAAACAAACGAAAATGAACATTTCAAGCCAAACAACGCACGATATGAAAAATCTCAAAGGAAAACAATTGTTGCATTCTGAATCTTCTTCAAGATTATGCTGATAACTTTTTGAATTTTTCTAGAAAATCGAAAATTTGAATTTTTATTTCATAGAAAATTAATTAAAAATCCATTTTCAGGTAAAACTAGGTAAGATATGACAAAAGACGAACCGACAAAAATGATGCACCCAAAAAAGATCTACAAATTGTTTATCATTTACTTTTTGATAGACCTCGTAGTTTTTGTTTTATTCTTTAATCACAGCATTAAGAATAGAAAAATAAAGTTCTTACACAAACTACACAAGCTGCGAAAGAAATAAAAAGACAACATTTTTTCATCCAAAAAAGAGTTACAAGTTTGTTGTGAATCATTTTCGTATGGGATGCGAATTTTTTGTTTTTATCTTGCAAAATAACACTAAAAATTAAAAAAAGAAATTTGTCCAAAAACGATGCAAGTTGCGAAAAAAATTAATTGAAAAAAGTCGGCCGATTCTTTAAATATAATAAAAAATATGATGAATATAATATAAAATAATATATAATATAATATAATTAATACAACAATGTCTCAGTGAGAAAAATTATGGTCAACTTCAGAGATAGTCAAAATAATGGGAATTAGAAACAAAAGTTTCAAACATTAAAATTTAGGTAAAAAAATAATTCCTTAGAAGGTTAGAGGGCTTTGAATTTAAAAATAATCATAAATTCGAAACTCCTACATTGCAATCGAATGCAATTACCATTAACGCATATCTATAATTCAAATTCTTGCTTAATACTAGAATCTTATAATTTGTAAATTAAAATGTTTATTATTAATTTTTTTTAACAAATATGGTAATATTAATTTTTAAATTTGTTAAGTGCATAAAAAAGGTTTGATTTGAAAACATTCAGAATAATATATTATAGGCTTTTATTAAAAACAATTTCATCAATGTTTATTTATATTTATTTCATTTATTCCAAAGGAAAAATTCTTTTAATTTATAATTCTTTGATTCAGCTATAAATTATATTTCACAGATAAAAATAAACATTTTAAAACCATTAAATTCAGCATTTCCTAATTTTGTACCTACATCATATACGCAAAAGATTTCAAAACATTGTATTAAATTAACTGATAACATTCTCATCCTATCAGTCCCTTGACTTAGTCTGTGGCTATGCTGAAAAAAGGGTCACTTCAGAAAAAATTTGAAAAAGAAATAATATTTTTTTTTTATAAAATACAGTGAAACCCTTCAATAGCCCTCCCTTCTATAGCCTTTCCAAGAATTAACGCCGCGCCGCAGATTGGTGTAAAAGGTGCTGCGCGGAGTGCGCGGGCCTGCAGTTGTCACTCTGGCAAGCACTCAGGCGTGAACAAACCAAAGCGGAACGGGCTATAATGAGTTAGTTCTAATCCACCGTCAACTCCAAAATCAGCACTATAGAAGAGTTTAACTGTACTTGATATTTTAAATTTATTTATTTAAAATTTTAATATTTCATGATAATAATTTTTCTTTTAGATAAGTATGGAAACAGGCGAGGAATTAACTCACAAGCAGCTTCTAGAAAACAGTTTAAAACTAGCAAAAGCTCTAGAAAAACAGGGCTTAAGATTAAATGACCGAATTGGAATTTGCAGTGAGAATAATTTAAATTTCGCAATAGCAGCTTTCTCCAGCATTTTCTTGGGCACGACAATTTGTCCTCTGAGTCCATTTTACACTGAAAGAGAATTGATTCACACGATGAAAATTTCCAAGCCAACATACATTTTCGTCTCAATTTCGTGTTTGCCTAGAATGAAAAAAATTGTAAAGGATTTGCCCTGGTCTACAAATTTAATTCTTCTCCAACCGAACCTTTCGAATTCAGAAATTCCTAATATTTCAGGTTTAATTTCTAAAATTCCAAATTCAGAATCGAGAAATTTTAGACTGCCAGAAATCGACATAGAAAATCACGTTTTATTAATTTCTGCTTCGAGTGGAACCACAGGACTTCCAAAAGGTGTGATGTTGACTCATAAAAATATTTTGACTATGATTCAACAGTACGATGAATGTAAAGTTCCTGTTACGCGAGTCAATGGAACAATGTTGGGACTAATGCCATTTTCCCACGCTTACGGATTCTGTCTTTTAATGACAGTTTTTGCATTTGGAGCGACCCAAATTATCATCTCTAAATTTGAAGAAAACATTTTCCTGAAGGCTATTGAAAAATATAGGATTCAAGTTTTGAATTTGGCACCACCACTTTTAGTGTTTTTGGCCAAAAGTCCAATTGTGGATAAATACGACTTGTCGTCTGTAACAAGAGTATCGTGAGTAAAATATTTACACTTCTATACCCTGCTGGTAGTAGAAATATTAATAGAGAGATAGTAAAATATTTTCTTTGATGGGTAAAAGATAGGATGGGATAGAGAAAAGGTGCTTGATGAAGAGAGACATGAATTTTGATTAGCAAAGATCTAGGAAAGTATTGACATGAATAGATAAAAAGGATAGGACCAGATTTAGATTAGATTGATTTAGATTACCATAGAAATAGGAAAATATATACATGGATAGAAGTAGAATACGACTGAATAGAGAAAAGAGGAATAAAAAAGATATACGGGAATTTAGATTGACAAAGAAATAGAGAAATATTGATGTGGATAGGTAAAGGATAGGAAAGAGAGGATTCAAAATGATAGACTTAAACTTCAAATGACAGAAAGATAGTAAAAGACTGAGATGGATAGATATAGGAGAGTATAAGATAGAAAAGATGGGATGGAAAGAGATAGACACAAATTTAAATTAACACAGAGGTAGTAAATGGTTGAAGTTGATAGAATAGGATAGGAGGAGATAAAGAAGAAGAGATGGAAAAAGGTAAACGGGAATTCAGATTTTTTAAAAATAGAAGAATATTGACATAGTTGGATAAAGGGTAGGATGAGATAGAAAATATGGGATGGAAAGAGATGGGCGTAAATTTAGATTGACTGGGAGATGGTTAAAGATTAACGATGGTAGATGAAGTATAGAATAATATAGAGGAGATTGAAAAAGATAGACGTGAATTTAAAGTGACGGTGCAATAGAAAAATATTGACGTGGATATATAAAGGAGAGGATAATATAGAAAAAATGGGATTGAAAAAGATAGGCGTAAATTTTGATTAAAAGAGAGATAATTTAAGATTGACGCAGATTGATGTAGTATAGGTTAAGATAGAGAATAGGGTATTGAGTAAGATGAACGGGAATTTAGATTGAACGAGAGATAGAAAAATATTGACTTGGATAGATATAGGAAAGAATATAAGATAGAAAAGAAGGGATTGAAAAGGATAGATGGAAATTAAAATTGACAGAAAGATGGTAAAAGATTGACATATATAGATGGAGGATAGGACGAGATAGAGAAGAGAGAATTGCAAAAGATAGACAAGAATTTAGATTGACTAAGAGGTAGAAAATGATAAACGTTGATAGTATTAGAGTACGATTAGATAGAGGAAACGAGAAAGATAATAAAAGATTGACGTCGGTAGATGTAGGTTTGAATAAGAAAGAGATGAGGGTATTGAAAGAGAAACGCGTGAATTTAGATTAACAAAGAGATAGTAAAAGATAGATGGAATTTTATATTGACAGAGAGATAGAAAAAGATTGGCATGGATAGATAAAGGGGGGATAATACAGAAAATAGGGGATGCCAATAGATAGACATAAATTTATTGACAGAGAGATGGTAAAAGAATTACGTTTTTCAACATAGGATAGGACGAGATAAAGAAGAGGAGATTCGAAAAGGTAGACGGGAATTTGGATTGATATAAAATTAGAAAAATAATGACCGGGCTGGATAAAGGATAGAATAAGATAGAAAAAAGGGATTAAAAAAGATAGAAGAAAATTAAAATTCATAGAGAGATAGTAAAATATTAACATAGATAGATAAAGGATAGGATAATATAGAGAAGAGGGAATTGCAATAGATAGACGTGAATTCAGATTAACAAAGAAGTAGGAAAAAATAGACGTTGATAGACGTAGGGTGCGATAAGATGGAGAAAAAAGATTGTAAACGTTAAACGAGAATTAAGATTCGAAGAGACACAGAAAAATATTGACGTATATAGATCAAGGATAGAATAAGATAGAAAAGAAGGGATGGAAAAAAATAGAAGCAAATTAAAATTGAGGGAATTGAAAAAGATAGACGTGAATTTAGATTAACAAAAAGATAGAAAAAGATACACGGGAATTTAGATTGACAGAGAGATAGAAAAATGTTGACGTGAATAGATAAAGGATAGAATATAAGATAGAAAGGATAGAAAAAAATAAAAATCGTCAGAAATATAATAAAAGATTTACGTAGATAGAGGAAGGATGCACTGAAAAAAATGGTTAGTTGGGCCAATTATTTAGTTTGTAAGGAATGGTACTGCTATTTTGTAATTTGGGACAACAATTTACTTAGTTGCTGGTACTAACTAATTAGTCACGGCAACTAATGGAATTGTTGTACGAGCTATTAAAATAGCAGTACCATATCTTTCTAACTAAAAATGATAGGAGATGGGATTAAAAAAGATGACTTGAATTTAGATTAACAAAGATATTGAAAAAGATAGACAGGACTTTAGATTAATAGAGACATAGAAAAGAATAGAATAAGCTAGAAAAGAAGGGTTTGTAAAAGATAAAACTGAAATCAAATTTGACAGAAATAAAGAAAAAGATTGACGTAGATAGATAACGGATCGGATAAGATAAAGAAGAGGGGATTGAGAAAGATAGACGTGAATTCAGATTGACAAAGAGACAGAAAAATATAGATGGGAATTTTAATTGACAAAGAGATAGAAAAATATTGACGAGTATAGATAAATAATAGAATATAAGATAGAATAGAAGTGAATGAAAAGTATAGAAGCAAATTAAAATTGATAGAAAGATAGTAAAAGATTGACGTAGATATAGATAAAGGGTAGGGTGAGATAGAGAAGAGGGGATTGAAAAAGATAGACGTGAATTTAAATTGACAAAAAGATAGAAAAAAATAGACGAGAATTTAGATTGACAGAGAGATAGAAATTATTGACATGTATATATAAAGTATGAAATAAGATAAAACAGAAGGAATCGAAAAAGATAGAAGCGAAATTAAAATGGACAAAAATAAAGTAAAAGATTGACGTAGATAATTAAAGGATAGGATAAAATAGAGAAGAGGAGATTGAGAAAGATAGACGTGAATTTAGATTGACAAAGAGATATAAAAAGATAGATAGGAATTTTAATTGACAGAGAGATAGAAAAATATTGACGAGAATAGAAGATAGAAAAGAAGAGATTAAAAAAGATAAACTCAAATTAAAATTGACAGAAGGATAGTAAAAGATTGTCGTAGATGGATGAAGGATAGGATGAGACAGATAAGGGTGTTAGAAAAAGATAGACGGGAATTTACATTAATAAAGAGATAGAAAAATATGGACGTGGATAAATAAAGGAGAGGATTAGATAGAAAAGATGGGATAAAGTAGAATCTCGATTCACAGAGAGATAACAAAATAATTATGTGGATAGATAAATGATAGGAAAGCATAGAGAAGAGGGGATAGATAGGAAAGATGGGATCCCTATACTTTTGCTTCTAATAAGGTATGCTATCAAAATAAAAGTACATAAACTTTGAAAATAAGAATATGTTTGTAAGAAAGTAATAGCATTTTGGAAATTGTTTGTATCCTTTAGGTAATATTTGTTCCAATTAAATGATGTAAAAATTCAAGAACTGTGAGTAGAAACAATTTCTTAAGAAAAAAAGCGTGTTTTATTAGGAGTTGTTATATTTAGTTGGTTGGTGGAAATGTTCTGTAAAAGCTTAACATTGTAACATAACATTATTCAAACTGAGTTTATTTATTTCATAACTCAGATAAAACTATTTTATATCTGTTACATAACCGCAGTATTACGAAAAATGATTTAAAATTCTTTCATGTTTAGTTTTGTATATGTAGCAGAACGTTGTTGCGTTGACGTTATGGACTTCTGTTACAAATTTATTCTATAATAATCTAAGAGCTGTAACGAGAAAATTCAATTTAGATTTGATAATAATTTAAATTCATATCATTAAAAATGTCGGTTTTGTTACAGATCTGTTACAAAATTGTTACAGATTGTTTATTTATTTCAATTCAATTAAAATTAATCTTTATAATTTAAAATTTGTTACCAGTAAATTGAAGTGAGTTAATCAACATTTAAAATGAACCTAGATATTTAAATTAAATGCTGTTATTATTAATAAGAAGTTATCAGAGAAAATTACAATGAGCGCGCTATTAATATTTTTCTGTTCCATATATTTTACGCATTTTTGTTCAATATCTATTGCAAAAAAGTTACATGTATTTTATTTGATACAGTAAGGCTGTTATATAAGTATTACAGTTTTCTTTCCGAATAGTTACCAAATCGTTACAAAGTTTTCTGGGATGTTATTTACAGTATAGTTACTTTTATAGTTAATATAAAATACAATTTCACGAATATAAAAATAAGAAAGTGGACAAATAAATCATTAAAACAATCAGGAGAGTAGTGTCATATCACTGGTAGTATACCTAGAATAACACGATGACACTGGTTTTGTTCCGAGCTAAATAGTAGTAAACCAGGACTGGTTATTTACCGACAGACAATAATGTTTCGAGTTTGCTCTAAGATGCCACCAGTCAGTAATGTATATGCCCTCCTAACCGATATTAATTACCTCTTTATCTGGTAAAGTAGGGATCTGACCGAAATTTTTACCGCCTTTGATGATGTAGGTTTCAACTTTATCGACCAAGACTTTAGGTTCCCATGAAGGTGGCTAATGGGGCTAGGGGAATCCCCAAATTCTAGAACTTTCTAGAAGTATAGTTTCTTAGACGAGAAATCTCTAGTATTTCTGATTATTATGTTTGATTTTACAGATCTGGAGCTGCTCCATTGTCAGTAGAAATTGAGGAGGCCGTAAAAAAAAGATTCAAGCTTCCTTTTATTCGTAATAGTTATGGATTGACTGAAACAACTCTAGGTGTACTCTATGTCCCAGACAATTTTAAAAAGGGAAGCATTGGAATTCTACATCTAGGAGTATCAGGTTTATAAACTGAAGTTTATTTTAAATTCAAAAGCATAAGTTTTGAACAAAAAACGGAAGAATTAAATTTTCAGTCAGAAAATTAATTTTGATTCAAGAAAAAAGCAATTTTTAACAAAATAGTAGAATTTTCAATAAGAAACAGTTGAAGTAAAAAAGAGAAATTTCCAGAAAATTAGTTGAGTCCTCAGCCATAACAGAGCAATCTTTAAATCTAAAAGGGAATTCAATAAAAGAGTTAAATTTTCAACTAAGAAAGATTTTTCAGTCAATAAAAAAAGAAAAACTTATTTAAAAAGTTGTATATTCAACAAAAAATATTAATGTTCTAACAAGACAATTGAATATGAACCCAAAAAACGAGTTATCAACCAAAAAATTTCATATCCATATCTTTGGTTGGTAATTTAACGATTTTATTTTTTTTAAAAACACACAATTTTATTGTTGAAAATTTATTTTGCTCACTGAATCAAAAAAGTTAATTTCTAACAACAAAAAAGCTACATTTTCAACAAAATACATCAATTTTCAACTAAAAAATATAAATATTCGACGAAGAATGGTATTCCATTTATCGTCGAATATTTATATTTTTGAGTTTGTTAATTCTTAACTTATTTTGAATTTTCCGGCCCATTTCAAAGGAATATGATAAACGCTATCAGAATCGAATATTTCACTTAAGTCAAAAGTGTAAAACTTGCCTTATTTCAATTATATTTGGTCAATAGTTAAATTATCAATTAAGAAAGTGAATTTTTAACTAAAATTATGGATCTTGAACAACAACAAAATAAATTTTTAAGCAAATATTTAAATTTGCAACCCAAAACTTTAATTTTGTCCCAAAAAGTCCAATGTTCAAATACAAAATACATTTTCAACAAAAAATATAGAATAGTTAATTTTCTACCGAAAAAAGACGAATTTCCAACCAAATTGTTTAATTTTTAACAAAACAAATGAATTTTTAACCACAGTTTTTGTGGTAGTAAAACATGTCGCATATGTGTGAAACTCAACATACTATATTGTCCAGATCGCTCTATAAGATGAAGTCAAAATAATTGCTCTCTTACCAGGAAATTCAATATGGCGGCATTTGTAACAAAAAATACGGAAAAATTTAAGACAAAAAATTTTTGCTGCTGGATTTCGTATCGAACAATTTTTTCCATGCAAGAAAATTAGTGCACAAACATATTAAACTTTCGAAAAATTGAAAACAACAACTTTGAAATTCAAGATGGATGTCTCAACATGGCGAATTTAAAAAAAAGAAATTGTTATTTCTACCCTCAAGTGACAACCTATATATTTCTTTCATGGTTTTCTGGTTCTTGTTACAAATCTGGCCGCGAAATTGCAAAATTAATTTGTTTAAACTATTTGTTTAAACACATTATTCCGAAGAATTACATTGTTCACATGATGAATATGCTTTCCATGGTTTTTGGGTCCGCTGAGTGCAAATCTCGCGTAAAATTTTCAAAATCAATTTGTTTAAACAATTTTTTTACAAATTGTTGCAATATTGAAGTTTTTGCAAGATGCATATGCTTTCGTTGGTTTTTGTGTCCATTGAGTACGAACCTGGCGTCAGATTTGCAAAATCAATCTGTTAAAACAATTTTTTAACAAATCGTTGCAATATTCCCTTCTGTCAGCCACCGCATTTGACGTTTAGCATAAAATAAAAAATAAAACTGGTAATTTTAAAAACAAAAAAAAACAAGAAAACAAAATAAAAAAGTATACAAAAAAAAATCAAAATGAACAAAAAAAATATCTATCCTTCAACTTCCACGCGGTAATAGTTGGTAAACGTCAAATACGGCGGCTGACAGAAGGGAATATTGCAACAATTTGTTAAAAAATTGTTTTAACACATAGATTTTGCGAATCTGACGCCAGATTTGTACTCAGGGGACACAAAAGCCAATGAAAGCATATGTATCTTGCAAAAACTTCAATATTGCAACAGTTTGTTAAAAAATAGTTTTAAAAATTGTTTAAGCACATTAATTTTGCCAATTTAACGTCAGATTCGTACTCAGCGGACCTAAAACCCATGAAAAGCATATGCATCTTCTGAACAATCTAATTCTTCGGAATAATTTGTTTAAACAAATAGTTTAAACAAATTAATTTTACAATTTCGCGGCGAAATTTGTAATAAGTGACTGGAAAAACTATTAAAAATATATATAGGTTGTTTGACTAATAGTCAAATTTGTTTCCGTCACTTGGGAGTAGTAATAACAATTTCTTTTTTTTTATTCGCCATTTTGAGACACCCATCTTGAATTTCGAAGTTGTTGTTTTAAATTTTTCGAAATTTCAATATGTTTATGCACTTTTGTGAACCAATTTTGTTGCTTGAAAAAAAATTTTCGATACGAAATCCAGCAGAAAAATTTTTTGTCTTAAATTTTTCCGTGTTTTTTGTCATAAATGCCGCCATATTGAATTTTCTGGTGAACGAGCAATTATTTTGAGAACTTCATCTTGCAGAGCGGTCTTGAAAACATAAGTATGTTGAGTTTCAAACATGCGACATGTTTTATTACTACAACTTCATCAGCAAAGTTAAGCTTAGTTTTTCGGTCTTTTGGGCGTTAATGGGTTAATTTTCTACCAAACAAGATTCTTTTGTAACAAAATACATGAGAATTTTCAACCAAATATTTAAATTTTTAAAGGAATTTTCAATCTATTTGTTATTAAATTTTTAACCAGAGAATAAATTTTTGACAAAAAAGATAAATTAGTCATTAAAAAGATGAATATCCTATCACAGAAGATGAATTTTCAACAAAATACAGAAATTTTCAACTAACGTTAAATTTTCAACCAAACATGGAATAGTTAAATTTTCATTTAAAAAAATGTATTGTTAGAAAAATAGCGAAATAGTTCAATTCGCAACAAAAGTTTTGTTTAACTAACATGATGAACCATCAACAAAGAGAAATAAATTTTGAACGAAAAATGTATCAGTTGATATTTTAACCATGGAAGATTTTTATTTTAAACCAAAAACAGTTGAACTAAAAAAAGATCAACAAAATAGATCAATCTTCAACAAAAACAGATAAATTTTCAACCAAATTCAACCAAAATTTGTGACCCAAATAGACGAATTTTCAACAAAATAATCAAATTAACATTAATATAAGTTTATCTAAATTCCTTTACTCTGTAAGGTTTTCCCTGACATTGCCTGACTTTCCGTGACCAGTTTTAAATTCCCTGACTTCCTCTGACATTTTTGGATTCCCTCACATGTAGCAATCCTTAAAAATATTTATGATTAGTAATCAGAGTCATGCAGTAAAATTGTTGAAAAAATCTGCTTTCCCCAATAATTGGTTGATTTTAAAAAAAATCTGATTTTGAATTATAAAAAAAATAACTTTTCAGCGAAGGTTGTGCCATTAGATGGGATTTCAAAAGAAGCTTTGGGACCAAATTGTGAAGGTGAATTATGTTTTAAAGGAGATAATATAATGAAAGGATATTGTTTGGATGAAAAAGCAACAAAAGCTGCAATAGACGAAGATGGTTTTTTACATACTGGAGATGTTGGATATTATGATGAAGATGGATATTTTTTTATCATTGACAGAGTAAAAGAACTTATAAAATACAAGGGTTTCCAAGTTCCACCAGCAGAATTGGAATCAATTTTATTAACCCATCCAAAAATTAGAGATGCTGCAGTTGTTGGATTACCAGACGAATTTGCTGGAGAATTGCCTCTGGCTTTTGTAGTTAAAAAAGCTGGAGTCCAAATAAGAGCTGAAGAAATTATTAAATACGTTAATGGTAAAATCCGATTTTAACTGTTTTTTAAATTAAGGCTAAGAAAATTTTGCATCGAATTTTCGTGGCTGATTTTTACATTTTTGTTTATTTAATAACAAAAAGGAAAAAAAAATCTACTTCTGCAGTATACCGATTTTTTAAAAATGCTTTGATTTAATCAAAAATAACTAGGAAACTAGAAGCAACTCTCCAAAAAAGATGTACAATAGCAATGCAAATGTTAACAAATTTCTTAAATTTTTTGTAAACAAATAAGTAAATGAAAATGGTTTCGTGGGGATTGGCGGCGATTCGTCACTTGATTCGCAATAAATTTGAATAATTCATAAACAAAAAGAGTTTTTTAGTTGAATTAAGCAAATTTAATAAATAATTTGTTATTCTAAAATCAATTTTTATAAACAAATATTCATATCAGGTATTTTTGATGGAATAAATCAAGTTTTTTCTATGGAGTTTTTTACTACATTGTTAATAAAACTAGAGGATCATCATCGAACCATAAAAAAGTTAAAAAATGTACTATTAACAATTGATTACACATAAAAAAAGTATGAATGATGAAAAATAGCCGAATAATGTATTTATTAATTAAGTTTGGTTACAGAATTATCAAATGTTATTGATTCAATTACGAACTAATGACTTTTTTAACTAACTTTTACTAACTAATTAAAAACAATTCTTGCAATTTAAATAAATAATGATTTCAGATAATAATATTTACACCCACACGCACTCTAGTTAAGTAGTATACGCGGAAAATAGCCGCGGAAAAACAACTCATTAACATTCAATTGATTCGTGATTTATTTGTGATAAAAAAATTATAATTGTATTTTTATTGTATATTTTATTAATCAAAGAAAAATTCCATTCAAAAGTTGCCGCCCGAGGCACTGCCCATCACGCCTGCGTTCATAGCAAAAAATCATTGCTAAATAACTGGCTGTTAATTTCGTGAAAAAAATCGGTATTTTATTTATAAATACATAAAATGATACAAATTTATTTAAAAAATTGGTGTTTACCATAATAAATTGTTTACTGTCGTCAAAAAGTTTTTAAAAATGTAGAAGTTAGTTATTTACAGTTAATTGCATCGAAAAATTCAAGTTTGTACCTTCAAAAATAGCCAAATAGTGTATTTGTTAATGAAGGTAGTTTGAAAAATTATTAACTTTTTTTGGTCACCAAATATGATACTTAGGTCTTATTTCCCAGTAATATATGATCGATTCCTTAAAAAACTTTGTTTATTTCATTAAAAATACATGATAAGGATATTTGTTTATAAAAATTGCTTTTCAAGTAACAAATTGTTTATTATCTTTTATTCATTCAACTAAAAAAGTTCTTTTTGTCCATAAATTGTACAAATTTAATGGTAAAATCATTTTTTTTATTAAAAAAACAAAACAAAAAACCAAAATTTAAAAATCGCCCATGAAAGTTCGATCCGAAATTGTATTAACTTTCATTTATAAAAAAAAGTAAAAATCGGATAATAATTGTCTTCTGAAAATTAATTTCTCCATGGACGTTTTTTTTGCCCCACTGTGTGACGGACAGTATCGGACCACTAACCAGGTGACCGATTAAAAGTTATTTTTGGCTCTTAGATGTGATAGCGCCCTCCAGAATATAGGTAAAAATACTTTCAAAGTATTTTGAAAGTTTTTTGGGCATTAAATTATTGCTTGAAGAAAACAAAAATAAAATTCTGATTTTTAAAGAATTTTGTATTTCAAATTCAACCCTTGGCAGAAGCTACAATAATTAATTAATTAATTTGATACTTTACTATTATATTATATTATTCTTGATAAAAATAAATGTCGACTCGATCATATTTTATCATAAAAATTTGTTGTCTGGTATAATTTGTTTATTTTTTAAACAAATGCATAGTTCTGACATTTATTGGCCGGAAGTAATCGTCTTTCTTTCTTAGTACCATTAAATTATGTTAATGGTAATACAAAGTGATCAATATTAGCCATTCGATATTATTGTTTAATTTTATAAACAAATTTTATAAGGAAATGCATAGTTTATTAATTTATTGAGAGCAAATAATTGTTTTTCTTTCTAATTATCTTCAAATTATATTATGGGCGATTTTTGTTGATGAAGAACAAAATGAACAAAATGAACAAACAAATTTCATGAATAAATGCAGAGTTTGGCAGTTTATGAACAGAAAGTAATTATTTATAACTTAACACCACTTACATAATTTGAAGGCGTTAAGAATGAAAAAAAAATTACTTTTAGCCTGTAAATTGCCAAATTATGCATTTGTTCCTAAATTTTGTTTATAAAATAAACAAATAATATCTAATAACCAATATTTATGACTAATTATTACCACTAACATAATTTAAGGGCAATAAGAAAGAAAAACGATTACTTTCGGCCATAAAATGCCTAAACTATTCATTTGTTTATAAAATAAACAAAATATACTAGACAACAAATTTCCATGATCAAATATGATCGGGCAGATAAAATCAAGCAATTTCAACTTAAAAACATACTTGGCAAGTAAAATTTTCACGATGTTGATACTGTGTTAATATAATTATTTTATAATAATTAGATTCGATAGCCTGTTCATTATTGATATTAATTAGATACTTTAACATTCATTTTCATCGAGAGTGGGATTAATTAAGTTATTTATTTAAAAATAAAAAATTATAATTAAAAATGTCTTATTTTCGCTCTTTGTTTATTTATATGTGTAAAAAAAAGAAAATGATAAAAATTAAAAAATCGAATCCATAGACGTGCTTATGCACCTATTGCTGATCACTGCTAAATTTTTGTTGATAGTTGGCAAAGAATTGTAGGCTTTAGGTGATTTTTAATAGTAAGCTCGCACATAAAAATGATTATTTCGTATTCATAAGATTTCCATAGTTATTTAAAAAATATGTGTATCTATATTTCGGATGGCTAAATTGCCTCTCAAAGTCAAGGATAATTTTTAATAAGTCACATAGTTAGTATTCCGATGATATCAGTGTACCTCAGAAGTCAAATTTAAAATATCCCATTTCTATACTATTATTTGGGCAGTTGAAAATTCCGTCCCAGCTACCTGCGTATGGTTCTCCCACTACGCGGATTCCCCTCCGTCAGCCGAACTACTGCCTTCGACCCTAATCAGCGGCAGTCCTTTTGTACCCAATCAGGCGAAATTTTTTAGCTTCCGGAATTTCCCCAAGTAAAGTGAAATATTGCACCGATAAATTAAAGCTACTGTAATTGATTTGAGTAAAATATACTGCAAAATTTTCTATAAAAGTTCACATAAACTTGAACGTTTATTCTTTAATTTCTAACTTTTTAAAGCAAATAAAATATCTTTAGAACCATTATAATTCGCCTGATTTCGAATATAATATTTATAAATTCCCAAGTACTAAACCAAAAACAAAATACAATCTGCATTTGAGTCCTCATTAGGTATAAAGGACTCCCGCTTACCAGGCTCGGTGGCAACAGGTCGACTGAGTGAGGGGTAGCCGCGTAGTGGGAGAACCTTACGAAGGTAGCTGGGGCGTAGTTGACAATCGTCCGATCATTTTATCAGGGACGAACTTAATTTTTAAATTCTTATATAATTTTCGTTTTCAGAACGAGTTTCGCCACAAAAACGACTCAGAGGTGGAGTTCGATTCATCGAGGCGATTCCCAAGAATCCTTCCGGAAAAATTCTTCGTAGAGAATTGCGGAATTTGTTAAAATCAAAGTTATGAATCACTTTTCCTTTATGCTCCCAAATTTTTTAATTAAATTAAATACTCGTACTTTTTGTTTAATTTTAAATTATTAAGGAAAAGGAATATACTTTCTTGTTTTCCATATTTTATGCTTTATGATTTTTTGTGCTATTTCTTGATTTTTCAATTTTAAAAACTTAATATGCGTGGAATTTTAATAATATTTGAAAAGCAAGGAAAACATGGAATGAAAATAAAAATAACATTTCATTATTTTGTTTAAAATTTAAAAATTTGGTTAAAAACAATAAAGCTAATCTTTTTGGTTAAAAATTCAACTGTTTTGTTGAAAATTTATATTATTGGTTTGAAATTTCAACTGTTTTGTAGAAAATTCGTCTTTTTGACATGAAAATTCCACATTTTGTATGCCATTTTTTTCCTAATTGACTAGAAAATCTTTCTTGGTTGAAAATGCGTGTTTTTGTTATAAAAATTCATCTGTCGTCGTAGAAATTTCATCTGCTTTGAGTATAAATAAACGTTCTTGGTTGATAACTAATATTTTTTGATCGAGGATTTTATTGAAACTTCGTCTTCTTTGGTTGAACTCAACTGTTTATGTTTTCAAATTAGATTTTTTTGTTCTTGAAATGTTAACTATTAGATTTTTCTTTAAATATTGTACTGCTTAGATGGAAATGGACTATTTTCTTTAAAAATCGTTTTTCATTAGTTCCAAATAATTTTTTTACTCAACCGCTATTCCAGTACTGTACCATTTTTAGTAGAAATTGATCATTTCTAGTTAAAAATTCATGTGTTTTGTTGAGAATTCGCCTTTTTTGTTATAAAATTAATTTTTTTAGTCAGAAAATTAATTTTTAATATGATTAACTGAAAATAAGCTTTTTTTGTTGTTGAAAATTTATCTTTTTTAGTGGAAAATGTAGGTCTTTGTTAAAAATTCATCCTTTTTTGTTAGAAAATTAATCTTTATGAATGAAATTTCACCTTTTTGGTTGAAAATTGATCTATTTGGTTTGAACTTAATTTTCTAAGTTGAAGATTCATCATTATAGTTCAAAATTATTTTCTTTTGTTAAAAAATTTAATTATATTGTCAAACTAACTACTCCGTGTTTGCGGTTGAACATGTATCTTCTTCAGTTCAAAATTCAACTATTTGGTTTAGAATTCAACACTTTGGTTGATAATTCCTACATTATGTCGAAAATTCGTCCATTGCAGTAAAACATTAATTTTCTTAGTGACAAAATAATTTTTTCGTTGATAATTCATTTCTTGGATTGAAAAGTTGTATTTTTATATTCTCATCATTCATGATTGAGAAAGTGTTAGAATTGTCCGAAATTTTACACCACGATTTTTTAAACAGATCTCCACGTGTCGAGACCTCCTGAATCCGAAAATCCGATTTTTACGATGGCGTCTGTCTGTCTGTCTGTCCGGCCGTCCGTCCGTAAACACTATAACTATCAAAAAAATGAAAGGATAAAATCGATTCTTGGCACACTTTTTCAAGGTTCTAAAAGAAGGGACGATTTCGTTAACCAGCCATTTTGTATAAAAATTAAAAAAGTGAGCTTATTTTGAAAATTTATGAGACCTCTTTTTTCTGAACTTAAAAATTCTATGTGCGGATATTTCTAGGATTAAAAAAGGCGAACAAATTATCCTGATGACATTTTTCGAAGAAAAGAAAATTCTCCAAGTTATAGTATTTTCAAAATTCTCAAAATCAATCGAAAAACAAATTTTATGCCAAAAAACGCACGATGTGAAAAAAAGTCGACAGAAGAAAAACATTTCTTTTTTAAAGCCTTGTAAGACGATCATAAGAAAATTTTTGGATTTTCTTGAAAAATCGTAAATTCAAATTTTGATTGCACAAAAAATAATGAAATATTATAATTATAATATAAAATAATGACGCGTACTTTTTTGTGTAAAATAACATTGAAAATAAGAAATAAATACAAAATTTGTGGAAAAAAGATGATTTAAAAAAAATTGTTTACCCGAAGAAGAGCTACAAATTTGATATTAATCGCTTTTTGATAGGACCCGTAGTTTTGGTTTTAATCACGAAAATGACATTAAAAATAAAAATGAAAAATTTGTGGAAAAACGACAAAACGTTCGAAAATAAATTGATAGAAAAGTTATCCACCCAAAAAAGAAATACAAATTTGTATTAATTTATTATTATTATTGTCATATATTAATCTTCTTGGAGAAAAATTCATTTTTTTGATTGGCCATTCATATTTCATATCTTTGACTGTAAATATATCTATTCCATTTTTGGTTGAAAATTTATTATTTATATTAAAAATAATCATTAATTTCTTTGCATCTGAAAATTCATCTTTTGTAGTAAACTTTTAATCTGCTTGATGAAAAATTCATGTATTTTGTTGAACATTCGCCTTTATAGGTAAAAATTAATGTTTTTGGTTTAAAATTTATTTTTTTGTTTCAATATTATTCATTTTGTTGAAAATTAATGTCATTTGTTAAAATCTCATTTTGTTTGATAGTAAATTAATCTTATTGTTTAAAATTTTTTAATTTGTCTTTTGTGGTAGAATATTAGTTTTCTTAGTGAAAAATTCATTTTTTTTTAATTGAAAATTCATTTCTGGTTGGAAATTTAACTATTTTATTGAAAATTAGTTTTTCATGATTAACATTTTTTTACAGTTTTATATGTAACGATTCCATTTTTGGGTTGAAAATTGATCTTTTTTCATTGAAAATTCATGAATTTTGTTGAAAATACATTTTTTTATTAGAAAATTGATCTTTTCGGTGAAAATTTAATTTTTTGTTGTTGAAAATTTAACTATTTTATTAAGAAAACAAATTTGATGGTGAAAATATATATCTATTTTTTTAAACTGTAAATATAACTATTCCATTTTGGGTTGAAAATTTATCCTTTTTAGTTAAAAATTCATAAATTTCGTCGAAAATTGGTCTTTTTTTGTCAAAAATTAATCTTCTTGTTTAAAAATACATTTTTTGGTTTAAGATTACTTATTTTAGTTGAAAATTAATTTCTTTGCTTAAAAATTCAACTTCTTTCTTGAAAATTTATTTATTTTGTTAAAAATTTATCTTTATTGGTAGAAAATCAATCTTAATGATTCAAAATTTAACTTTTTGGTTAAAAATTAATTTCTTTGCTGTTGAAAATTCATGTTTTTTGATAAAAAATAAATCTTATTATTTAAAATTTTATCTTTTTGTTCAAAAATCGTTTTTTTTTTCTGGTGAAATATTAGTTTTCTTAGTTAAAAAATCATTTTCTTAAATTGAAAACTCATTCACTTAGTTGGAATTGAACCATTTTATTGAAAATTCGTTTTTCCTGATTAACATATTTTTTTACGGCTTTAAATATAACTATTCCATTTTTGGGTTGAAAATTGATCTTTCTTCATTGAAAATTCATGAATTTTGTTAAAAATACATTTGTTTATTAGATAATTGATCTTCTTGATGAAAATTTATTTTTTATTGATGAAAATTTAACTATTTTATTGAAAAAAAATTTGACGGTGAAAATATATATCTATTTTTTTTTTTAAATGAAAATTTTACTGTATTTTGAAAATTTATCTGTTTAAGCAGAAATTTCATTTTTTTTAAATAAAAATGCTACTGTTTGGTTGAAAATTAATCTTTGTTGCTTCAGAATTCAACTATTTTGTTTGCAAATTTTGATTTAAATTACTTTCTTGAGCAATCATTTTTTTGTCGAAGATTCATATTTTTAGTCAAAGACAAATTAATTTATTCGGTTGAAACATTAACTATTTTGTTGAAAATTGATTTTCTAAAATTTAACTGCTTGGGTCAAAGTTGAACTACTTCGTCGGAAATTTTTCTTTTTTGATCAAAAAATAATCTTTTTGTGTTAAAATTCATTTTTTGGTTCAAGATTTCTGATTTTAATTAAAAGTTAATTTATTTGCTTAGAAATTTAACTTCTTTCTTGAAAACTGATGTATTTTGTTAAAAATTCATCTTTATTGGTGGAAAATTAATCTCAATGGGGAAAAATGTATGTTTTTGGATAAAAATTGATTTCTTTGCTGTTGAAAATTCGTCTTTTTGTTAGAAAATAAATCTTATTGGTTTAAAATTCCCTTTTTGAGTAAGGATTTGTCATTTTAGTTGAAAATTAATCTCTTTGGTTAAAAATTTAACTATTTTCTTGAAAAGTCATCTTTTTTGGTAGAAAATTAATCTTAAAAAAATCTTTAAATTAATCTTTTTGATACAAAATTAATTTCTTCACGGTTTAAAATTCATCTGTCTTGTTTAAAAATTTGTTTTTTTTTTTGTAAAAAATTAATCTTCTTGGTTTAGAATTCATTTTTCATTTAAAGAATCCCTTTTTTTGTTTAAAATTTATTTTTTTCATTAAAAGTTGTTGAAAATGCGTGTATTTCGTTATTTTTTTCGATATTGGTATATTTTGTAATTTTTATTGGCCCTGTTTTTTAAAAAACGCGCCTTAAGTTAAATTGTATGAGCAGCGGGGGAAATTGGAGGTTGGGTTGAAGGGGATGAGAAGTGGGATAATATTTGTACGATATTCTGATCAATTCTGATTTTTCGATCGACAGCTATTACCAAATAAATTTACCATATGTTTATTGCTATTACTCTGTGTTTGGCGTTTATTTGAATCGAGCAAGTCGGGTGATTTCCAAAAAAATGAAAAAATTGATGAAAGAGAATTTCTTGTGTTGATCAAACATTACTTTATAAAAGGCATATCGCCAAAGATATTATTATCTTTGGTATCGCCTCAGGAGACTTAACTGCAAACATTACGGTGAATCTTCACCTTCGAATCGTCAAATAGAACGGTTTATAACAGGTTTCAAATATGAGCAAAAATGTTGAGGCGCCGCCAGTACTCCAAAAATGATGGATAAAGTCTACGATATGACAAGAAATGACAGAATACATTGCTAGTGTTGTGGTCATCTCAAAGAAACAGGTAAATATTTTGCATCAACATTTAGGTATATGATATGAGAAAGCCATCCGCAAGATAGGCGGTAGACTCGCAGCCTCAAAATACAGGTTATGTCATGAAGAGAACGCTTGTCATTCTTATTAACATCTGATTATTGAGAAAGAAAAATTTACAAGTCAAGCAATGACTTTCAGTTTTCTCCTTGACTAGCGTGTTTTTATTGAATCAATACATTGCATTTTTTAAACTATCATTTATCTGCGATTATCATCAGTCTCAGACTGTCCACAAACTGTCAAGCATGAACAAGAAAAATACTAAAGATAAAGAAAGTTTAAACAAGTTTTAAGATAAGCCGCGATATCCAGTGGTTTTTTTTTATAAATTCCTCGAAATGTTTAAGTGATCGTTAAACATTACCTCATTTTTCTAAATTGTCTAGAAATTTGTTTTTAAATTTAATTCAGCAGGCGAGGTAAATCACTTTGAATTGATAATCTTTTCGCAGTTAAATCCTGATTCTGAAATCATTGTTTACGCCTAGATGTGTTGATCTAAAGGTGGAATTTAAAATAAAGAATTAAGTGAATTTACAAAAATGAAGAGTGAAAATAATATTCTAAGTGGTCCTCCTGTCCAAAAAAAATGGGCTTACAAATCTGTAGCGGAATATTTTTTGGAAAAAATAGAAAAAAATGGATCCACACCTGCATTGGTAAGAATTTTTAATTAATGACACCTAATTTTACTGAATCTAACTTTTTTCTAATTTAGTATTAATTCTTTAAATTTAGGCAACGCCAAATTTTTTGTCATACAATTTTTGTTTAAAACCAAATGGCTGATTTTTCTTAATGCTGTTTTTTTCAAAAATTAAAATTTTTTCTACAACTTTAAACAACTACAAAGAGGAATAAATTTGAAATTATTAAATTTTAATAAAAATTTTTTTCTTTCGTTTGTGAAAGATTCTACGTTAAAAATGTTACAAGGTTAATATTCTGGCCTTTGAATATTAACTGTCAGGCAAAATAAAAAACTGGTCAGGTAAAAATTAAGGTATTTTTAAAATGAAGTTTTACGGTAACCCTTGTATTTATATGTCTTTTTTTTGTAGTTGCTTTCTCCTGAAGATGATCTTTTTAGTTGTAAATTTTATTTTTTGTTTGAAAATGTATCAATTTTGTTAAAAAGCCATCCTTTTTTTTATTGAAAATTCGTCTTTTTGAGTCGAAAATTCAACAGTTCTCGTTGAAAATTTACTTTTTCAATAAAAATTAATTTTTTGGTGTTGAAAATTCCACACAGATATTTTTTTAAAATGAAAATTCAACTATTTTTGTTGTTGAAAATTTGTCTTTTTAATTAAAAAATTAATCTGTTTCAGTAGAAATTTCACCTTTTTCGGATAAATATGCAACTATTTGGTTCAAAATACATACTTTTTGTTAAAAAGACATCATTTTTCATTGACAAAATGAACTTCTTTGTTGAAAGTTCGTCTTTTTTAGTTAAAAATTTAACTATATAGATCAAAAAAACTACTTTTTGAATAATGTTCATATTTCGTTGTTGAAAAGTCAACTGAAATCTTTTTTTGGATGAAAATTTAACTATTTTTTTGTTGACAAGTTTTCTTTTTAATTTAAAAATTGATCCGTTTTAGTAGAAATTTTATATTTCTTGGACAAATATGCAACTATTTGGTTGAAAACGCGTCCATTTTGTTTAAAATTCGACCTTCTGGGTTTGAAAATTAAACTATATTTGTAGAAAATGTACTTTTTGAATAATATTCATAGTTTGGTGTTGGAAAGTCAAATGAAATCTTTTTTTTTTTGAAAAATAGAACCATTTGGTTGGAAATTCAACAATTTTGTTTACAAAAATCGTGTTTTTGATTTGAAAATTCAACTATTTTTATAGTAAATTTACCTTTTGAAAAAAATTATATTTTTATGTTGAAAAGTCAACTCAAATTTCTTTTTGGATGAAAATTCAAGAATTTTATTGTTGAAAGTTAGTCTTTTTAATTTAAAAATTCACCTGTTTAAGTAGAAATTTCATCTTTTTTGGATCAATATTCAACTATTTGTTTAAAAATGCGACCATTTTGTTTAAAATCGACCATTTTCATTGAAAAATTCAACTTTTTTGTTCAAAATAACTGTTTCGGTTGAAAATTCAACTATATTTGTAGAAAAATTACATTTTGAATAATATTAATATTTTGGTTTTGAAAAGTCAAATTAAATTTTTTTGTTGATAAAAATAGAACCTTTTGGTTGGAAATTTAACAATTTTGTTTACAAAAATCGTCTTTTTAATTTGAAAATTCAACTATTTTCGTAGTAAATTTACCGTTTGAATAAAATTCTGTTTTTGGTTTTGAAAAGTCAACTCAAATATTTTTTTTGATGAAAATTAAACTATTTTTGTTTTTGAAAATTTGTCCTTTTAATTAAGAAATCAATAAGTTTTAGTCGAAATTTTATCTTTCTTGGACAAAAATGTAACTATTTGGTTGGAAATGCGTCCACTTTGTTTAAAATTCAACCTTTTTCATTGAAAAATTCGACTATTTTTTTTTGTTGAAAATTCGCCTTTTTGGGTCGAAAATTCAACTATATTTGTAGAAAATTTACTTTTTAAATAATATTCATATTTTATGTTGAAAAATCAAATTAAATCTT
>NC_046661.1:97315594-97318029 GCF_010883055.1 Belonocnema kinseyi
TGAAAATTCGCCTTTTTGGGTCGAAAATTCAACTATATTTGTAGAAAATTTACTTTTTAAATAATATTCATATTTTATGTTGAAAAATCAAATTAAATCTTTTTTGGATAAAAATAGAACGTTCTGGTTAGAAATTTAACAATATTGTTTACAAAAATAGTCTTTCTGAGTTAAAAAATCAAAAATATTTTCGTAGTATATTTACCGTTTGAAAAAAAAATTATATTTTGGTGTTGAAAAGTCAACTCAAATCTCTTTTTGGATGCAAAGTCAACTATTTTTGTTGTTGAAATTTTTTTTTTAATTTAAAAATTAATCTGTTTTAGTAAAAAGTTCACCTTTTTCGGATAAATATGCAACTATTTGATTGAAAATACATACTTTTTGTTAAAAAGTCATCCTTTTTCGTTTGAAACATTGAACTGTTTTGTTGAAACTTCGTCTTTTTGTGTTAAAAATTCAAATCCAAATCTTTTTTTATATAAAAATTCAGATATTTTTGTGAAAACTTGTCTTTTTAATTAAAAAATTCATTCATTTTAGTAGAAATTGCATTTTTCTATGATAAAACTGCAACTGTTTTGTTAAAAATTCAACTATTTCATAAAAAAATTTAACTGTTGATTAAAATTCATATTTTGGCGTTGACAACTCGACTGAAATCTTTATTGGAAGAAAATTTAAATATTTTTTTTTTTAATTTATCTTTTTAATTCAAAAATTCATTAATTGCATATTTATTTTATAAAAATTTAACGATTTCGTAGAAAATTTACTTTTTGTTTAAAATTCATTTTTTCATATTGAAAAAGTAAACTCATAATTTTTATAAATGAAAATTTAACTTTATTTTGAAAATTTATCTGTTTTAGTAGAAATTTATTTTTTTAAAATAAAAATGTTACTGTTTGGTTGAAAATTAATGTTTGTTGCTTCAGGATTCAACTATTTTCTTTGCAAATTTTGATTTAAATTACTTTCTTGAGCAACCATTTTTTGTCGAAGATTCATATTTTTAGTTGAAAACAAATCGAATTTATTTGGTTAAAAGATTAACTATTTTGTTGAAAATTTACTATCTAAAATTTAAAATTTAACTACTTGGGTAAAAGTTGAACTACTTCCTTGAAAATAATTTTTTTTAGTGAAAAAATTATTTTATTTGGTTGGAAATTTAACTGTTTTTTAGAAAATTAAATTTTTTGTTGAAAATTAAATTTTTTTACAGAAAATTCTTCTTTTGACCTAAAGTTAGAGGAACTTTTTTTTCAATATTGAAATTTTTTTAAACTCGTCTTTGGTTTTAAAATTCAGTTTTTTAAAATGAAATTTCATCTTTTTCAGTTTAAATATCAACTATTATTTTGTTTTTCGAATTCATCTTTTTAGATTGAAAAATGAATTATTTTATTGAATATTCAAGTATTTTGTTAAAGTCATCTTTTAGGGCAGACAAGTTTTTTTTGGTTTAAAATATATAATTTCCAAGTTTTAAATTTGCATTTAAAATATTGTTTTCGTCCGTTTATAAAAGATCCTATGTTAAAAATATTACAAAATTAAAATGCTGCTATTCGAGTATCAAAATTTTCGACGGCGCTGCCTAATTTCTTATAATATTTAGTGAAAAAACCCTTGAAAATTCCCTAAAAGAATAAATAGATAGATAAATAGAAAAATTTTGAAAATTTTAACAGCATCGGGGACGTTTTTGTAAGAAAAATACTTTTTTTGAAAAAATGCTGATGGTTCTATTCCTTTTTTTAAATATTTTCTGAAGCATTAAATTTAAATTAAAAATATTCGTTTACAGATAAGCATAGAAACAGGCGAACAATTGACCCACAGTCAGATTCTGGCGAAAAGCCAAAAGCTATCTATAAGCCTAAAGAAATTGGGATTAAAATTAAATGACCGAATTGGAATTTGCAGCGAGAATAATTTAAATTTCGCAATTGCAGTTTTCTCCAGCATTTTCTTGGGAACTACAATATGTCCTTTCAATCCAATCTACACCGAAAGTGAATTAATTCACACAATGACAATTTCAAGGCCAAAATATATTTTCGTGTCAATGTATTGTTTGCCAAAGTTGCAAAAAATATTGAGGAATTTGCCCTGGTCTCCAAAATTAATTCTTCTCTATGCAGAGGCTTCAAATCCCGAAATTCCTAATATCCCAGATTTAATTTCAAGAATTTCAGACTCGGAATTGAGAAATTTCAAGTTGCCCGAAATTGACCCGGAAAATCATGTTTTATTAATTGCCTGTTCATCGGGAACCACCGGACTTCCAAAAGGAGTGATGCTGACTGACAAAAATGTTTTTGCCCAACTACGCCATTATAATGAAACGGAAGATTTTATGAATCGAAATACCAGTACTTTGGGCATGCTGCCTTTGTTCCATGCCTATGGAATTTTCATTTTGTTCT
>NC_046661.1:97318129-97320199 GCF_010883055.1 Belonocnema kinseyi
ACTACGCCATTATAATGAAACGGAAGATTTTATGAATCGAAATACCAGTACTTTGGGCATGCTGCCTTTGTTCCATGCCTATGGAATTTTCATTTTGTTCTTCGTTATGTCATTTGGAGCGAAGTTGATCGTTTTTTCGAAATTTGATGAACGAATTTTTTTGCAAGCTGTGGAAAAATATAGAGTCGATTCTTTAAATTTGGTGCCACCGCTGATGGTCTTCTTGGCTAAGAGTCCGATGGTTGATAATTACGATTTGTCCTGTGTGAAAAGAATGGCGTGAGTAAAAATTATTTCAGATTGTAGCAAAAATTAAGTTTTTTATTATTTTGATATTTTTTGTTTCATTTAGAAAAGTTTAAAAAATTTAGGATATTTAAATAGGAAAACAATCCAATGTAAATCCCTTTTTAACGTCCAATAATCAAACTGATGAAAAGAATTTCAGAAAATAAAATCAAGAATCTAACGTCCAAATTTGGACAACCACCACAAAATGTTCCCATTGGAATCTGAAAAAAAGGAACACTTCTTTCCCCTCCTTTCCCCATAAACAAGAAAAAAAGAAAAGAAAATTATTCATTTTTACTTTGGACGAAAATAAAAAGGAGCAAAGAAAAATGAGAAAGCAACCAACCAAATCCCCTTCCTTCTCTTTTTTATTTCTTTCGGCCTCTTTATTCCCACCATTATCAAATCCCAATAAAAAACATTTAAATGTGTGTTTGTGTGTGTGTGTGTGTAATAGTCACCAACGTTTCGGCACTCATGCAGCACCCTTTTCAAGGCATAAAAATATATAACATAAAATGGAAATAAAATCAAATTATTTATTTTATTTTGATTTCCATTTTATTTTTATTTTACTTTATATTAGGGTGAGTGATCCAGTGACTGAACAGTCACCAGTGAATGAACACTAATGCGAAAAATATATAAATATAACCTTTCAAAGTTAAAGTCTTTATGAATTTCTATATATTTGAAATCTTGAAGCAATTTTGAAGAGTTTAATATACAATTCATTGCAGTAAATTCTTGTAAATAATTTTTTAAATTTCGTGAATGTGAAGCATCATCGATTATGGTGAGTGATGGTGAGAAAGACGTCGAACACTATAAGGTACGTGCCTAAGAAACTCCTTGTTTAGACTGCTTTTACAAAAAAATTCCTTACCTTTTCTGCGTCAAAGTTGTGCTGTTATAGTTTTAAGATATTATCATTCAATTTTCGACAAGGTTTTTTCACAAAAAGTACGTTTTTTTTATTAATAAATGGGTGTTCAAGTACTGGACCTTTAAATTGCCCGTGTTCCAGTGAACGAACGCTGTGTTCATTTATTGGAGCAAAATTGTCAGCCCGCAGGTTCGGTGAATGAACAGCAGGTGACGGAGACCTGGCTGTTGTTTTGTTACATATAAATAAGTTTGTTTCAGTCAATGTTTCAATCAGTATTTCAGAAAAATTCAGCAATATATTCGGTCTTACGGTCAATGATAAAGTCAAAATAAAAGCATCCGAAATAACATGTGAAAAACATATTTATTTCTTTTAAAAAAATCCTCAACGTTTCGACCAACACTGCGGGTCTTTATCAAGAGTCGATATACAAATCTATAATTTAATAAAAAATTGTATGAGCGTAAACGCTGTAATAATTAGTGTCGTAAAAAGGATATCGGTTTGAACAAAATAAAAAAATTATTATATTGAAACATACCTGAGTCAAAAAGCAATGTCATATTGTATAAAAAACAAACAGTGTCATTTCAAAATAATAAATAAATAATAATAAAAAATAATAGATTCAATAAATTTAAAAACTGAAATATTGAATATAAACCATATTTATCAAAGCATTATGCATTAACCCCCTCCCCTCTCTTTATAAATTCTTCTGATTTAAATAAACTTAATTTATTCAATTTTAAATTCTTAAGCTTTGGCGCGCCTTTTAATCAGAGGTTTATTAAGGGCATGCGACACAGTGGGATTCCTACATTACCAACCTCTTTTTTCCATTGAACAAAATTTTTTTGTGAACCATAGAACTTTTTTGGTAAATGAAA
>NC_046661.1:97320299-97322221 GCF_010883055.1 Belonocnema kinseyi
TGATTTACAAAAAAAGTTCTATGGTTCAAAAAAAAATTTTGTTCAATAGAAAAAAGAGGTTGGTAATGTAGGAATTCCACTGTGTCGCATGCCCTTAATATTTGTCACCTCTGGAATTACGACTTTTCATAACAGTCAGTCTTGTATCGTCCGTCTGTAAACATCGTTTCAATTATGTGACATTTTTCATAAATTATTGGAGCCTCTCCAATATCTTTGAGGCTTCAATCAATAGAAATTTTATTCTGTTAAAAAATTTAAAAAAAATTTAATGACGCTGTTTGTTTTTTATAAAATATGACATTGCTTTTTGACTCAGGTATGTTTCAATATAATAATTTTTTTATTTTATTCAAACCGATATCCTTTTTACGACACTAATTATTACAACGTTTACGCTCATAGAATTTTTTATTAAATTATAGATTTGTATATTGACTCTTGATAAAGACCCGCAGTGTTGGTCGAAACGTTGAGGATATTTTTAAAAGAAATAAATATGTTTTTCACATGTTATTTTGGCTTTATCATTGACCGTAAGACCGAATATATTACTGAATTTAGCTGAAATATTGATTGAAAATTTAAAAGGGTCGAAGAAAGGAAAAACAGTTTTGAATCTGCTGTATCTACAATTGTTTTGAATATTTGTTCAATTAGTGTGACGATAAATATCGAAGCTATAAATATAAATATTAACTATAAGTAGTTTTAGTTTAAATGTATATTTTTGTGGTTAGAACATCAAAAAAGTACGCGCGAACTAAATTAAAGATAAGGCAACTTTGAGGTTAGAAATTTAATGCTTTTTTTTTTGCATTTAGAAAACGCTGTTTAACTATAAAAAAATATTAATTCGTGCTAGGTACTACTGCGTACTATTCAATATATATTTATAAATACTTAAAGAATTTCCATTTTTGCAAGACTGTGATTTGTAATTGTATTTTCTAATTTAACCTAAAGAAACATAGTAAGGTGTTATATTACAAATGTAGTGTAACCTAAAAATCACAGTTTTCTATTGTAGTCATTAGATAAGAGTTGTCTATTTTTAAACGAAAAGATGTATTTTTTGTAAGGTTAAAAGAACTGATAGAAATGTTTTAAAAATAAATATTGCAATAAAAAATTAGGAAAAGTTAACCTAGTTCTGTGTTCAACTTTTGTATTCCCTTCTTTCTTTATATCTAAATGTCTTGTGGTTTGTATTGAAATAATACATTTAATAAATTTCGCAATGCTTTCTAATATTTTACATTATTTAATTGCTGATTTTGTAATGTACCTATGTAATTTAATACCTAAATCCTAATTCTAATTTATAGTGATTATAGTGTTCATTCACTGGTGTTTTCGTTAATTTTGCACTATTTAATTAGTTTTTATAAATCTTTTTGGTAAAAACAAAATTTGTCTATAGGATTATGAAATTTGAACCCTTAAGAATCTATTTTCAAAAGTTTTGTAAGAATAATAAATTATTATAACGTGAAATGGACTAGTTGTAATCAGTGATTTCCTTAAGTGTTCATTCACTGGGTCACTCACCCTACACATTTTTTTTGCCTTGATAAGGGTGCTGTACGAGAGCCGAAACGTTGGTGATTATTATATATATATTTTTTTTTAAATGTTTTTTATTGGGATTTGATAATGGTGGGAATAAAGAGGACAAAAAAAAATAAAAAAGAGAAGGAAGGGCATTTGGTTGGTTGCCTTCTCATTTTTCTTTCCTCCTTTTTACTTTCCTTCAAAGTAAAGATGAATAGATTTCTTTTCTTTTTTTCTTTTTTAGTGGTAAAGGAGGGGAGAGAAGTGTTTTTTTCAGATTCCAATGGGAACATTTTGTGGTGGTTGTCCAAATTTGATCGTTAGATTCTTGATTTTATCTTCAGGAATTCTTTTCATCAATTAGAAAA
>NC_046661.1:97322321-97328957 GCF_010883055.1 Belonocnema kinseyi
TTTTTTTCAGATTCCAATGGGAACATTTTGTGGTGGTTGTCCAAATTTGATCGTTAGATTCTTGATTTTATCTTCAGGAATTCTTTTCATCAATTAGAAAAGTTTTTCTCTAAACAAAAAAAGAATTCGTTTTCTCTTTTATTCGTTTATCCACTTTTTTTATTTTTGGCTAAAAAAAACGAATTTTTTCCTTTTTTTTTTAGGGAAAAAGTTTTATTTTTCAGATTGCAATGGGAAGATTTTATGAGAGTTTTCCAAATTTGGTCGTTAATTTGATTATTGGACGTTAAAAAGGATTTTAAATATTATTTTAATCTCATTTAAATTTCTTGGATTTTTATTTTTAGAAAAGTTATGTCTACTTTTTCTAAAGTTGCAGGACATATGAGTGAAAATAATTATCGTTTTTATTTTAGAAGAGGGAGTTTCGATGAAAAAATATAATTTCACTCGGAAATGGGATTTTTTGACATGGAACGGGCATTTTTTCAAAGAATTAAAACTGAGATTTAGACGTTTTTAGAGTGGTTAAAAATTAATTTTTGTTGTTGCAAGATTCATAATTTTAATTGAAAATTAATCTCTTTTTGAAAATATAACTGCCTTCTTGAAAATAAATTTTTTAACTAAAAATTTAACTCTTTCAGTAGAAAATTTAAGTATTTTTTTCTGAAAATCCGATTTTTTGTAGTTAAGAATTAGATTTTCATAGGAAAATTCAACTATTTTATTTTACGTTAACATTTTTTTTTAATTGATGAAAATTTAACTATTTGATTGAAAAAAAAATTATTTGATAATTCATGTAATTTGTGGAAATTTTTATCGTTTTTGGTGGGTATCATTTTGGTTGAAAATTTATCAGTTTGGTTGAATGTTAATTTTTTCAACTGAAAATTTAACCGTTTCACTTGGAGTTGAAAATTGACTCTTTTGTTAAAAATTAATATTTTTCATTGAAGATTCATCATTTTAATTAAAAATTCATTTCTTTGGTTGAAAAATGAGCTATTTGATTGAAAACTTGTTTTTTTAGGACAAATCAATTTATTTCCCCCGAGAATTAAATTCTTTTTCTGAAAATGCCATTTGTTTGTTTCTTAAAGAATTAAAATTTTAACGGAAAATTGAAGTCTTCTATTTTTTGTTGAATTTTTAGCTTTCATGGGGAAAAATTCAACTATTTAGTTGAATTAGATATTTTTTATTTAAAAATTAAACGATTTTTTTTTATTCATGCAATTTTTGGACATTTTTCTTTTTTTCTTTGTATAAAATTAATCTTATCACTAGAAATCTCATCTTTTTTGTAGGTATAAAATTTAATTATTCCAGTGGAAAATCCATAATTTTGTTTGAAAATTTATCAGTTTGGTTGATTGTTCATTTTTTTAACTGAAAATTTAACCGTGTCACTTGGGGTTGAAAATTGAAATTTTCTAATTTAAATTTAACAGTTAAAATGTTAATTGGTCTTTTTAAATTGAAAATTCAATTATTTCGTTGAAAATTCACGTAGTTTCTTAAAAAAAAATACTTTTTTTTTAGTAGAAAATGATTTTTTTTCTTTAAAAGTTCATTTAATTGTTAAGAAATTCTACTTTTTGGTTGAAAATTGAGCTATTTGATTGAAAACTTGTTTTTTAGGACAAAAAAATTGTTTTTCTCCGAGAATTAAACTGCTTTTCTGAAAATACGATTTTTTAAATTAAGAATTAACATTTTAGAGGAAAATTAAAATCTTCTATTTTTGGTTGAATTTTGGTCTTTCTTGGATGCAAATTGAACTATTTGGTTGAAAATTCATACTTTTTATTTAAAAATGAAACTATTATTTTAAAAATTAATTGAATTCGTGGAAAAATCGTTTTTCTTGTAGAAAATTAATTTTATTGGCTGAAAATTCATCAGTTTGGTTGAAAGTTAATTTTTTTAATTGAAAATTCAACCATACCATTTTGGGTGGAAAATTGACATTTTCTAGTTGAAAATGTAACAATTTCGTAATAAATTTGTCTTTTTAAATTAAAAATTAATTCATTTAGTTGACAATTCACGTATTTTGTTTAAAAAAAAACTACATTTTTCGTAGTAAATTGACATTTTTGGTAGAATATGATTTTTTTACTTGGAAAGTTAATCTCCTTATTTAAAAAATCTTCAACTGTTCGAATCGATCATCCATCATTTTAGTTGAGAGTTAATTTTTTAAATTGAAAATTTGACCGTTCCATTTTGGGTGAAAAATTGACCTTTTCTAATTTAAACTTAATAATTAGGGTGTAAATATGTCTGTTTTAATTGCAAATTCAATTATTTCGTTAAAAATTCACGCATTTTGTTTTAAAAAAACCGACTTTTCTTCATAGAAAATAATTTATTTCTTTGAAAGTTAATTTCATTGTTTAGAAATTCGACTTTTTTGTTGAAAATTGAAGTATTCCAGTTAAATATTAATTATTTTAGTCGAAAAATCATGTTTTAGGTTATAAATAAATTTAATTGGTTGAAAAATGAACTCTTTGGTTAAAAATTAATGTTTTTCATTCAAGATTCATCATTATAATTAAAAATTCATTTCTTTGGTTGGAAAATGAGCTATGTGATTGAAAACTTGTTGTTTTTTTTGGACGAAAAGGAATTTTTTCTCGAGAATTAAACTATTTTTCTGAAAATCCGATTTTTTTTATTAAGAATTACAATTGCAGAGGAAAATAGAAGTCTTCTATTTTTGGTTGAATTTTTATCTTTCTTGGATGCAAATTCAACTATTTGGTTTAAAATTCACATTGTTTACTTAAAAATTAAACTATTATTTTGAAAATTTATGTAATTCGTGGAAAATCGTCTTTTTTGTAGAAAATTAATTTTATTTGTTGAAAATTCATCAGTTTGGTTGAAAGTTAATTTTTTAAATTGAAAATTTAACCGTTCCATTTTGGGTGAAAAATTGACCTTTTCTAATTTAAATTTAATAATTAGGGTGTAGATATGTCTGTTTTAATTGCAAATTCAATTATTTCGTTAAAAATTCACGCATTTTGTTTTTAAAAAACCGACTTTTCTTAATAGAAAATAATTTATTTCTTTGAAAGTTAGTTTCATTGTTTATAAATTCGACTTTTTGGTTAAAAATTGAAGTTTTCCAGTTAAATATTTATTCAAGATTCATCATTTGAATTGAAAAATAATTTCTTTAGCTGAAAAATGAGCTATTTGATTAAAAACTTATTTCTTCCTTGGATGAAAAGGAATTTATCCCCGAAAATTTAACTGTTTTATTGAAAATTTGTTTCTTTTTTGGTTGAAAACAAATTTTTTTAAAAATTGAAAATGGAAATACCATTTTAGTTGAATATTTCATCATTTTAGTTGAAAGTTAATTTTTTTCGTTTGAACATTCATTTTTAAATTGAAAATTAATTTTTTTTTTGAAAAGTGATTTTTTTTAGTTGAAAATTTGTCTTTTTTGGTTGAACATTGATTTTTATAACTTAAAACTTAATTATTTAAGTTTTGGTCAAGAATTTATTTTTTTTTAGTAAAAAAAAATTGTTCTAAAGTTCAACTGTTTCAGTTGAAGATTAATTGTTTTAGTTGATTTTTTTGGTGCAAAATTCAACTGTTCGAGTTGAGGATTCTTCATTTTAGTTGAAAATCAATTCGTTAAAATAAAAATTAATTTTTTTAAATTAAAAATGTAACTATTCCATTTTCTGTTGAAAATTAATTTTTTTCTAGTTCAAAATTCCACTATTTCGTTGAAAAATGCAGGTTGGCCGCTTTACCGGGAAACCTGGAAAACCGGGAAATGTTTGGGGAATTTATAAGGCCGGGGAAAATCGGGAAATGACAGTGAATTTATTTTTTTACCAGAAATTTTACAAAATTTGTAGAATAAAATTTTTTCCAACTTTGATTTTAATCCTTTTTAAATAATTTTCTAAATTGTGATTTTTATAAATTATTATATCATTTAGTTCAGAATGCTTAATTCGAAAATCTTTCGCTTTAAAAATTTTCCGTTTCAGATTTTCAATTTGTAAACATATATTTTAATTTAAAAAATTGTTGAATGCAGTTTTAAAGGTTAAAATAAATTAAAAATTATAAGCTTTTAAAATCGAAGATTTTTTCATAAAAAACAGGCTGGCCGCCAGACCGCGAAGCCGGTAATTTTACGAATTTTCAAAACAAAAATCTGGCCAAGTTCGATTTTAACAGTTTTTAAAATAATTAAAGTGCAGTTTTAAAGATTCAAATAATTAAAAATTAAAAGCATTTGAACTTGATAATTTTTGATAAAAACAGTTTTATTCTATTAACTGTAAATATAAATAAATAAATTATTTTTAAAATGGGTCTGTACTCTAAGTATCGAAATCGGAACAATAATTTATTTGACCAAACAATTCTAGATCCGTTCAAAATTTGAGAATTTCCGGATTGTAACTGTTTCAATCCGAAAGTCTTGATAAGAATTGAAATTAATATAGCATTTATTCCGATAATTTTATTTTTAAATAAAAATTTTCATGATTTATCAATAATATATTTTTAATTCAGAGTTTAAAGTATTCCTTTATATTGAATTTATTAATATATTATTTCTATTAATTTTTTCAGCTATTAAGAAATTTAAACGTGCGTTTTACTATTTTCAACTTAAAAATAAATTAAAGGTTTTTATTAAATTTAAAATAATGTGAGTCTAAATTTTTTAGTTTTTATCCCATCTAATTTGAAATTTATTAATGTAGAAAAAGAATAAGTATTTAATATTTAGCAATATTTCACCTGTTCATTTGAGATAAGTAAATTGAAACCAAATATTTAAAAGAAAACAATTTGAAACTCAATTTTTTACATAGAAAGCTTTGAATCTTTAGATTTTCGAACACCTTTTAATCTTTTAGCGTTACAATTTTAATAGTTCTATTTAAAAAGTATTTAATATATAAGTGAAATTGTTAAATTTTGAAGCATAAATAACAATTGAACACTTATTATTTGTATAAGAAATTTGAGTAATTTTAAGAGATACTGAGAAGTTTTGAAAAAGTTCAAAATTAATTAAAAACTTGGAATTGTTTCCCGTAATTTAAACGAAATGTGTGTAACATTGTTTTCAGAACTTCTAAATATATTTTAAAATTAATCGAAATTTTCCTACAATTTTCGAAAATCCAACAAATAAAATAAAATGCTTAAAATCTTCCATGTTCTTTTTTGATCATTTTTTAAATCTCTTAAAGTCTTCTTAAACTTTCTGTTACAATAATTTTTCAAAGTGAAATATCAATTTCAATTTTCCTAAGAATCTTAAGAAAATTGTTATTCTTTTATAGTCTTCCACAATTCTTAAAAAAATTCTAAATTTGTTGTTTGAAATCTGCAAAAATCTAAATTTTATGTTAAATTCGGCTGTAAGTATTTCAAATTATTTCAAGTTCTAAATTTAATTCGATTCTTTTAAAACTTCTAAATATCTCTTAATATTACTCTAATATTTTTGCAAATAATAAATGTTCTATTGTTATTTATAAATTCAAATTTATTTTTTTTTTAATTTGCAGGATTTTCTAAAAGTTATAGAAAAAATTCAATTCATTTTGAAATATATTTAAAATTTGTGACAACAAATTCAAAAAAGATTTTGAATTTGGAAAAATTTAAAACCACTTCTAGATTTTTCAAGATTTTGAAGCCTTTGAAGGATGCCTAGACTATTTAAAATTTGGTTGGTTGCCTTCTCATTTTTCTTTCCTCCTTTTTACTTTCGTCCAAAGTGGTGGTTGTCCAAATTTGGTCGTTGGATTCTTAATTATATTTTCAAGAAATTTTTTTCATACAAATAATTTAAGTTCTAATTTAAGAACTGTCAAGTTAAAAAAATGATTTTTTCAATTTTAATGTATCTAGCTTAAAATTACTTAAAATAATATAATTTTGAAAATTTTTAAAGTTTATGGCTTGATTGTTTAATTTACACTTGAAAATTTTAACGTGGATTTATAGTTTTGGAACTTAATCTGAATCTTTGAACTCTATAATTTATAAAAGTTATAAATTTTGCAGTGTATTTGCATTTCACTTAAAATTGTTCAATTTAAAGGTGTTAGTAACTTCTAGTTTATACGTGTAAGTTATTGAACAATTGAATACATAATTCTTGAATTGAAAACTTTGAAACTTTTAAATTTTAAAGTTTTAAATTCAAGGATTCCACTTTGAATGCTTTAAATTGTTGTTTATTGTTTATTACTTTATATGGAAAAATGTTTAGAAATATAGTTTGATTTTTTAAATTTCATTGGAATTTTTTCTTCGATTAAAACGGCCACCCTGAAAATGGTCTCCTATAATTGAAAAATGAATTATTTCGTTAAAATTAATGTATTTTGTTGAAAAATTGTATTTTTTGGCAGAAAATTAAGCTTGTTGTTTGAAAATTAATGTTATCAGTTAAAACTCGCTTTTTTTTTGTTAAAACTTCAAATACTTGAGTTAAATATTCATCATTTTAGTTCAAATTAATTAATTTGGTTTAAAATTACACTATTCCAGTTGAACCTCCATAATTTTATTTGAAAATTTATTAATTTAATTGACTAAGAAAATTGAAAAACTTGACTG
>NC_046661.1:97329057-97334227 GCF_010883055.1 Belonocnema kinseyi
AATTAATTTGGTTTAAAATTACACTATTCCAGTTGAACCTCCATAATTTTATTTGAAAATTTATTAATTTAATTGACTAAGAAAATTGAAAAACTTGACTGGAAAATGACCGGGAATTTATAATCGACCGCCGAATCGTCGCCCTGAAAATTTAAATTTTATAAGACAATAGTAGAATAGAAGTTTTTTATGTTCTGAAATTTTTCAGATGCGGTGCAGCTCCATTGTCGAAAGAAATTGAAGAGGCTGTTAAAAAAAGATTTAATATTCCTTTCATCAGGAACGGATATGGAATGACTGAAACTACTTTAAGTGTTATCACTACCCCAGAAATTCAGAAAGTTAGTAGTGTTGGAACTTTACTGCGAGGTGTAAAAGGTAATTTGAAAAATTGGTAATATTTCCAAATATTGTTTAATATCGTAGGCTTGAATTTTTATTTTTCAGGACAAAAAATCAGGGCAAGAAATCTCATTTTCAAAATTCATGGATTTTTCCTTGACCAATTTTTCATTTTCTCTGAGCGACAAAATTCAAAAACCAAAATTTTAATCTTGTAACATTTTTTATCATAGACGTTTTTTCTAAACGGAATAAAAAAAATTTTAATTTCAGATTATAATTAGAAAATTTTTAAATATTCGTATCATCTGAAAAGCATGACTTTTCTACCTTCAAAATTAATTGTCAATCGAAAAGGAAGAATTTTGAACAAAATAATTCAATATATAACAAAATAAAAATTATAAATTAATTATAAAAATTAAAAAATTATTTAAAAAATGTAATTCTTGATGCCAACAAAAAAAAGGAATTTTCAATAATGTAGTTAAATTTTCAACAAAATAAACGAATTTTTTAAACAAATAGTTGCATTTTCAATCCACTCAGATAAATTTGTCAAGAAATAATGAAATAGATGATATTTAAACCTTAAAAAAATCAAATTTATACCAAAAGAGATGAATATTTAACAAAACTGATTTATTTTCAAACCAATAGTTCAATTTTTAACTAAAAATATTAATTTTTAATCAAATTTGGATAAGTTAAACTTTCAGTAAACAAGAAAAAAATTAATTTTCAACAAAACAGTTCAATTTCCAACGAAACATATGAATTTTAAATTAAAATGATCCATTTTCCATTCAAAAAGACGAATTTTCACCAAACCATTTGAATTTTCAACCAAAGAATTTTCAAAGCAAAATGAAGAATTTGAAGAAAAAAAATTTAATTTTGAACTAAGAAAGATTAAAACTCAATTTTCAATTTGCGAGACAAAGAGTTTAATTGCTAATTAAAAATTATCAATTTGCAAACAAAAAGGAAAAAGTAAATTTTTCAGTAAATCAATTTTTTTTTCAAAATAAGATATTAATTTTACGATCAAAAAGACGAATTTTAAAAAAATATAGATTTTCAGTCAAGAGAAAAAAAATGTACAACAAATAATGTAATAGTTGCTATTATAACTATAAAAAATAGAATTTCTACCAAAAGAGAGGAATATTTAACAAAACTACTGAATTTTCAAATCAGTAGTTCAATTTTTAATTAAAAATATTCATTTTGATAAAAAAATGGATAAGTTAAACTGTCAGTAAAAAAAAAAAAAAAGAATTTTCAACAAAACAGCTGATTTTTTAATTAACATAATAAATTTTTTATTCAAAATGACGAAATTTCAACAAAAAATATCGATGTTCAACCTGGAAATATAAAATTTCAACAAAACAGTTAAGTTTTCAGCCAAAGAATTTTGAAACCAAAACGAAGAATGTGAAAAAAATATTTGCATTTTAAACCAAATAGTTTTTTGATCAAAATGAAGAATTTGAAAAAAATATAGTTGAATTTTGAACAAAGAAAGGTTAAAAACTCAATTTTCAATTTTCCAAAATCTGAATTTTCAGTCAAATTAGTTCTATTATTAGCCCGAAAAATTGAATTTTCAATTAAAAGATCATTTTTCAAGAAAAAATGTAATTCTTGATATATCAAAAAAAAAAAAAAACGAATTTTCAATACAGTAGTTAAATTTTCCACTATAAAGCGTCTAATTGTTAATTAAAGATAATCAATTTATAAACGAAAAGAAAAAAGTTAAATTTTCATTAAAAAACTGGTTTTTTCATAACAAAAAAAAGAACACATTTTTAACAGAAGAGTCCAATTTTCAACCTAAGAAATGCATTTTATGACCAAAAAGACGAATTTAAAAAAAATAAAGATTGTCAATCGAGAGAAAAAAATATCAACCAAACTGTTAAATTTTAATTTAAAACGACGAATTTTCTGCAAAACAGATTGATTTTCAACCTCAAAATATTAAGGTTAAAAAAACAGTTAATTTTCAACAAAATAGGAAAATTTTTCAACAGAATAGTTGAATTTTCAACCCATACAAAAAAATTGTCATCAAATAATGTAATAGTTGATATTTAAACCCTAAAAAAATAAAACTTTTGCCAAAAGAGGTGAATATTTTCAAAAAATAATAAATTTTCAAACCAATTTTTCTATTTTTAACTAAAAATATTAATTTTCAATAAAAAAAATGGATAAGCGAATCTTTCAATAAAAAAGAAAAAAAAATTAATTTTCAACAAAAAAGTCAAATTTTCAACCAAATAGCTGAATTTTCAATCAAAGAATTTTGAAACCAAAGCGAAGAATTTGAAAAAAAATTTGAAGTTGAAACCAAAGAATTTTCAAATCAAACGAAGAATTCGAAAAAAAATAGTTGAATTTTGAACCAAGAATGATTAGAAACTTAATTTTCAATATCAAAATCTGAATTTTCTGTCAAAACAGTTGCATTTTTTAACCTGAAAAGTTAAATTTTTAATAAAAATTTTTATTCTCAACAAGAAATGTAAAACTTGTTATTTCAAAAACAACAAAAAAACGAATATTTAATAAAATAGTTAAATTTTCAACTAAACGGTTGAATTTTAAGCAAAATAATTACATTTTTATCAAAATAGTTAAACTTACCACAAAACAATTAAGTTTTCAATTCCAAACCTGAAAATGTAAAGCTTCCACAACAAAAAATTTGAAAGTAGACATTTGAAAAAAATATGCCAAAAGAGATGTATATTCAACAAAATTAATAATTTTTTAAACAAAAGATCAATTTTTAAACCGATAAAGGAATTTTCAAACAAAAAAATTTAATTTGCCACCGTATACATTAATTTTCAACCAAAATTAGGAATTTTTTTATCCAAAACGACGAATTCTTAACAATTAAACATGAATTTTCAACCAAACATTTGCATTTTGTACCAAAAAAGGGGAAATTTCAAACCAAGAAGATTAGTTTCCTGCAAAAAATACACTTTTCAATAAAATAGTTCAATTTTGAAAAAAATAAATAAATCTGCAACCAAAAAATAAATTTGTAAGGAAGTAGTTTAATTTTTACCCACCTGGTTGAATTTTAAATTTAAGATCATTAAAAATAAAAAATAAAATAGTTACACTTTCAATCGAAAAGAAGATAAATCTTCTACTGGAATATATTGGACAGATTAATTTTCACTAAAATCATAAATCTTTAACAAAAATAATATATCTACTATTTCAACCAAAGAAGATTTGAATTCAAAAATAAAAAATAAAACAGTTGAATTCAGAAAAATACGAATTTTCAACAAGCAGTTAATTTTCTACAAAAACAGTTGAATTTTAAACACAAAAAGATAAATTTTTAAACAAACAGAATTACTTTTTATCAAAATTGTTGAATTTTCATAAAAATAATAAATTTTGTAAACAAAAATATAATCTTAAGGGGTAATTAATTTTTTTTTTAACTAGAACTGCAGATGGACTTTAGATGGACACTTAATTAATTATTAATTTTCGATGCCTTTAAAGAAATTTTAGATTTTTATTTTTAAACTACATTTTTAATTTAAAGAATTTTAACATGTAGTCTTGGAAGACTTCAAAAATTAAATCTTATAAGCATTTGAAATAAAAAAAAATATTAATAAAAATTTTTTAGTTGATCAAGTGTGAATATAAATTAATTATTCTTAAAATTGAACTGCCCAAAAGCATGAGTTGTGAAAAAATGTAAATAATTCGCCTTGAATTTTTGAGAAATCCTTGAATCTTTGAAATTTCAAGGAGCTTTTAAATTTTGAACTTAACGATATTAACGTTTCTATTTTAAAAATGAGAAATGGTAAGTGAAATTGTTAAATTTTGATGTATAAATAACAATTGAACACTTATTACTTGTAGAAAAATTCTAGTAATTTTTAGAGATATTTAGAGATTTTGAAAAAATTCAAAACTAATAATAACTTTAAATAATTTAAAAATATATTTAGAAGTTGTGAAAGACTTTTAATAAATATAATAAAAATGTATTTTTTCAAGACTTTGAAATAAAATTTTAAAGCTTTTTAAGGTTATCTAAACTATTTGAAAGAAAAATAATTCAACTTTTAAAGTAAAAATGGTTCAATTTAAAAAAAAAAGTAATAGTTCAAGTTTTAATGTTTCGAGTTTAAAATTAGTTAAAATACTATAATCTCTTAATTTTCGAATTTATTGATTGATTTTTTAATTTAGAGCATTGAAAATGATGATAGATTTATATATTTTGGAACTGAATCTAAATCTTTGATTTTGAATTTTTGAATTCTAAATTTTTCAGATTAAATGCATTTAATTAAAAAAATATTATTGATTAATTAAATACAACATTTTTAAATTTAAAAAACCTCTAAACTTTCATTGTAAAAGTTTGAAAATTAATAGTTCCATCTTGAGTGCTTGCTTTAATTTGCAGTTAATTTTTCAATAATTCAAATTGAAAAATAATTAGCTTCAGAGTTCGAATTTTGTAGTTTAATTGGCCAAGAAAATTGTTTGCGAACCAGGAGGAAATTGGGCACTTTTTTTCTTTGATTAAAACAGTTTTGGGATAGAAAAAATAATCTATGAAAAATACTTTTCAGCTAAGGTTGTGCCATTAGAGGGAAATTCGGGAGGAAATTTGGGACCAAATTGTGAGGGCGAATTGTGTTTTAAAGGAGACATTGTAATGAAAGGATACTGCGAAAATGAAGAAGCAACCAAAGCTATGATAGACGAAGATGGATTTTTGCATACTGGAGATGTTGGATATTATGATGAAGATGGATAT
>NC_046661.1:97334327-97341553 GCF_010883055.1 Belonocnema kinseyi
AACAGCTGAAGAAATTATTAAATACGTTAATGGTAAAATCACTCCCAAAAATTTCTATTAAAAAATTTAAATTTAAACTCTGATTTTTAAATCCGTATCAAACATAAGAATTTTTTATTTAATTATCCAAATTCAATTCGAAGGCGTCCGAATATAGGAAAATTTTCGATTTTGAAGATAATTAAAGTTTTTAAGCCGTCCAGTTTAATGATGAAACAATATTTAATTTGAATAAATATAAAAAATTTTTTTCCTGGGAATTTCAATTAATATTTTTTTTCATTAACATAGACTATTGGTTTTGAACCAAAAATTGAATAGTTAAATTGTCTTTTGAAAAATTATTTTTTAAAAATTTGTAAATGTGCATTCTCAATGAAAAATTTAAGAGTTGAATTTTTGCGTCTTTACAAAAAAGGATTGTAATCTCTCAAGAATTCAAAAATAATAACATCCCATAATTTTTTATTTTGAAAAAATAAAATTTTTGAATGTTGAAATTAATATGTGAATTACTTTTTGATTTAGATGGATTAAAAATTAACGAGCAATATTTTTTCTTTGAAAATTAAATCCAACTTATTATTTAAAGCATGTTTTTTTTGTCTCAGAGCTTATTTAAAAATGAAGTTGATATATTAATTTAAAAGTTTTCATAATTTATAGGCAAATGTATTTAAATCTAAAATACCAAGGGATGAATTTCCAACGAAAGAGTTGCGGTTTTAAGCTAATAAGTAAAAAAAAATGATAGAAAACCGTTGATTTTTAAACCCGAAGAGTTGAATTTTTAACAAAAAATGTGATTTTTCAACCAAATAGACGAACTTTTACCAAAAAAGTTAATCTTAGACGAAAAAATTGCATTTACAACCAAATATTTGAAATTCCAATTCAAAGGACGAATAAAAAAAAGAATTAAATTTTTAAAATAAACTAATTGAATTCAACTAAAAAGACCATTTTTTAAATAAACTAGTTAAATCTTCAAGCACAAGCAAATTTTGTTAACCACACAGTTGCACTTTTAACCAAAAAAGACTAAATTTCTAGCAAAAGGGATCAGTTTTCAATTAAATAAGATTTTTTATTTAAGAGAAAAAAATGTAAACCAAATTGTTGAATTTTGAAGGCAAAAAGACGAATTTTCTTAGAAAACAGTTCAATTTTTTATCAAAAAATATGAACTTTGCACCAAAAAGTTAATCTTCAAACAATTAAATGAATTTTCAGTAAGGAAAATTAATTTTCTACTCTAAAAGAAGAATTTACAAAAAAATACATAAATTTTCAACCAAATAGTTGAATTTTCAACTAGAAACTATTAATTTTGAACCAAAAATCGAATAGTTAAATTTTTTGTTGAAAACTTAATTTTTGAACAAAAATAGAAAAGGAATTTTCAAATAAAACGATGAATATTAATGCATTCTCAATGAAAAATTTAAGACTTGAATTTTTAACCTTAACATTTTTCTGTCTTTACAAAAAAGGATTGTAATTTCTTAAGGATTCACAAATAATAAAATGAGATAATTTTTTATCTTGAAAAAATACAATTTTTGAGTGTTTAGATTAATATGTGAATTACTTTTCGATTTAAATGGATTTAAAATTAACAAGCAATATTTTTTCTTTTAAAATTAAATTCAACTTATTATTTAAAGCATGCTTTTTTGTCTCATAGCTTATTTAAATATGATATATATTGAATTTTCAACAACAAAAAAAGGTTAATTGTTTACCAGGAGATGAATTTTTTACGAAAGAGTTGTGTTTTTAAGCTAAAAAGTAAAAAAATTTAGAAAACAGTTGATTTTTAAACCCGAAAAAATGAATTTGTAACCAAAAAATATTATTTTTCCACCAAGTAGTCGAACTTTCACCAAAAAAGTTAATCTTAGACCAAAAAATTGCATTTACAACCAAATATTTGAACTTTCAATTTAAAGGACGAATAAAAAAAATGTATTTTTTAAAATAAAATAATCGAACTTGTAAAAAAAAGAAGAATTGATTTTTCAACAAAATCAGATCAAAAGAGATCAGTTTTCAATCAAATAAGATTTTTCATTTAAGAGAAAAACATGTGAAACAAATTGTTGAATTTTAAATACAAAAAGACGAATTTTCTTAGAAAGCAGTTCAATTTTTTATCCAAAAATATTAACCTTGCACCAAAAAATTAATTTACAATCAATTAATTGAATTTTCAGTTAAGAAGATTAGTTTCCTACGGTAAAAGACGAATTTACAAAAAAATACATAAATTTTCAACCAAATAGTTGAATTTTCAACTAGAAACTATTAATTTTGAACCAAAAATCGAATAGTTAAATTTTTTTTTAAAAAATATAATTTTCAAACGAAAAAATAAAACGAATTTTTAAATAAAATGATCAATATTAAGCCAATAAAATAGATTTTCAACTACCAAGTATTTGAATTTTCAAATAAAAAAAAGTGCATTCTCAATGAAAATTTTAATTGTTGAATTTTTAAACTAAGATCGGCAAAATTTCTACCAAAAATGAAAGTCAAATTTTCGAATAAAATAAATAATTTAAATCTATGAAATAACGACTTTTCAAACGAATAATTAAATCTATATAAAATTATTTTCTAAAAAAGTAGTTCAATTTTCAATTATAACTGATTATTTTTCAAATTATTATTATTTAAATTTAATGGTTAAATTTTCAACTAAAAATGATAAATTTTAAGTGAAAAATTGAATTATTTAAATTTTTAGGGAAGGACTTTTTTTTTAATATGAAAAAACATTTAAAAATGATTACAAAAATAATATACAAGAATTCAATAAATTAAAAACTGCGTTTTATGGAGGTTTTTAATAGAAGAAAATGGTTTTTGTTTCTTTGGCGTTTTAAATATTTACAGGAAAAATATGGAGAATTTTTTTAAATAAATAAAATTCAGTTTTATTTTTACAAAAAAATATACATTTGTTTAGATAAAAAAATCTGTAGGCTGAAAATTTATTATATTTGAAAAGTATTTCGTCAAATTTGGAATGAATTGCTTTGTAAATTACTTGTAAAATAAAATCAATAGTTTAGTTTTTGAAAAATTTAAAATTTTTAGACTAAAAATATGAATCTTTTGAAATTATTCATTATTATTTTTGAAATTATTAGTAATCTAAAAATTTTTAATTGTTCGAAAATTAGAGTAATGATTTTATTTTATAATTAATTTATAAAGAAATTCAATCTAAATTTGATGAAATACTGTTCAAATATAATAAATCTCCACTCTACACATTTTTTGGGTTAAACAAATATATATTTTTAAAAAAATATAATTGAATTTTACTTATTTAAAAAAAGGATTGATACTTTTTATCTCTCTAAATATTTAAATAGTTTGAATATATCCAAAAGTGACAAAAAATAAACAAAATTCGAGGGCAAAATGATTTAATAAGAACAATAATTTTTAGAGTAAGATATTTGATTTTCATTTTTAGTAAAAACTGATTTAAATAAAATACTTGTGAAAAATTTGTCATGTTTTGGTTAAAAAATCTTCGCTTTTGGTTAAAAATTCGACTATTTGATTGAAGATTTTACTTTTTGCGAAAGTTCGTTTTTAAAGTTGAAAATTAATCTTCTTCTGTGAAAATTTAAATAATTCATTTTTTGCTGAAAATTTATCATTTTTAGTTGAAAATTTAATAATTAAATTTGTCGTTGAAAAACCATCGGTTATCGCTAAAAATTGAACTACTTAATCGACAGTTGAACTACTTTTTCAGACATTAATTTTATATAGATTTAACTATTTTTTTAAAATTTGTTCTTTCATTTATTTAAATTAATTTTTTACATGAAAATTTGACTTCGAGTTTTGGTAGAAATTTGGCCGATTTAAGGTAAAAAAATTCAACTATTAAATTTTTCATTAAGAATGAACATTTTTTGGTTTAGTTATAAATTAATTTTGTTGTTGTTTGGAAATTAATTATTTAACTGGCAATTTAACTATTCGATTTTTAGTTGAAAATTAATAGTTTTTAGTTGAAAGTTCAACTATTTGGTTAAATTTATGTATTTTTTTGTAAATTTGTCCTTTATTGTATAAAATTAATATTTTTTCATCATTTCAGTTTAAAAGTTAACTATTTTGTTGAAATTTTATTTTTGTTTTGAAATTTAATTATTTTGTTAAAAAAATTTCATTGTTTTTTTTTAAATTGGTCCTTTGAATTGGAAGTTCAAATATTTGCTTGTAAATTATGAAAACTTTTTAATTAATTTAACAACTTCATTTTTAAATAAGTTGTGAGACAAAAAAAACATCCTTTAAATAATAAGTTGGATTTAATTTTCACAAAAAAAAAATATTGCTCCTTAATTTTTAATCCTTAAGAAATTAAAATTCTTTTTTTTTATGACAGAAAAATTAGAAGGTGATGAAAAATTTAAAAACTTTCGAGTTCAATAGAAATTTCTTTTTTCACTTTTCACAAGTTCCAATTTTTAGTAAAATAATAATTTTTATTCGTTTCAGAACGCGTTTCACCCCCAAAACGACTGAGAGGCGGAGTTCGATTTATTGAGGCAATTCCTAAAAATCCTTCAGGAAAAATTTTACGAAGAGAATTGCGTAATATATTGAAGTCAAATTTGTAAAGCTTTAATGCGATTTAGAAGAGAAAATTTATTTTGTAGGTACAAATTATTGAATTCGATTTTTAATCATGCCCATGTGTTCAAATTAATAGTATTATTAGAGTAAGAGATTTAATAAATATAATTTCTTGTAGTAATAATATTTTAACTGAAATAATATGAAATGTGGAAAAATTGAAAATAATTAAATTCGAGTATTTTAGATTTTCGTTTTTGATTATTAATGCAGGAGCGAAGAAATTATCCAGTAAAAATTGTGGATAAACATGATCTTTCTTTAGTGAAAAAGTGTCTTCGTTAAATTTTTTATTCTTTTTTTGGTTGATTTTTTTAATTTTTGAAGAATATAATATTATAATTCCAAAATTAAATTTCAAAATTAAAATTTACAGCCATGGAAAAAATTTCTATTTGTTTAAATTTTAAGTTTAATTTAAATTTTTTAATTTTAATTTCAAAGAGAGCCGAAAATTTAAAATAGTGATTTAAATTTAAGAAACTTGATCAGGATGAAAAATTTAAAGGATTCTGATTTTAAAAGCGCTGAAATTTGAAATAAAATGTTTTATTTTAAAGTTCTACAAGCTTACAAGCACTTGAAAAAATTGAAGTTTTCAGAATCTGGAAATAATGAAAGTTGTATTACAATGAATCTAAAATTTTTTTATTTGAAATATATACAAATTTTAAAGCCACCGAATTTTAAGGAAAACGAAAATTTAAAAGTCGACACTTTTCGAGACGAATGCAATTTTATAGAAATAATATTTTGTACTAAATTTTAATTCACTCAATTAGTGCTTTTTTTTTTAAATTTTGAGAGAATTTTTTCTAATTTATTTAGTAATTTAACTTTTTAATAATTAATTTGAAAGAAATTGGATGAACGACATTTCAAAGATGAGTGTGCAAATAAAATAAAATTTCGGGATTAAAAAATTTCGAGAAATAAAATTCCAAACAATGTAAAATTTCCGAATCGGAAAATTCCCGAAGTTATAAAATTCTCTACAGAAAATCGCGGAATATGAAATAACCGAACTAGAAAAATCCCGAATTTGAACAAATTAAAAAATTGTTTTTAATTAATATTATTAATTTATTAGAAATACAAAACCAAATATTTTTATCAGAGAACATTTTTTTCAGTACTAATTTTATTATTTTAAGTTTGAAATTTTATTTTTGAAAACGTTTTTCTAATTAAAAAAATACCATGCACATGTTTAAACAACATTTTTCATATAGAAATAGTTCCTTTTTGATACAAATATTTGATTTTTTCGCGTTTTTTAAAATAAAAATGGTTTCAAATACAGAAAATACTACTTTATACTGATAATGAGATTTTTACAAAAATTTTTTTAACAATTTATAATTGTTCTTAACAATTTTCTCTTAGAATTGAGATAGAAAGTCGTGCTTTTTAAAAAAAAATCCGCTTTTTGTAACATTTCCAATTGAAGTGAGGTAATAGGTAATTTATGTAAACAAAAATAATTGTTTAAACAATTTATTGTTATTTTTAATAATATTGTCTGAATAGTTCTAAGAATTACGTTTTTTCTGCTTTTTTAAATTTTTGTCCACTTTTCAATTATTGTAAAGTAATAATTGATTCAAGTTATCAAAAATAATTGTTTTAACAAATTATTCCTACTTCTAATAATCCCTGAAGCTCTAAAATTGTCCAAATATAAAAATCCCCATTTTGAAAATTCACAAATCATAAAATTCTTGGACAATTTTTCATGTTTATTATATTGCAGAAATGGAAAAATGCCGTAAATTTATAATATTAACGAATTTGAAAATTCCCGACTAATAAAATTTCCTACATGAATTTTCCGAATTATGAAATAACCGACCTAGAAAATTCCCGAATTTGAACAATAAAAAAATGGTTTTTAATAAATATTATTTATTTATTAAAAATACAAAAACCAAATATTTTTTATCAAAGAACATTTTTTTCAGCACTGATTTTCTTTTTTTTTTTAAATTACAAATCCGATTTTTCACGTTTTTCGTAATTTAAAAAAAATACAATGTACATTTTCAAACAACATTTTTCAGCTAGAAATAATTCTTTTCATTTACTTTAATTTTAAAATTAACCAATAATATAAAAAAAATTAAAAATTAAACAATTTTTCTTTGATAAAATTATTTGACTTTTTCGTGGTTTTCTAAATAAAAATGATTTCAAATACAGAAAATACTACTTCGCATAGATGAGGTTTTAAAAAAATTGTTTAAACAATTTATAATTGTTCTTCACAATTTTCTCTTAGAATTGAGATAAAAAGTCGCGCTTTTTTTTAATTTCCGCTTTTTGTAAAATTTCCTATTAAACTGAGGTAATAGGTAATTTATTTAAACAAAAATACTTGTTTAAACAATTGATTATTTAAAAAAATAATATTGTCTTTAAATAGGGCTAAAAATTGCGGGTTTTCTGCATTTTTAAAAAATTTTTATCCACTTTTCAATTAGTGTAAAGTAATAATTGATTCAAGTTACTAAAAATAATGGTTTCAACCATTTATTCCTATTTTTAATAATCCCCGA
>NC_046661.1:97341653-97344362 GCF_010883055.1 Belonocnema kinseyi
TTATTGATGATTTCGGGAGTACTTGCTTCTACAGGCCTTCCTGAACGTGGTTCGTCACTTATTGATGTACGACCACGCTTAAATTCATTTACCCAGTTATAAGCCGTTGTTAAGGCAGGGGCAGATATGCCATGAACTGAGTCCAATTCATTTTTTATCTCATATGGAGTTAAACCCTTTAAATGAAAATGTTTGATTACCGCTCTGAACTCGTTTTTTTCCATTTTTCTTAACGAACATTTTTTTTTTCAATTGGTTATAAAAACACGTCAACTCAGAAGATGTGGACTGTGACTGCACCATATATCTAGTCGGGAGTGGTGCTGACTGAAAACAGATGATTTGGAGCGATTCGCGCGCCATCTGTTGGTCATTCTAAGGACTTATTGAACTACCCTCGTATTTATTTAAAGTACACGCATTTACCTCAAAAAACAGTTACATGTTTCCTTTCTTAGAAGGTAGTGCGAAAAAGAGAGCGAATACTGTGTGCAGTTTTATACAACACGTAATTGAAAAAGAATTTGATGAAACACGTTTCACGAAAATTGTACTTTTGTTCTAAATGCAGCAGGCGGACAAAATCGAAATTACACAGTGTTTGCTTTCTTCTTAACACTATGCATAGATCTTAATATTGAAATCTGGCATATTTTTCCTGTTCGCTGTCACTCCTATTGTCAGTGTGATCGAAATTTTGGTTTATACTTGCAAAAAAAGAAAAAACTAGAGCAAATTGAAACAGCGGCAAAGTACATTGAACTGATCAGAGATTCTCGCGATCCTCCGTTTATTATGGTTGAATCAGCAAACAATATTTTGCACGATTTTGAAAAATCTTTTAAAGGAAACATACGAATTCCGAAAGCTATGAAAATCAGTCAGGCTTGTGTAATTAAATATTTACCAAACGGCAATGTACAGCTTTTTGATCATTATTACGGCGAAAATCCTTCTTTATTTACTATTCAGCCAAGCATTAAACTCAGAGACTTGGAAAAGATTGCCCCTCCAAAAGTCGGTCTCACAAAAGCTAAAATGAATGACGTTAAAAGCTTGCTGAAATATCTCTCTCCTAAAGGTATTATAATATAATGTAAATTAAATATAGAATAAGTCCTGTTAGAACATTTTATAATTAGCACTGTAATATAAGCCTGTGATTACAATGATCTCGTTAACTATTTATAAAAATGATTATAAACATAAGTATTCGCTAAACAAATAAAAATTTGATATATTTTATGTCAATTGAAGTGTTATTATTTATTTTTAAATCTGCCCCCCTTATTACCCGCCTAAACTGCAATACATCTCGGCTCGGCGCAATACACGGAGCACGAGTCAAAGACAAAAATCGAATTAAAAATCGACTTTTGAATAAACTCGTTTTATGCAATTTGTTAAAAAACTAAACAAGATACGATTTTCTTGTAAGGAAAAAAAATTCGGAATGTAATTATCTATGATAATATATGTTTTAAAATTCAAAGTCTCTAATTTGAATTTTCAGTCGTCAGGGGCCAACTCCGCCGCGCTAGAAAAATCTATGGTCTGTTCTTGCATGGGGACACTCAATTGTTCTATAAAGCTCTGTTCTGAAGTGCGTTGCTGATGGGTAAAAAAAATGAAGCTCTGATCCATATAAGTTTGCTTCATTACAAATCAGACTTATGAGCTGGAATTTTGGCGGGATATAAAAAATCCCCACGATAATGTGACAGGATCCTACTGACAATTTAACAAAAGTATGTTCGACTGTGTTCTTATTTGTAAAAAATTTGTAAAAAGTTTCACTCCACGTAAGCCATATTTGGCTGCAATCAGCACTCCACCACCGCGTAAATTATCGCTAGTATCAACACTTCGGTCATCTCGAAAAATATCAAAGTCAGTCATACCAAGCTCACTAGAATTGATTGTTAAATTTAGCAAGTTTCATAGTGAAAATTAATATATCATATGAACATGACGGAACTGACTGTCGCAATAGGTGCGATTAGTGCAAACGCCCCTGACATTCTGATAATAAATCGAAAACAGCTGTTCTCTAGACTGAGACCCCCTAAGACTACACATGGGAATACCTACGCATGCATTGAGTGCGGCTTGACAGCTTGGCTCGTTGAAGTTACGTTCTTCCTTGAATTCACAATTATTGGAGATCCTTGTTGAAATATCATTGTTAAGTTCAGTTCTCCCTGCTGTCGTCAAGATTTCAACTCCTTCTTCACTTCGTCGATTTCCTGAATTTTTAATTTTTTCCTGTCTGGTGCAATCCAAATGTGCTTCAGTTTTATACCGGTTTCGGGGACTTTCTTGGCTGCAAGGAATTTGCGGATGTACATTTGAGCTGCTCCTTCCGTTTCGAAAACAAATTTTACTGGCCGAGGAGTCGTTTTGGTCTGTGAATAACGACTATTTATAAATGCTCGTGGATTAAAAACCAAAAAATCAGGAAGGAGGTCAGTAAGAAAATTATTTAAACCAGATGCATGATTTATTTCTGACAGGGGAGATACTTGTTCCGCTAATCCAAATAATATCAGGTTGTTTTTCCTAGAGTTCCTTTGTTCAATTTCGGCTATGCATTGACGAGCGAGGGATGTACGAGGGTAGTTCAATAAGTCCTTAGAATGAACAACAGATGGCGCGCGAATCGCTCCAAATCATCTGTTTTCAGTCAGCACCACTCCCGACTAGATATAT
>NC_046661.1:97344462-97346252 GCF_010883055.1 Belonocnema kinseyi
ATCATTCTATAGAGATGACATTACTAGACTAGAACACCGCTATGAGAAATGTATCAGCCTTGGAGGAGATTATGTTGAGAAATAAAAAAAAAATTCTTAAAAGCGTTGTTTTTCTTGGTCAGGCCGGAAACTTATCAATCCACCCTCGTACATTTTGTGCAAATTTATTTACAGATTGATTTGTAGTTTAGAGATTTCGACTCTCTACTATAGTGTGATTGTTGATGTGGCATGGACAGACAGTGAACTTTTATCAATTCCTTCACATCATCAGTCAATTTGACGCATTGATGTTCATGCTTACCTCTCTTATTATCTAATCTTTCTCTAGCTAAAATCTTTTTCTGAACACATTCTAACCTTCCTTTCCCTATATTCAAAATTTTAGACAAAAACTGTTTGCAGACAGCAATATTTTTTTGATCAGTTGAGAAATAATATGTCCACAAGATTAGACGCGGAACTTCGGTAGCATTTACTCGCAAAGGGTCCTTGCATTTCATTAACGAACTGAGAAAAATATTTTGCTTGTTGTAGTCTCTCAGATTCCAGAACTGGTCATGAAATTTACTCTGTGCAAAAGTTGAAATCTTCAAAAAACATTTCTGCTTACAGCAGTTTTGAACTGGTAAAAAAATGTCTTTCAGAAACAAGTTTCTTAGAAGCGGAGACGTACTCTTTGCCCTGTATTTAAAAAAGTTTGTTTTGAAAAACTCTATTGAAGAATTATTATTGAAATTTATTAAATGTATTTGATGTTTAACCCGATAATTAACAGTTCTTTTAGTCAGTTCCTAGGATGAAATTTTTATGTTTTAATATTATTACTGCAGTTTTTTTTATCTTTAAATTTTCAATAAAATACGGTTTTATCACGATATTTATATAGGAGTTCAAAATGTAGAAAAAAGAGAACCTCATTTTTTTAAGCTGTTATCGAAAGAAAGAACCAACTAAATGTTTACAGTAATTACAGTAATTTAAAAATTAGTTTAGATAATAATTTTATTATTATAAACTATAAATTTAGTTCTCACTAAAGCTAAAACTCGCAATTCGTATACGAAGTGCACACTTCTGTAGTCAGAATATAAATGATCTATTTTGTTTTTGTAGAAAACTGCAATGTTTTGGCTTCTTTTGGGATTAAGAAAGCTGAAGGACGTTTGACGGTTATCTAATGTTCGAATAATCCACCTTTGAGTTCATTGTACCGCCGTATAGGGAAAGACATCCCGACTCGGCATAATACACGCATGAAGATCAGTCGCTCGCTCAAAGTTTAGCGTTCACAGTTTTTTACCTATTAATTTATTTGAAAAAAGCCTTTGCAGAAAACTTCTTTGTACCTTTCTGAACAACTTCTCCGCAGTAAGTTTTTGTTTGCTCAAACTTTCCTCGATAAACGAAACACTCAAACGTTTTGTGGAACTAAATATGCAATAGCTCTGAAAATAATTTTTTATATTGTTATAAATAAAGTTGAAAAGTTTTATCGTTAATTGTCATAACAAGGATATTATAAGGAATATTTTCTCTGAATTTTATAAAGAAATTCCAAAAACTGTGGATTTGAGCACGAGTGGAAGACAGAAATTTAATTGAAGATCGACTTTTGAAAAAACTCGTTTTTTGCAATTTGTTAAGAAATGAAAAAAGGTACGATTTTCTTGTAAGGAAAAAAAGACGCGGAATGTAATTATCTACGATAATATATGTTTTAAAATTCAAAATTTCCCATTTGAATTTTCAGTCGTCAGGGGCCAACTCCGCCGCGCTAGAAAAATCTA
>NC_046661.1:97346352-97349266 GCF_010883055.1 Belonocnema kinseyi
TTTGAATTTTCAGTCGTCAGGGGCCAACTCCGCCGCGCTAGAAAAATCTACGTCTTGTTCTTGCATGGGGACACTCAATTAACAACCTGGCATAAGTTTTTCCCATATGTTTTGGCTTTAGTTTTAGATGCAAGATACACTTTAAATTGATAACTTCCAAATTGATCACTGTACAAAGGGCTTCCCCGTTTATTTTGAATAAATAAATAAATATTTGTTAAATCAATTAAAAAAGGTTTAGTATATTTTTTCTATACACTATATAGCCAGGTAAATAATTTTATGTATTCTATTTTGTATTATTTTTTAAATTTATCTAAAAAACTTCTTAAACAAATAGAAATTTATTAAACATTAAAAGAAATGTACCAAAATTGTTTCATTATTCAACAAAAAGTAGCATAGGATATCAATTTGAGAAAAAAGTGGACACTTCTGGCAGAATTTTTAGTAATTTTAAAAATAAACAACGAATAATTGTTTAAATAATTACATGTTTTACTACTTTAAAAATTACCACTTTAAACATTACTACTCTAAACAACGACCAACTATTACGTTTAATTCTTAAAATACGATTATTTTATTATTACTTTTTGGGAATAAATAATTGTTTAAATAAGTTACATTTATTTCAACAAGTTAAAAATTGATGGGAGATACTCAAATAGTCCTTTAGTATTTATCTGGGAAATACGAATTGTCAATATCACTTGAGTCGAGTTAAAAATGAAAATTTCTCTTTATAATAAGCCATAGAATACGAATAAAACATTACTTTTTAAATATTAACCCCATAAGTCTGTTTTATGGGGTCCCAAAAAACCCCATAATTGAAAAATTGGGTTTTGCTAGTTTTTTGGCGCTAATTATGATTATATTGCAGTTTTTAAATGCACATTATTTCTAATACATAAGATACCACTTTATACTGATAATTACATGGTAACATAAATTGCTTCTTTATGGTTTTTAGCAATTTTCTCTGGGAATTGAGATGGAAACTAGCGCTTTTTTTCATTTCCCCCTTTTTTTTGTCAAGTTTTCAATTAAAGTAAGGTAAAACGTAATTTATGTTAACAAAAGTAATTGTTTAAACAATTTATAATTATTTTAAATAATATTGTCATTTAATAGTGCTAAAAATTGCAGTTTTTCTGAAATAAGTAACTTTTTGTCCGTTTTTGACTTGAAGTGAGTTAACATTTAATTCTATATAACAACAATAATTCTTTAAATAAATTATTATGAGTAGTCGCATTTTTTCATTTTTCGCTTTTTATACCATGTTCAAGTTAGGTGAGCATTTAATCAATTATTTTTAACAAATATCATTGTTTAAACATTTCATCATTATTATTGTTAATAATTTTCTCCTAGAATAATGCTAGAAACTTGCAGTTTTTTCAAAAATTTTCCAATTTTGGGCAAATTTTTTATTAAAGGCAGGCAAATAATTAATTCAAGTTGACAAAACTTATAGTTTAAATAATTTATTATTATTTTAAATACTATTATCATTAAATAATATTAGAGAATTGCGGGTTTATCTGAAATATTCAATGTTCGGTCTATTCTTCACTTAGAATTTGCTAATAATTATTGAAATTTAACAAACATAATTGTTTAAGTATATTATTACTGTTAAAAAATATCTTCTTACATAGTAATGCTAGACATTTACGGGTTTTTCTGAAATCACCCACTTTCTGTAATTTTGTTACATAGTGAGTTAATAATTAATTCAAGTTAGGAACAAGAATTAAATATTAATATTAATTTAAAGAGAAATGCTCTCAGTAAGTAATCCAAGGAATATTTTCACATAATATGATCCATATAGACAATTTAAAGAATATTTCTAAGGTCTGTTTTATTTCAGAAAAATATATTTACAAAAAAAGAGATTGTTTTAAATATGATGCTCTCTGATGTTTATTTATTATTTGTTCATAACTTAAAATGTAAATCAAAGTTAAGTGTTTCGGGAAAAATCGCAGTTGTTTAGTAATTGTCCAAAGACAGATATTTGTAAACAATAATGAATTGTTAAAGCAATTATTTTTGTTGAAATATGTTAATTATTAGCTTCCTAAGTGAAAAATAGACAAATAGTACATTTTTTTTAGAAAAACCGCAATTTTTAGCAGTATTCAAAAAGGGAAATATTTTTGAAAAAAGCGCGACCTTATGTCTCAAATCTAAGAGAAAATTGTTAAGAATAATAATAAATAGTTTAAACAATTTATGTAAACATCTCATTGTGAGTATGAAGTAGTATTTTCTGTATTTGAAACAATTTTTATTTAAAAAAACGCGAAAAAATCAGATATTTTTATCAAAGAAAAATATTTTTATTTTCAAGTTCTTTTTTATATTATTATTATTCAAATTTAAAATCAAAATAATTGAAAAGAATGATTTCTAGGTGAAAAATTTGTTCTAAAAATTTGCACGGTATTTTTTTTAAATTACAAAAAAACGTCAAAAGTCGAATTTTTAATTTAAAAAATAAAATCAGTGCTGAAAAAACAATTTTTTGAATTGTTCAAACTCGAGAGTTTTCTAGTTCGGTTATTTCATAATTCGGCAATTTTCTGTGGGAAATTTTATTATTCGGAAATTTTCCAATTCGTTCATATTATAAACTGTTCGGGAATTTTATTATTTGGCAATTTTCAAATTCGTTAATATTATAAATTGTCGGCAATTTTCCAATTCTGTAATATAATCAACTTGAAAAATTGTCCGAGAATTTTATTATTTGGGAATTTTCAAAATGGGTTTTTTTATATTTCGGCAATTTTATAACTTCGGGGATTATTAAAAATAGGAATAAATGGTTGAAACCATTATTTTTAGTAACTTGAATCAATTATTACTTTACACTAATTGAAAAGTGGATAAAAATTTT
>NC_046661.1:97349366-97350896 GCF_010883055.1 Belonocnema kinseyi
AACAAGTGTATCAAGGTAAAGTAAATGGCAACGTGCCCAGAGGTAGACCGTGGAAAGAATGGTTAGAATGTGTGAATGAGACCCTACTTAGAAGAGACATAACAGAAACACGAGAGCCTGCATGAAAAATGCATGGACATAAAAGAAGCTAGAGAAGTATGACGGAAAATAGTTAATAAAAAGAGTGTCAGTAGAGTGAACGACGCCTGAAACAAAGACCTTGGCTATTAATGGACCCACGTGGGGAACCTTACATAACGGCTTCGTGAGGTTCTTCGCTTGGGGTGATTGCTAGAGAGATTGATCAGCAACCTGGGTCGGAGCAGTGTTGCGGACCGAACGTGTTATTTACATAAATAGCACGAGAATTCTGGATCAATCTGAAAAATCTCTATCCCATCCACACACTACTCCTTTCCCCTGCCGAGTGAGTCACGCCTACCCCGAAAGGGAAATGGCTTAATGGTGTAACACATTCCCTCGTGCGAACTTTACATTCACAAGGGAAAATGCAGTCGCAGCGTGGAAAAATACCATGCGTCGGTAAAATCACTTTCCTGTGATTGAAAATTACATCGAGATTTTTAATTTTATCAAAGCTCTTTAATTTTACCCTGGCGGAAACTGCAAAATTTTTGATTTATAATTAATTTAAAATTTAGAATAATTAATCAAATAATATGTGAATACGAAAGCGTCTCTCGTGTTCGTTGTTCATCGATGCCTTCATCCTTCAATTTTGGAGCATTTTTATTTTAATGTGTTTCCTATGTCCATGGAGGAAATTGACAGCTTTGGTTAACTTTTTTGACAGATTTCGAACAAAGTAGACCAAATCTGAGTTATTTCTATTTTGCCTTTTACATTTTCTGCTATTGTAACGGAAAAAATGCGGTTATTCAAAACGTATATTTCATATTTTTTTACGGAATATTTAAACATCAAAGAAATACCCGTAGTATCGTATGTGTTTTAGGTAAGTGGTAACGTGTCCGGTTTGTGTTTCTTCAATCTCCATGAAATTCTACGAAGTTTGAGCTTCGAGTGTTCGAAACCTGTCGCCCTCATAAATTTTATTTTATTCTTTCACATAATGACTTTTACATTTTCGCGTGTAAAATTATCGGCCAAATTGGAATATCACAACAGATTCGTAAAGTTACTCCGATACACTAGGGTCCTTTTATTTACATCCACCAGAGATGTAAAATTCAATAGATTTTGTTTACAGTGTAACCAATCATTTACAATTAAAATGTTGTCTTGTATCAATAATGTTTAGAAAGATTTAGAAATAAATTTGATGATAAAGTAAAATTATTTACTTGAGGCTATTTACTTTAGGCAAATGAAAATATATAATATTATATAATAATTATTATTATATAATTACAATTATATTTTTTGAAAAAGGAAAGGTGAAACAATTATAAAAAGGGTAAGAAAAGAATTTTTTAAAGGATATGGAATGAAAATTGAATAAATTATAAATTTAAATAATAATTTTTCATTATAAAACAATCATAAGTG
>NC_046661.1:97350996-97362155 GCF_010883055.1 Belonocnema kinseyi
TCGGGGATTATTAAAAATAGGAATAAATGGTTGAAACCATTATTTTTAGTAACTTGAATCAATTATTACTTTACACTAATTGAAAAGTGGATAAAAATTTTTAAAAAATGCAGAAAAACCGCAATTTTTAGCCCTATTCAAAGACAATATTATTTTTAAAAATAATCAATTGTTTAAACCATTATTTTTGTTTACATAAATTACTTATTACCTCAGTTTAATAGGAAATTTTACAACAAGCGGAAATTTAAAAAAAGCACGACTTTTTATCTCAATTCTAAGAGAAAATTGTTAAGAACAATTATACATTGTTAAAAAAGTTTTTGTAAAAATCTCATTATCAGTATAAAGTAGTATTTTCTGTGTTTGAAATCATTTTTGTTTAAAAAACCGCGAAAAAATCAAATATTTTTATCAAAAAAGAACTATTTCTACATGAAAAATGTTGTTTAAAAATGTGCTTGGTATTTTTTAAAATAGAAAAACGTTTTCAAAAATAAAATTTTAAACTTAAAAAAATAAAATTAGTGCTGAAAAAAATGTTCTCTGATAAAAATATTTGGTTTTGTATTTTTAATAAATTAATAATATTAATTAAAAACAATTTTTTTAATTTGTTAAAATTCGGGAATTTTCTAGTTCGGTTATTTCATAATTCCGCGATTTTCTGTAGAGAATTTTATAACTTCGGGAATTTGCCGATTCGGAAATTTTACATTGTTGGGAATTTTATTTCTCGAAATTTTTTAATCCCGAAATTTTATTCTATTTGCACAATAATTATTTAATTATTAAAAAGTTAAATTACTAAATGAATCAGAAAAAATTCTCTCAAAATTGCATTCGTCTGGAAAAGTGTTGACTTTTAAATTTTCGTTTTCCTTAAAATTCGGTGGCTTTAAAATTTGTATATATTTCAAATAAAAAAAATTTTAGTTTCATTGTAATACAACCTTCATTATTTCCAGATTCTGAAAATTTCAATTTTTTTCAAGTGCTTTTAAGCTTGTAAAACTTTAAAATAAAACATTTTATTTCAAATTTCAGCGCTTTTAAAATCAGATTCCTTTAAATTCTTCATCCTGATCAAGTCTCTTAAATTTAAATCACGATTATAAATTTCCGGCTCTCTTTGAAATTAAAATTTAAAAATTTAAATTAAACTTTAAATTTAAAACTAAAAACTATTAATTTTTCACTAAAAATCGAATAGTTAAATTGCCAGTAAAATAATTAATTTCCAATCAACAACAAAATTAATTTATAACTAAACCAAAAAATGTTCATTCTTAATGAAAAATTTAATAGTTGAATTCTTTTACCTTAAATCGGCCAAATTTCTACCAAAACTCGAAGTCAAATTTTCATGTAAAAAATTAATTTAAATAAATGAAAGAACAAATTTTCAAAAAATAGTTAAATCTATATAAAATTAATGTCTGAAAAAGTAGTTCAACTGTCGACTAAGTAGTTCAATTTTTAGCGATAACCGATGGTTTTTCAACGACAAATTCAATTATTAAATTTTCAACTAAAAATGATTAATTTTCAACTAAAAATGATAAATTTTCAGCAAAAAATGAATTATTTAAATTTTCACGCAAGAAGATTAATTTTCAACTTTAAAAACGAACTTTCGCAAAAATAGTAAAATGTTCAATCAAATAGTCGAATTTTTAACCAAAAGCGATGATTTTTTAACCAAAAACATGACAGATTTTTCACAAGTATTTGATCTAAATCAGTTTTTACTAAAAATGAAAATGAAATATCTTACTCTAAAAATTATTGTTCTTATTAAATCATTTTGTTCTCGAATTTTGTTTATTTTTTGTCACTTTTGGATGTATTTAAACTATTTAAATATTTAGAGAGATAAAAAGTATCAATCCTTTTTTTAAATAAGTAAAATTCAATTATATTTTAAAAAAAATATATATTCGTTTAACCCAAAAAATGTGTAGGGTGGAGATTTATTATATTTGAAAAGTATTTCACCAAATTTAGATTCAATTTCTTTATAAATTAATTATAAAATAAAATCATTACTTTAATTTTCGAACAATTAAAAATTTTTAGATTAATAATAATTTCAAAAATAATAATGAATAATTTCAAAAGATTAATATTTTTAGTCTAAAAATTTTAAATTTTTCGAAAACTAAACTAGTGATTTTATTTTACAAGTAATTTACAAAGCAATTCATTCCAAATTTGACGATATACTTTTCAAATATAATAAATTTTCAGCCTACAGATTTTTTTATGCAAACAAATGTATATTTTTTTGTAAAAAAAAAGAAACAAAAACCATTTTCTTCTATTAAAAACCTCCATAAAACGCACAGTTTTCAATTTATTGAATTCTTGTATATTATTTTTGTAATCAATTTTAAATGTTTTTTCATATTAAAAAAAAATGTCCTTGCCTAAAAATTTAAAAAATTCATTTTTTCACATAAAATGTATCATTTTTAGTTGAAAATTTAACCATTAAATTTAAATAATAATAATAATTTGAAAAATAATCAGTTATAATGGAAAATAGAACTACTTTTTTAGAAAATAATTTTATATAGATTTAATTATTAGTTTGAAAAGTCGTTATTTCATAGATTTAAATTATTTATTTTACTCGAAAATTTGATTTTCATTTTTGGTAGAAATTTTGCCGATTTTAGTTTAAAAATTCAGCTATTAAAATTTTCATTGAGAATGCACTTTTTTTATTTGAAAATTCAAATACTTGGTAGTTGAAAATTTATTTTATTGGCTTAATATTTATTATTTTATTTGAAAATTCGTTTTATTTTTTTGTTTGAAAATTATATTTTTCAACATACAATTTAACTATTCCATTTTTGGTTCAAAATTAATAGTTTCTAGTTAAAAATTCAACTATTTGGTTGAAAATTTATGTATTTTTTTGTAAATTCGTCTTTTACCGTAGAAAACTAATCTTTCTAACTGACAATTCAATTAATTGGTTGTAAATTAATTTTTTGGTGCAAGGTTAATATTTTTGGATAAAAAATTGAACTGCTTTCTAAGAAAATTCGTCTTTTTGTATTCAAAATTCAACAATTTGGTTCACATTTTTTTCTCTTAAATAAAAAATCTTATTTGATTGAAAACTGATCTCTTTTGATCTGACTGATTTTGTTGAAAAATGAATTCTTCTTTTTTTACAAGTTCGATTATTTTATTTTTAAAAATTAATTTTTTTATTCATCCTTTGAATTGAAAGTTCTAATATTTGGTTGTAAATGATATTTTTTCGTCTAAGATTAACTTTTTTGGTGAAAGTTCGTCTATTTGGTTGAAAAATCACATTTTTTTGTTAAAAATTCAACTCTTCGGGTTTAAAAATCAACTGTTTTCTAATTTTTTTTTAACTTTTTAGCATAAAAATGCAACTCTTTCGTAGAAAATTCATCTCCTGGTAAAAAATTAACCTTTTTTTGTTGTTGAAAATTCAATATATTTCATATTTAAATAAGCTATGAGACAAAAAAGCATGCTTCAAATAATAAGTTGAATTTAATTTTAAAAGAAAAAATATTGCTCGTTAATTTGAAATCCATTTAAATCGAAAAGTAATTCACATATTAATTTAAACAGTCAAAAATTGTATTTTTTCAAGATAAAAAATTATCTCATTTTATTATTTGTGAATCCTTAAGAAATTACAATCCTTTTTTGTAATGACAGAAAAATATTAAGGTTAAAAATTCAACTCTTAAATTTTTCATTGGGAATGCATTAATATTCATCGTTTTATTTGAAAATTCCTTTTCTATTTTTGTTTAAAAATTAAGTTTTCAACATAAAATTTAACTATTCGATTTTTGGTTTAAAATTAATAGTTTCGAGTTGAAAATTCAACTATTTGGATGAAAATTTATGTATTTTTTTTGTAAATTCGTCTTTTACCGTAGAAAATTATTCTTCCTTACTGAAAATTCATTTGATTGATTAAAAATTAACTTTTTGATGCAAAGTTCATATTTTTGGATAAAAAATTTAACTGTTTTCTAAGAAAATTCGTCTTTTTGCCTTCAAAATTCAACAATTTGGTTTATATTTTTTTCTCTTAAATAAAAAATCTTATTTAATTGAAAACTGATCCCTTTTGTTAGAAATTTAATCTTTTTTGGTTAAAAGTGCAACTGTGTGGATAAAAAAATTTGCTTGTGCTTGAAGATTTAACTAGTTTATTAAAAAAATGGTCTTTTTAGTTGAATTCAATTATTTTATTTAAAAAATTTAATTCTTTTTTTTTTTATTCCTCCTTTGAATTGGAAGTTCAAATATTTGGTTGTAAATGCAATTTTTTCGTCTAAGATTAACTTTTTTGGTGAAAGTTCGTCTATTTGGTTGAAAAATCACATTTTTTTGTTAAAAATTCATCTCTTCGGGTTTAAAAATCAACTGTTTTCTAATTTTTTTTTACTTTTTAGCTTAAAACCGCAACTCTTATTTGGAAATTCATCCCTTGGTATTTCAGATTTAAATAAATTTGCCTATAAATTATGAAAAATTTTTAATTAATATATCAACTTCATTTTTAAGTAAGCTATAAGACAAAAAAAACATGCTTTAAATAATAAGTTGGATTTAATTTTCAAAGAAAAAATATTGCTCGTTAATTTTTAATCCATCTAAATCAAAAAGTAATTCACATATTAATTTCAACATTCAAAAATTTTATTTTTTCAAAATAAAAAATTATGGGATGTTATTATTTTTGAATTCTTGAGAGATTACATTTTTTTTGTAAAGACACAAAAATTCAACTCTTAAATTTTTCATTCAGAATGCACATTTACAATTTTTTTTAAAATAATTTTTCAACAGACAATTTAACTATTCAATTTTTGGTTCAAAACCAATAGTCTATGTTAATGAAAAAAAATATTAATTTAAATTTCCAGGAAGAAAATTTTTTATATTTATTCAAATTAAATATTGTTTTATCATTAAACTGGATGGCCTTAACACTTTAATTACTTTCAAAATCGAAAATTTTCCGATTTTCGGACACCTTCGAATTGAAGTTGGATAATTAAATATTGAATTAAATAAATATTGAATTGAATAAAAAATCTTATTTAATTGAAAACTGATCTCTTTTGGTAGAAATTTAATCTTTTTTGGTTACAAGTGCAACTGTGTGGTAAAAAAATTTTTGTGCTTGAAGATTTAACTAGTTTATTTAAAAAATGGTCTTTTTAGTTAAATTCAACTGATTTTGTTGAAAAATTAGTTCTTCTTTTTGTTTAGAAATTCTTTCGTTGGAAATTCATCTCCTGGTATTTCCGATTTAAATACATTTGCCTATAAATCATGAAAACTTTTAAATTATTACACCAACTTCATTTTTAAATAAGCTTTGAGACAAAAAAAACATACTTTAAATAATAAGTTGGATTTAATTTTCAAAGAAAAAATAATATGATATGTTATTATTTTTGAATTCTTGAGAAATTACAATCCTTTTTTGTAAAGATACAAAAATTTGAACGTTAAAAATTCAACTCTTAAATTTTTTATTGAGAATGCACATTTACAATTTTTAAAAAATAATTTTTCAACAGACAATTTAACTATTCAATGTTTGGTTCAAAATCAATAGTCTATGTTAATGAAAAAAAATATTGATTGAAATTTCCAGGAAGAAATTTTTTTTATATTTATTCAAATTAAATATTGTTTCATCATTAAACTGGATGGCCTTAACACTTTAATTATCTTCAAAATCGAAAATTTTCCGATTTTCGGACACCTTCGAATTGAAGTTGGATAATTAAATAATGAATTAAATAAAAAATTCTTATGTTTGATACGGATATAAAAATCAAAATTTAAATTTTTTAATAGAAATTTTTGGGAATGATTTTACCATTAACGTATTTAATAATTTTTTCAGCTGTTATTTCGACTCCGGGTTGTTTAGCTACAAAAGCCAGAGGCAATTCTCCAGCAATTTCGTCTGCTAATCCAACAACCGCAGCACTCTGTCGACAATGAAAAAATATCCATCTTCATCATAATATCCAACATCTCCAGTATGCAAAAATCCATTTTCGTCTATCATAGCTTTGGTTGCTTCTTCATTTTCGCAGTATCCTTTCATTACAATGTCTCCTTTAAAACACAATTCGCCCTCACAATTTGATCCCAAATTTCCTCCCGAATTTCCCTCTAATGGCACAACCTTAGCTGAAAAGTATTTTCCATAGATTATTTTGTCTATCCCAAAACTGTTTTAATCAAAGAAAAAAGTGCCCATTTTCTTCCTGGTTCGCAAACAATTTTCTTGGCCAATTAAACTACAAAATTCGAACCCTAAAGCTAATTATTTTTCAATTTGAATTATTGAAAACTTAATTGCAAATTAAAGCACTCAAGATGGAACTATTAATTTTTAAACTTTTAAAATGAAAGTTTAGAGGTTTTTTAAATTTAAAAATGTTGTATTTAATTGATTAATAATAATTTTGTAATTAAATGCATTTAATCTGAAAAATTTAGAATTCAAAGATTCAAAATCAAAGATTTAGATTCAGTTCCAAAAATATAAATCTATCATCATTTTCAATGCTCTAAATTAAAAAATCAATCAATAAATTCGAAAATTAAGAGATTATAGTATTTTAACTAATTTTAAACTCGAAATATTAAAACTTGAACCATTACTTTTTTTTTAAATTGAACCATTTTTACTCTAAAAGTTGAATTATTTTTTTTTCAAATAGTTTAGATAACCTTAAAAAGATTAAAAATTTTATTTCAAAGTCTTGAAACAAATGCATGTTTACTATATTTATTAAAAATCTTTCACAACTTCTAAATATATTTTTTAATTATTTAAAGTTTTTATTAGTTTTGAATTTTTTCAAAATCTCTAAATATCTCTAAAAATTACTAGAATTTTTCTACAAGTTATTTATACATTTACATTTATTTATACATCAAAATTTAAAATTTCACTTACCATTTCTCATTTTTTAAATAAAAGCATTAATATCGTTAAGTTCAAAATTTAAAAGATCCTTGAAATTTCAAAGATTCAAGGATTTATCAAAAATTCAAGGCGAATTATTTACATTTTTTCACAACTCATGCTTTTGGACAGTTCAATTTTAAAAATAATGAATTTATATGTACAGTTGATCAACTAAAAAATTTTGTATTAACATTTTTTTTATTTTAAACGCTTTTAAGATTAAATTTTTGAAGTCTCCCAAGACTACATTTTAAAATTCTTTAAATTAAAAATGTAGTTTAAAAATAAAAGTCCAAAAGTTTTTTAAAGGCATCGAAAATTAATAATTAATTAATTGTCCATCTAAAGTCCATCTGCAGTTCTATTAAAAAAAAATTAATTAACCCTTACGATTATATTTTTGTTAACAATATTTATTATTTTTTGAAAATTCAACAATTTTGTTAAAAAGTAATTCTGTTTGTTTAAAAATTTGTCTTTTTGTGTTGAAAATTCAACTATTTTGGTAGAAAATTAGCTGCTTGTTGAAATTTGTATTTTTCTGAATTCAACTGTTTTATTTTTTATTTTTGAATTCAAATCTTCTTCGGTTGAAATAGTAGATATATTATTTTTGTTAAAGATTGATTATTTTAGTGAAAATTAATCTGTTTAATATATTCCAGTTGAAGATTTATCTTCTTTTCGATTGAAAGTGTAACTATTTTATTTTTTATTTTTAATGATCTTAAATTTAAAATTCACTCAGATGGGAACAAATTGAACTACTTCGTAAAAAATTTATTTTTTGGTTGCAGGTTGATTTTTTTGATTGAAAATTGAACTATTTTGTTGAAAAGTGTATTTTAAGCAGGTAACTAATCTTCTTGGTTTGAAATGTCCTCTTTTTTTGTTACAAAATGCAAATGTTTGGTTGAAAATTCATTTTTAATTTTTAAAAATTCGTCGTTTCGGATAAAAAAATTCCTAATTTTGGTTGAAAATTAATGTATATGGTTGCAAATTTGATTTTTTTGTTTGAAAATTCCTTTATCGGTTTAAAAATTGATCTTTTGTTAAAAAAATTATTAATTTTATTGAATATACATCTCTTTTGGCATATTTTTTTTCAAATGTCTACTTTCAAATTTTTTGTTGTGGAAGCTTTACATTTTCAGGTTTGGAATTGAAAACTTCATTGTTTTGTGGTAAGTTTAACTATTTTGACAAAAATGTAATTATTTTACTTAAAATTCAACCGTTTAGTTGAAAATTTAACTAATTTATTAAATATTCGTTTTTTTGTTGTTTTTGAAATAACAAGTTTCACATTTCTTGTTGAGAATAAAAATTTTTATTAAAAATTTAACTTTTCGGGTTAAAAAATGCAACTATTTTGACAGAAAATTCAGATTTTGATATTGAAAATTAAGTTTTTAATCATTCTTGGTTCAAAATTCAACTATTTTTTTCGAATTCTTCGTTTGATTTGAAAATTCTTTGGTTTCAACTTCAAATTTTTTTTTCAAATTCTTCGCTTTGGTTTCAAAATTCTTTGATTGAAAATTCAGCTGTTTGGTTGAAAATTTGAATTTTTTGTTGAAAATTAATTTTTTTTTCTTTTTTACTGAAAGATTCGCTTATCCATTTTTTTTATTGAAAATTAATATTTTTAGTTAAAAATAGAAAAATTGGTTTGAAAATTTATTATTTTTTAAAAATATTCACCTCTTTTGGCAAAAGTTTAATTTTTTTAGGGTTTAAATATCAACTATTACATTATTTGATGACAATTTTTTGTATGGGTTGAAAATTCAACTATTCTGTTGAAAAATTCTCCTATTTTGTTTAAAATTAACTGTTTTTTCTAACCTTAATATTTTCACGTTGAACATCAGTGTGTTTTGCAGAAAATTCGTCGTTTTAAACTAAAATTTAACAGTTTGGTTGACATTTTTTTCTCTCGATTGACAATCTTTATTTTTTGAAAATTCGTCTTTTTGGTCGTAAAATGCATTTCTTAGGTTGAAAATTGGACTCTTCTGTTAAAAATGTGTTCTTTATTTTGTTATGGAAAAAACAGTTTTTTAATGAAAATTTAACTTTTTTCTTTTCGTTTATAATTTGATCATTTTTAATTAACAATTAGACGCTTTATAGTGGAAAATTTAACTACTGTATTAAAAATTCGTTTTTTTTTTGACATATCAAGAATTACATTTTTTCTTGAGAAATTATCTTTTAATTGAAAATTCCATTTCTCGGGCTAATAATACAACAAATTTGACTAAAAATTCAGATTTTGGAATTGAAAATTGAGTTTTGAACCTTTCTTTGTTCTCAATTCAACTATATTTTTTTCAAATTCTTCATTTTGATCAAAAACTCTTTGGTTTAAAATGAAAATATTTTTTTCACATTCTTTTTTTGGTTTCTAAATTCTTTGGCTGAAAACTTAACTGTTTTGTTGAAATTTTATATTTCCAGGTTGAACATCAATATTTTTTGTTGAAATTTCGTCATTTTGAATAAACAATTTATTATTTCAATTAGAAAATCAGCTGTTTTGTTGAAAATTCTTTTTTTTTCTTTTTTACTGACAGTTTAACTATTTAACAATTGAAAATTGAACTATTGATTTGAAAATTCAGTAGTTTTGTTAAATATGCCTCTCTTTTTGTAGAAATTCTATTTTTTATGTTTATAATAGCAACTATTACATTATTTGTTGTACATTTTTTTTCTCTTGACTGAAAATCTATATTTTTTTAAAATTCGTCTTTTTGATCGTAAAATTAATCTCTTATTTTGGAAAAAATTGATTTACTGAAAAATTTACTTTTTCCTTTTTGTTTGCAAATTGCTAATTTTTAATTAGCAATTAAACTCTTTGTCTCGCAAATTGAAAATTAAGATTTAATCTTTCTTAGTTCAAAATTTAATTTTTTTCTTCAAATTCTTCATTTCACTTTAAAAATTCTTTGATTGAAAATTCAACTGGTTTGTTGAAATTTCATCCTTTTGAATGGAAAATTGATCATTTTAATTTAAAATTCATATGTTTCGTTGGAAATTGAACTGTTTTGTTGAAAATTAATTTTTTTCTTGTTTACTGAAAGTTGAACTTATCCAATTTTTATTAAAAATTAATATTTTTAGTTAAAAATTGAACTATTGGTTTGAAAATTCATCAGTTTTGTTAAATATTCATCTCTTTTTGTATAAATTTGATTTTTTTAGGGTTTAAATATCATCTATTTCATTATTTGTTGACAAATTTATCTGAGTGGGTTGAAAATTCAACTATTTGTTTAAAAAAATCGTTTATTTTGTTGAAAATTTAACTACTTTATTGAAAATTCCTTTTTTTTGTTGACATCAAGAATTACATTTTTTAAATAATTTTTTAATTTTTATAATTAATTTGTAATTTTTATTTTGTTATATGTTGAATTATTTTGTTTAAAATTCTTCCTTTTCTATTGACAATTAATTTTGAAGGTAGAAAAGTCATGCTTTTCAGATGATACAAATAATTATAAATTTTCTAATTATAATCTGAAATTAAATTTTTTTATTCCGTTTAGAAAAAACGTCTATGATAAAAAATGTTATAAGATTAAAATTTTGGTTTTTGAATTTTATCGCTCAGAGAAAATGAAAAATTGGTCAAGGAAAAATCCATGAATTTTGACAATGGGGTTTTTTGCCCTGATTTTTTGTCCTGAAAAATAAAAATTCAAGCCTACGATATTAAACAATATTTAGCAATATTACCAATTTTTCAAATTACCTTTTACGCCTCGCAGTAAAGTTCCAACGCTACTAACTTTATGAATTTCTCGTGTAGTAATAACACTTAAAGTAGTTTCAGTCATTCCATATCCATTCCTGATGAAAGGAATATTAAATATTTTTTTAACAGCCTCTTCAATTTCTTTCGACAATGGAGCTGCACCGCATCTGAAAAATTTCAGAAAATAAAAAACTTCTATTCTACTACTGTATTATAAAATTGAAATTTTCAGGGTGACGATTCGGCGGACGATTAAAAATTCCCGGTCATTTCCCAGTCAAGTTTTTCAATTTTCTTAGTCAATTAAATTAATAAATTTTCAAATAAAATTATGGAGGTTCAACTGGAATAGTGTAATTTTAAACCAAATTAATT
>NC_046661.1:97362255-97367263 GCF_010883055.1 Belonocnema kinseyi
GATTTTTCTAGCGCGGCGGAGTTGGCCCCTGACGACTGAAAATTCAAATTGGAAATTTTGAATTTTAAAACATATATTATCGTAGATAATTACATTCCGCATTTTTTTCTTACAAGAAAATCGTATCTTTTTTCATTTTTTAACAAATTGCAAAAAACGAGTTTTTTCAAAAGTCGATTTTCAATTAGATTTTTGTCTTCCACTCGTGCTCAAATCCAGTTTTTGGAATTTCTTTATAACATTCAGAGGAAATATTCCTTATAATATCCTTGTTATGATAATTAGCGATAAAACTTTTCAACTTTATTTATAACAATATAAAAAATTATTTTCAGAGCTATTGCATATTTAGTTCCACAAAACGTTTCAGTGTTTCGTTTATCGAGGAAAGTTTGAGAAAACAAAAACTTACTGCGGAGAAGTTGTTCAGAAAGGTACAAAGAAGTTTTCTGCAAAGGCTTTTTTCAAATAAATTAATAGGTACAAAAATGTGAAAGCTAAACTTTGAGCGAGCGACTGATCTTCATGCGTGTATTATGCCGAGTCGGGATGACTTTCTCTATACGGCGGTACAATGAACTCAAAGGTGGATTATTCAAATATTAGATGGCCGTCAAACGTCCTTCAGCCTTCAGAAGCCAAAACATTGCAGTTTTCTACAAAAACAAAATAGATCATTTCTATTCTGACTACGGAAGTGTACACTTCGTATACGAATTGCGAGTTTTAGCTTTAGTGAGAACTAAATTTATAGTTTATAATAATAAAATTATTATCTAAACTAATTTTCAAATTACTGTAATGGAAAGTGAATCCCAAGATTTTTTTAGAGGGACGAAACGAACAAAATATGAAGAAGCGTGGGCTAGAAATGTTAATAAAATATGCCGAAATGAGTACGTATAACATTTAGTTGGTTTTTTCTTTCGATAACAGCTTAACAGATTGAGGTTCTCTTTTTTCTACATTTTGAACTCCTATATAAATATCGTGATAAAAGCGTATTTTATTGAAAATTTAAAGATAAAAAAAACTGCAATAATAATATTAAAACATAAAAATTTCATCCTAGGAACTGACTAAAAGAATTGTTAATTATCGGGTTAAACATCAAATACATTTAATAAATTTCAATAATAATTCTTCAATAAAGATTTTCAAAACAAACTTTTTTAAATACAGGGCAAAGAGTACGTCTCCACTTCTAAGAAACTTGTTTCTGAAAGACATTTTGTACCAGTTCAAAACTGCTGTAAGCAGAAATGTTTTTTGAAGATTTCAACTTTTGCACAGAGTAAATTTCATGACCAATTCTGGAATCTGGGAGACTACAACAAGCAAAATTTTTTTCTCAGTGCGTTAATGAAATGCAAGAACCCTTTGCGAGTAAATGCTACCGAAGTTCCGTGTCTAATCTTGTGGACATATTATTTCTCAACTGATCAAAAAAATGTTGCTGCCTGCAAACAGTTTTTGTCTAAAATTTTGAATATGGGGAAAGGAAGGTTAGAATGCGTTCAGAAAAAGATTTTAGCTAGAGAAAGTTTAGATAATAAGAGAGATAAGCATGAACATCAATGCGTCAAATTGACTGATGATGTGAAGGAATTGATAAAAGTTCATTGTCTGTCCATGCCACATCACCAATCACACTATAGTAGAGAGTCGACATCTCTAAACTACATAATCAATCCGGAAATAAATTTGCACAAAATGTATGAGGAATTTTTAGAATTTTATGTTACTACGACAGGAAGTGAACTAGCTTTTCACGAAAATACCTACAGCAATTTCTTCAACCATTATATTAACTTTTCATTTAAATTACCGAGAACAGATGTTTGCAATGCATTTTATTTAAGTTCCTTACAAGCTATACAATCTGCTGGAATTGCAAATCACAAAAAGAATGTTCAGGAATATCAGGCTTTAAAAAAAGAACTGCTTTCAGAAGAAAATGTACTTTGCCGTGAATTCGATTACGCGCAAAATCTTCCATTGCCAAAAATTCCCGTTTCAGAACAGTTTTATAAAATATTACTCTGGTTATATTTATTTAACGTACACGTATTTACCTCAAAAAACAGTTACATGTTTCCTTTCTTAGAAGGTAGTGCGAAAAAGGGAGCGAATACTGTGTGCAGTTTTATACAACACGTAATTGAAAAAGAATTTGATGATAGACGTTTCACGAAAATTGTACTTTTTTCTGATGCATCAGGTGAACAAAATCGAAATTACACAGTGTTTGCTTTCTTCTTAACACTATGCATAGATCTTAATATTGAAATCTGGCATATTTTTCCTGTTCGCTGTCACTCCTATTATCAGTGTGATCGAAATTTTGGTTTATACTCGCAAAAAAAGAAAAAGCTAGAGCAAATTGAAACAGCGGCAAAGTACATTGAACTGATCAGAGATTCTCGCGATCCTCCGTTTATTATGGTTGAATCAGCAAACAATATTTTGCACGATTTTGAAAAATCTTTTAAAGGAAACGTAAAAATTCCGAAAGCTATGAAAATCAGTCAGACTTGTGTAATTAAATATTTACCAAACGGCAATGTACAGCTTTTTGATCATTATTACGGCGAAAATCCTTCTTTGTTTACTATTCAGCCAAGCATTAAACTCAGAGACTTGGATATGAACTTTACATTAATAAAATCGTATTATAATGTAATGTAAATTAAATATGGAATAAGTCCTGTTAGAACATTTTATAATTAGCACTGTAATATAAGCCTGTGATTACAATGTTCTCGTTAACTATTTATATTAATTATTATAAACATAAGTATTCGCTCAACAAATAAAAATTTGATATATTTTATGTCAATTGAAGTGTTATTATTTATTTTCAAATCTGACCCCCTTATTACCCGCCTAAACTGGAAGACATCTCGACTCGGCGCAATACACGCATAAAGATCAGTCGCTCGCTCAAAATTTAGCGTTCACAGTTTTTTACCTATTAATTTATTTGAAAAAAGCCTTTGCAGAAAACTTCTTTGTACCTTTCTGAACAACTTCTCCGCAGTGAGTTTTTGTTTGTTCAAACTTTCCTCGATAAACGAAACACTCAAACGTTTTGTGGAACGAAATATGCAATAGCTCTAAAAATAATTTTTTATATTGTTATAAATAAAGTTGAAAAGTTTGATCGCTAATTGTCATAACAAGGATATTATAAGGAATATTTCCTCCAAATTTTATAAAGAAATTCCAAAAACTGTGGATTTGAGCACGAGTCAAAGACAAAAATCGACTTTTGAATAAACTCGTTTTTTGCAATTTATTAAAAAACTAAACAAGATACGATTTTCTTGTAAGGAAAAAAAAAGATTCGGAATGTAACTATCTATGATAATATATGTTTTAAAATTCAAAGTTTCTAATTTGAATTTTCAGTCGTCAGGGGCCAACTCCGCCGCGCTAGAAAAATCTACGTCTTGTTCTTGCATGGGGACACTCAATTGCTCTATAAAGCTCTGTTCTGAAGTGCATTACTGATGGGTAAAAAAAAATCAAGCTCTGATCCATATAAGTTTTCTTCATTACAAATTAGACTTATGAGCTGGAATTTAGCGGGATATAAAAAATTCCCACGATAATGTGACAGGATCCTACTGACAATTTAACAAAAGTATGTTCGACCGTGTTCTTATTTGTAAAAAATTTGTAAAAAGTTTCACTCCACGTAAGCTATATTTGGCTGCAGTCAGCACTCCACCACCGCGTAAATTATCGCTAGTATCAACAGTTCGATCCTCTCGAAAAAAATCAAAGTCAGCCATACCAAGCTCACTAGAATTGATTGTTTTCTTAAGCAAGTTTCATAGTGAAAATTAATATATCATATGAACATGACGGAACTGACTGTCGTAATAGGTGCGATTAGTGCAAACGCCCCTGACATTCTGATAATAAATCGAAAACAGCTGATCTCTAGACTGAGACCCCCTAAGACTACTGGGATTGAGTGGCATTGAGTGCGGCTTGACAGCTTGGCTCGTTGAGGTTACGTTCTTCCTTGAATTCACAATTATTGGAGATCCTTGTCGAATTTCGTTGTTAAGTTCAGTTCTCCCTGCTGTCGTCAAGATTTCAACTCCTTCTTCACTTCGTCGATTTCCTGAATTTGTAATTTTTTCCTGTCTGGTGCAATCCAAATGTGCTTCAGTTTTATACCGGTTTCGGGGACTTTCTTGGCTGCAAGGAATTTGCGGATATACATTTGAGCTGCTCCTTCCGTTTCGAAAACAAATTTTACTGGCCGGGGAGTCGTTTTGGTCTGTGAATAACGACCAATTCTAAATGCTCGTGGGTTAAAAACCAAAAAATCAGGAAGGAGCTCACTAAGTAAATTATTTAAACCAGATGCATGATTTATTTCTGACAGGGGAGATACTTGTTCCGCTAATCCAAACAATATCAGGTTGTTTTTCCTAGAGATCCTTTGTTCAATTTCGGCTATGCCTTTACGAGCGAGGGATGTATCATTATGTGAATTTGGGGAAGGAAATTCGGTTTGTAATTTTTTTTAAATACCTTCAGCTGTTGTCATTCTGTCACATAACCCTTTAACTCTTTCCTCTGTTGCAGTAATTCTCTCGAGTGCTCCATCCATTTTACTTGATATTTCGTCAATTTTTGATCCCAGACAGTCGACCTTTTTCGATACAGCACCTATTTGAGGTCCAATTATCTCTATCGCATTAGTGATAATACGCTCAATATCATAGGCAGATAATGGAGTCGAGTCTGAAGGGGCCTCAGATGGTGTACGAGATGTAGGTTTACAGCATTTTGCAAAGGATCCATTTTCAAGGGTGCCTGCATGATCCGCACAACCACGATCATACGGGAGATTACACCCGGGACATTGCACATCGTCAACGACTTCTCCTTTGCAACCCCGACAAATTTTCTCAGATATTGAGAGAGAGTCTCCGCTAGATCCCATAGTGGAAAAGTGCTCCAAAAAGTTTTTGAGGTTAGAAAAATT
>NC_046661.1:97367363-97370067 GCF_010883055.1 Belonocnema kinseyi
CCTTTGCAACCCCGACAAATTTTCTCAGATATTGAGAGAGAGTCTCCGCTAGATCCCATAGTGGAAAAGTGCTCCAAAAAGTTTTTGAGGTTAGAAAAATTGATCTGCGTCTCACGCGAATGTTGTTAACTCGCGGTGTAAATTTATTGTATCACAAGAAAGTGCTCGATGTAAACTTTATTGTTCAATTAAGACTCACTCAAACGCCAGAGAAAACCCAAAAGAACTGAACATATAAGAGAGCACTACAAACAATGCTGGCACATCTAACCGTTACTATAATATAAATATAATTTTTTTTGTAGAATTATTTGTTCAAAAGTGTTAGAAAGATACATACATAGTTCTATTTTATACGAGGTTGCTTGGTAGCGTTGAGTTATAAAATAGTTGAACGTGAGTGTAGAATTGCGAGGCTGTTGAGTCGGATCGCGGACCGAGATTGTGGGCTAAAGAGTCGAAAGTTGATGCCAAGTAGTCGTAACGTTTTACTGTATTACTTATATTTGTTACATTTATTAAAATTTACATAAACAATCTAACGTGTGGATTTTTCATTGTGCAAATTTACGCGTTAATTCAAGATCGTATAGTTAACTTAGATTGAACTCTAACAAAAGTATTTTTTAAATGTATTTTCTGATTTAAACATAATATTGAATGATTTCGAGAAGTAGTAAATCCTGTTGAAAACTTCATGTCATTGTTAAAACAATTTTTATTCGTACTTCATCCATACTCAATTTGAAGGAAATTAAAAAAAAATTAATTGTATAAATAATGACAAAACTTTGAAAAGAATATACTACTCAAAATTATTTAATATTACGCTTGATTCATAAAACGTGATTTTAAAAATATTTTTGTAAAAAAATTCGTTAAAAAAATTTAGTTTATTTCAAAAATTGAAAAACTGTTAATATATTCTTTTTATACAATATACATTCAGAAAAATAGTTGTATGTGTTCTATTTTATATTATTTTCTACAAGTTTTCGAAAGAAAACGGCTTGAAAAAAGAAAAATTGTTTAAATAAATATAAATTTCTTAATCATTAAAAGAAATATATAAAAATTATGTAATTATTCAACAAAAAGTAGCATCTGATACCAACTTGAGAAAAAAGTGGACATATCTGGATAAATTTTTGGATATTTTGAAAATAAAGTAAATAATTTATTGTTCAAATAGTCACATTATATTTTTGAAAAAAATTACTAATCCAAACAATGAATTACATTCCGTGTAAAAAATACAATTTTTTTACATTTTTCGAGAAAAAATAATTGATTAAGTAACATTTATTCAAAAAACTGACAATTGTTTCAGAAGTCATGGTGGGTATTTAAGTTGTTCATTTATAATTATTTATTTTTAAAAATAACACAAATTAATAAAAATTAACAATAATACGTAAAAATGTAGTTTTATTGATTTTGGTTCATATTTTGTTGGGGGTGGGGAGTTAAAGTAAAATTGATTAGTGTGGTTTTATGTCGTAGACACTCTTCTTCCACCCCTAGAAAACTTGTCATGTTTTGATTAAACCCTGTAGTATGAGTTTAATTGTTCGGAAGTCCTAAATTCCTCCATGTTAAATAAATGGGATTTCGAAGTATCTGGTGGCTATAAGGTAGGTTAACGTTCGAGCGCAATTGAGGACAAGGCGCCCTATTGAGAGGCTTGAGTGTATAATTAAAAAAAATTGATTTATTTTTTTGTGGATTCGAGAAAAAGAATTTGAACCACGCTAATATATAAGCTTTTGTTAGTGTGGCAGTAGTGGGGATTTTGAAGAGGAGCCTTTGGAGCAATTGCGAATCGCTGTACAAAAGGGAGGCGCGGATAAAGAGAGAAGGTGTATGCTATAGAAAGTATACTTGTAAGAGAGAAACAGAGGCTCAAAAGAAGTTTCCCTTTAAAAAAATCAGTTCTTGAAAAGAATAAGCAGATAAATGATAACGAAGATTGCTTCAATAATGTGGCATGTGAGTCAAGAGATCAATTATTCTATGCATTCGAGTCTAACATAAAAAAGCCCATAACACGATTTTATATATTTAACATATTCAAGGTTTTTTACTAATTTAAAGATGGTATTCCATTATTCAAAGCAAAAACTATATTACATTGTGCAGCTCAAAAAAGAATTCCTGCTGAAATTGATAATGAAAGCAAATCCTTGCCAGGAAATAAACTTTGCCCGTTTCAAACACCAGTTCTCTTTTATTTCTGGTTATTTCGTGATTGTAGTCGTTCGTAAAAGTAAAGTTAAAATTTTGAATCAACAATATTCACGAAAGTTGTGAAAATTTTATAATATGGAGTCATAACAATATTTTGAGAGGACCACCACTGACTGAAAAATGGACCTACCAATCTGCAGGAGAATATTTTTTGAAGATGATAAGAAAACATGGGACAGCGTCTGCTATGGTACTGTACTAATTTGAAGTGTTTAATCTTCTCTCCGGTTTTATAATTTAAAAAAAATTTGATTTCCCTATTCAAAAATATACCATTTTCTATCCCATCTTATCAGTTGTTATACTGTTTCTTTTACAAGGAACTCTACATCCTCCAAAATTCTATCCTTTCCTGACACTTATGATTGTTTTATAATGAAAAATTATTATTTAAATTTATAATTTATTCAATTTTCATTCCATATCCTTTAAAAAATTCTTTTCTTACCCTTTTTAT
>NC_046661.1:97370167-97371297 GCF_010883055.1 Belonocnema kinseyi
CACTTATGATTGTTTTATAATGAAAAATTATTATTTAAATTTATAATTTATTCAATTTTCATTCCATATCCTTTAAAAAATTCTTTTCTTACCCTTTTTATATTTGTTTCACATTTCCTTTTTCAAAAAATATAATTGTAATTATATATTTTCATTTGGCTAAAGTAAATAGCCTCAAGTAAATAATTTTACTTTATCATCAAATTTATTTCTAAATCTTTCTAAACATTATTGATACAAGAGAACATTTTAATTGTAAATGATTGTTTACACTGAAAAAAAAATCTATTGAATTTTACATCTCTGGTGGATGTAAATAAAAGGACCCTCGTGTATCGGAGTAACTTTACGAATCTGTTGTGATATTCCAATTCGGCCGATAATTTTACACGCGAAAATGTAAAATTCATTATGTGAAAGAATAAAATAAAATTTATCAGGGCGACAGGTTTCGAACACTCGAAGCTCAAACTTCGTAGAATTTCATGGAGATTGAAGAAACACAAGTCGGACACGTTACCACTTACCTAAAACATATAAGATACTACGGGCATTTCTTTGATGTTTAAATATTCCGTAAAAAAAATGAAATATACGTTTTGAATAACCGCGTTTTTTCCGTTACAATAGCAGAAAATGTAAAAGGCAAAATAGAAATAGCTCGGATTTGGTCTACTTTGTGTGAAAGCTGTTAAAAAAGTTAACCAAAGCTGTCAATTTCCTCCATGGACATAGGAAACACATTAAAAATAAAAATGCTCCAAAATTGAAGGATGAAGGCATCGATGAACAACGAACACGAGAGACGCTTTCGTATTCACATATTATTTGATTAATTATTCTCAATTTTAAATTAATTATAAATCAAAAATTTTGCAGTTTCCGCCAGGGTGAAATTAAAGATCGTTGATAAAATTAAAAATCTCGATGTAATTTTCAATCATAGGAAAGTGATTTTACCGACGCATGGTATTTTTACACGCTGCGACTGCATTTTCTCTTATGAATGTAAAGTTCGTACGAGGGAGTATGTAATTTTATTTTTATCGAGTGTGTAATATTACACTGCTGTTCGAGGGTCCTTTTATTTACATCGCTAGAGGATGTAATTTCACATACTTTTGTAAAAT
>NC_046661.1:97371397-97375340 GCF_010883055.1 Belonocnema kinseyi
TACAATATTTAATTTTCCGAAACTTTGTAATTTTACACAAATCTTTTTTTACAGTGTAATATTGAGAAATAATTCTATTCTTAATATTTTGCTCCTAAGTTATGATTTTTAAACTTTTTTGCATTTTCAAAGAGATCAGAAAACTTAAATTAGGGAAAAAACTTATTAATAATTTTGAAAGATTTTTAGATTACATTTTTTGTAATTCTGGGGAAATTTTTAATGGTTTAATTTTAAAAGAATAATTTTAGTTTTTGAAGATTTAAAAGTGTATGGAAAAAGAATATGGAACAATTAAACTGAGGGCGTCAAGAGAATTGAAAAAATATTCTTAAGATTCATGTGAAAATTTCAAATGATTTTTTCCATAATAAATTAGGAGAAAATTGAAAAAAATTTGAACAAATTTACAAAAATAGAAGGTTTACAAATTTTGAAAGGATTACCAAATTTTTTTTTTAAATTGATGGGAAATTTTTTTTGAGCAGAAGATTTTAAAGCCTAATCTTTCGATTTGGGAAGATTAAAAAATGAAAAATAAATGGACTAACTACAAGATATATTTAGAAGGTTTGAGGAGATTAAAAAAGAATTTTTAACTGTAAAGGATTGCAAAACAAAGCTTTAGAAGCTTTTAAATAATTTTGAAAAGTTTAATGTGAATAAACAAATTTTCTTTAAACTCTTCGGAAAAATTGCAAGATTTTAAAATAATTGTTTTACATTTTAAATTGTTTATGAAAATTTTAAGAAAATTTCAAGTCAGCTAAAAGTATTTTTTAGGAATTTAAGAGGTTTTGAATAGATTTAGGATATTTTAAAACCTGGAAGTGTTTCCTAAAATTTATCAAATATTCTTTATTTCTTCCAAATTTCTAGAAATCCTAAATATCTGTTAAAAGAGCTTGAATTTTTCCTAACATTGTGTAAAATTTTGTAAAATAAAACAAATAAACAGTTGATTTATTTAGAAAACGTCTATTATGTTTTAAACATAATCATCATTACCTTTTAATAATTTATTTGACTAATCTTTGTTTTTAGCCCAATTATTTTTATTTTACCGAAATAATTGGAAAACATACAAAAGTGCCCCTTAATTTTGTTTAATTCCATGGTTTTTGTTTTACAAATGAATTTTTAGAATTAATATTCCTCCTTTAGAATTAGCAACTTAAAAAATTGATGAAATTGATACCAAAAATCTCTATATTTAAAAAATAATAATAAATTTTCTCCACAGACAAGTATGGAAACAGGCGAACAATACACCTTCAGCCAAGTTCTCGAAAAAAGTATAAAACTGACAATAAGTCTTGAAAAACTCGGTTTAAAACTAAACGACCGAGTTGCAATCTGCAGCGAGAATAGTTTTAATTACGGAATTGCAATCCTATCCAGTATTTTTCTGGGCACGGCATTCTGCCCTTTAAATCCGGCCTACACAGAAAGGGAATTAATTTACGGAATGTCAATCACGAGGCCAAAATACGTCTTTGCATCAATTTTATGTTTGCCAATAATGCAAAAAGTATTGAAGGATATACCCTGGTCTATAAATTTAATTCTGCTTTATCCTGATGCTTCATGTTCAGAAGTTCTTAATCTTCCAGATCTAATTTCAAGGATTTCAGATTTAGAAATGAAAAATTTCAAACTCCCTGAAATCGATATCAACGATCATGTTTTGATAATTGCTTATTCATCAGGAACTACAGGACTTCCAAAAGGAGTAATGCTGACTGATAAAAATGTTTTGTCGACAATTCAAAATCAGGATCAAGACCCAGCTCGTGTGGTACAATTTGATTCGACCGTTTTGGGAATGCTGCCAATGTATCATGTCTATGGCCTTTTTGTTTTTTTCTCGGCCATGGCATTTAATGCAAACCTGATTATCCTTTCGAAATTCAATGAAAGACTTTTCCTGAAGGCGGTGGAAAAATATAGGATTGAGAGTTTGACTCTAGTGCCACCCCTGATGGTTTTTTTGGCCAAAAGTCCAATTGTGGGTGAATACGACTTGTCTTGTGTGAAAAGAATAATGTTAGTAGAAAAAGTTATATTTGCTTTGTAATTTTTTCAGGGTGGCCACCTAAACCGTTTCCAATTGGAATGCATGATATTGCGCAATATACTCGACTGAGTACTCGCGCACTGCGCCCCTTCCGAGGCAACACTCGCTACCGCTCTCGCGCTGCTCGCTGAGAAACTACGGGGGCCAGCAGTTCTAAGAATTACTAAACTGCTGGTTACTCAAACTATTTTTTTGTATAAATCCGGTCTGTTTAAATCTAGCCTCCAGTGTAATTACAACTGAACTGTAAATTAAAGGACCTAAAGTAGAACTCTTTTGAATTTTGAAATATAAATATTCAAGATTAAACAAATTCATTCATTCATTCTCATTGCTCAATTGGAAAGTATTGAATACTTTCCAATTGAGCAATTCAAAATTAATTTCCGAATAACTACCAAATTTTCAATTTCAAACTGTCGAACTTAAGAACTTTTTTTATCTTGAAACCTTTGAGAATCCATAAAAGCTTAAACATTTTATTTACAAATCTAGAAAAATGTACATATAATTTTTTTTAATTTTGAAATATATTTGAATATTTTGAAAATCTCTAAATATGTTTTCAAATTATTTGAATTTTTTTCTATTTTTTTGATGAGCAGTTTATAAAAAAGCTTAAAAATCGAACAGATTCTTTTCAGACACTCTTAGAAATATTTTGAAATCTTTTTAAATATTTTCTTAAAAGTAATTTTTTAACAGAAGAAAATCGTAAAAAAATTTTCTATAAATTTTAGGAAAATTTTTTAATATCTTGTAACTTTTCAAAATTCTTAAGAACCCTGTACATTTTTCGGTTCGGAGTCTCTAAAAATATAAATAAAAAAGTAAAGTTTTTACAAAATTAATTAATCTTCAATTGTTATTTACAAATCAAAATGTAATGCTTTAACTTACGAATAAAATTTGGTTAATTGATCGATTAAAATTCAAGCAATCAATAATTTACACGTACAAATGCTTCTCAATTGAATAATTTTAAATTAAATACCATCAAACTGCAATTTTGAAACTTAAAAAATACAAATCCACACCTGATTTTGAGTGCTTTTATTTGAAGAATGAACGAATCGATTTGTAATTTTTCAAAAATTAAATTGTTTTAAACTATTTTGAGTTAGAAATATTAAAAATTAAAGGATTTAAATATTTTTAACTGAATTTTTTTCAATTAGAAGTTTGATTATTTTAAATAATTTCAAATGCTTAATTTTTCAATTGTTATTTGTACAAAAAAAGGATTTGACATATTTTTAAAAATGATTAAAAATGATTCCAAATCTTTTAAATGTATTTTTAAGTGATTCTAATATTTTCTTTTTTTCTTTTTAAAACACGAATAATTTAAAAAATGTCCGGAAAAACTTTCATATTCTTTTTTGAAAATTTTTAAAACCTTTTGAAATCTTTTGAAATAATCTCTTAAAATAAATTTTTCAACATAAAGCAATCGTAAAAAAATTTTCTATGTATTTTAGAAAAATTATATTATTTTCTTGAAACTTCAAAATCCTTAAGAACCTTCTAAATTTTTTGTTCGAAATTTTCCAAAACGATTCAAGGCTTTCTATTTCAAACAATTCAGTTTCGAATTGTTCAGTTTATATTATTTTATTTATTTATATTTGGTTACTTTAAATAAAAAGTATAAGCATTGCTAAATATATATATAATAAAATAAACATTACTAAATATCTATTAAAAAATGGTTATTTTTTTCATTAAAAATGTTCAAATTGAACGGGTCAAAAATGGAATATTTAAGACTAGAACAATATTTGAAAAGGATCTTAAAATGAAAAAAAGCGTTTCATTATGAATCAATCAATTTTAACTTTTTCTGCAACCCCGGGGAGCCGGAGA
>NC_046661.1:97375440-97376832 GCF_010883055.1 Belonocnema kinseyi
AAGACTAGAACAATATTTGAAAAGGATCTTAAAATGAAAAAAAGCGTTTCATTATGAATCAATCAATTTTAACTTTTTCTGCAACCCCGGGGAGCCGGAGAAGAAGTTTTTTGCAAGATATGAATAAAAATCAATATTTAAATATTTATGTAAGACCAATGGATAAAAATAACAAACATGAAATATAATGGCTATCAACTTGCAAATCTTTAAGTTCTTTAAAACAGAATTATAAAATTCTTTAAGTTTTAAAAATTTAACAAAATAGAACTTAACAATATTACATACAATTTTAAAAATGTTGAAGTCGAACTTATTTTTAATTGCAAGTGATTAAATTCAAGTGATTGGATAGATATTTCTACTAAAAATGTGTAAAATTCCCGGTCAAAAAATAAATTCACTTTTTATTTCCCAGTTTTCTGTCCTTAAAAAATTTCCAGTTTCCGGATCCAGCGGCCACCCTGTTTTTTGTATTTTGAATTTGTATTATAGTTATGAAAAATGTTTCCTTTTTTAGATGCGGTGCCGCTCCATTGTCTCAAGAAATAGCGGAGACTGTTATGAAGCGTCTCAAGCTTCCTTTCATATGTAGTGGTTATGGAATGTCTGAGCTTACTATAACTGTAATAAATACTGCACAGAATCATAAAATAAATAGCATTGGAGTTCTTCAACCAGATGTTATAGGTATCATTTATTGAATTTTATTTGTTAAAAATATTCCGAAATCATTGCAGGTCGCTTTTTTTAACCTTGCTAAACAATTTACACTGAAAAAAAGGTTAGTTGGGCCAACTATTCAGTTTGTAAGATTTGGTACTGCTATTCTGTTAGTTGGGACAACTATTTACTTAGTTGCGGTTACTAACTGAATAGTCGCTACAACTAATGGAGTTGCTGTACCAACTAATACAATAGTAGTATCAACTAATAAAGCAGCAGTACTATATATTACTAACTAAATAGTTGGCTCAACTAACCATTTTTTTCAGTGTATCATATGAGGAAGGGTCAAAATTTGATTAAAGTGTCGATTAAAGTTACGGTCGGGTGCTCGCCCGTCCGTCCGACCGTCCGTCCGTCCATCGTACTTTTTTCAAATGAGGGCAAGTGAGAGGTGGGTACAGGAAATGATGAGGGGAAGTACTGAATGGGGTGTGTGGAAATGAGGGACGTGAGGGGAGGTGTGGAAGGGGATTTTATTGGGAGAGAGGAGAGTGAAAATAAGGGAGAGGAAGTGAGGGAAGTGAGGGTGGTAGGAGGGAAAGGCAGGGAAATGTGGAAAAGTGCCCTCGGTTCCCCTTCCATGACTTCCGCACCGCGTAGTTCCGCTCTTCTTATTTCCCCTCCCTCACTTCTCCTACTCAAAATAAAAATTTTATAAGATTA
>NC_046661.1:97376932-97378001 GCF_010883055.1 Belonocnema kinseyi
AAGACTAGAACAATATTTGAAAAGGATCTTAAAATGAAAAAAAGCGTTTCATTATGAATCAATCAATTTTAACTTTTTCTGCAACCCCGGGGAGCCGGAGAATAATTTTTTTGCAACATATGAATAAAAATCAATATTTAAATATTTATGTAAGACCAATGGATAAAAATAACAAACATGAAATATAATGGCTATCAACTTGCAAATGTTTAAGTTCTTTAAAACAGCATTATAAAATTCTTTAAGTTTTAAAAATTTAACAAAATAGAACTTAGCAATATTACATACAATTTTAAAAATGTTGAAGTCGAACTTATTTTTAATTGCAAGTGATTAAATTCAAGTGATTGGATAGATTTTTCTACTAAAAATGTGTAAAATTCCCGGTAAAAAAATAAATTCACTTTTTATTTTCCAGTTTTCTGGCCTTAAAAAATTTCCAGTTTCCGGATCCAGCGGCCACCCTTTTTTTTGTATTTTGAATTTGTATTACAGTTATGAAAAATGTTTCCTTTTTTAGATGCGGTACCGCTCCATTGTCTCAAGAAATAGCAGAGACTGTTATGAAGCGTCTCAAGCTTCCTTTCATATGTAGTGGTTATGGAATGTCTGTGCTTACTATGACTGTAATAAATACTCCACAGAATCATAAAATAAATAGCATTGGAGTTCTTCAACCAGATGTTATAGGTCAAAATTTGATTGAAGTGTCGATTAAAGTTTCGGTCGGGTGCTCGCCCGTCCGTCCGACCGTCCGTCCGTCAATCGTACTTTTTTCAAATGAGGGCACGTGTGAGGTGGGTACAGGGAATGATGAGGGGAAGTACTGAATGGGGTGGGTGGAAATGAGAGACGTGAGGGGAGGTGTGGAAGGGGATTTTATTGGGAGAGAGGGGAGTGAAAATAAGGGAGAGGAAGTGAGGCGAGTGAGGGTGGTAGAAGGGAAAGGCAGGGAAATGTGGGGAAATGCCCTCGGTTCCCCTTCCATGACTTCCGCACCGCGTAGTTCCGCTCTTCTTATTTCCCCTCCCTCACTTCTCCTACTCAAAATAAAAATTTTATAAGATTA
>NC_046661.1:97378101-97382798 GCF_010883055.1 Belonocnema kinseyi
GCCCTCGGTTCCCCTTCCATGACTTCCGCACCGCGTAGTTCCGCTCTTCTTATTTCCCCTCCCTCACTTCTCCTACTCAAAATAAAAATTTTATAAGATTAACCCCTTTTGCAGGGTTGTATTTTTTAAATAAATATTTTCAAGATTAATATGAACAGGTATGGAATAAAAAGAAACCTTTTTTAAAAAAAGAATAAAACACAAACTCTTCAAAAATAAGTTGATATATTTTTAATTCGTATTCAAAAAACGAAACTACATAATTAAAAACAAAATTGAATAAGTTAAGAAGTTTAGGAGTCAAAAAATCTTATGTATAAAATCTTCGCCAAGGCAATCGAAAAATATAATAAAATAAACTTATAAATATTTTTCCACCTTTTTAAAATAAATATAAATAAGATATGGATATAATATAAAAATAAGAGAGGCAACAAGATTAAACAAAAAAAACCTTTTATAAGTTCAAAGCATCGACAACTCTAATTTGGTGATTGCGAATTCTCTTTTGTTAAAGCTCTTTCGGCTTCAGTGAAAACATTTTCATCATTTATCTCATGCTGCACACTCGATTTTATCGAAAATGTTAACTTTTATGCATTATATACACTTTATTTATCATTTTTATTTTAATATTTTTTTTTTATTTTCCATTAAATTTTATTATTAACTACGCTGAAATATGTAACATTTCAATAAATTTGTATCATTACAATTCATAATATGCATTGATATAGAAACATACGTATTTTTATTCCCTTGTTTTTATAATTTTTTTATTTTCTATTTCTTTATTTTTAATCTTGTTTTTCACGATTAAAAGAAAATCTACTCTTTCTTTCCTCTGATTATACAAGGAAAATGTGTACCTCATTTTTGAATGCACAACTTTTGTTAATCCATTTTTTTCATTGTTTGTTTGTTTCAAAAAAATTTGAAGACCTTGTTTAGGTGCAAAAGTTTTGCCAATTTATCTTTTTTCTTATTTTGCATAGTTTGACCGCAAAATGTAATTATTAATTTTTAATAAATTTGTATTCCTTCAAAATTTGAATTTTCGATTTTTCAAGAAAATTCAAAAAGTTGTTATGATAATCTTGTAGAATTTTTAAAAAGCCACGTTCTTCTTCTGTTGACTCTTTTTTATATCGACCGTTTTTTAAGCTTAAAATATTAATTATCGTCTATTTTTGGGATTTTCAAAATGCTAATAACTCTGACAATTTTCTTTTCATCAAAAAAGGTCATCAGGATAAATTGTTACAGATTCAAAGTACTACCAAAAACCGACCATAGTATTTTTAAATCTAAAAAAAATGAATTCGAGAATTTGGAGTGCTCTAACTTTTCGGAATTTGATCCAAAATAGCTGGTTAACGAACTTGATCTTTCTTTTTTATGTAATAAAACTAGAAAAAGATATAATAAAGAATATATCTAAAGGCCCTCGCGGCGCCTACTTTTCATATTTTAAAAAATGAAATTTAAAAAATTTTAAACGTTAATAATTGAAAAATTGCTGATTGCAGTATTTTAAAAAAATGTACTGTTCCATTTTTTACATAATAATTTAAAATTGTTTAATTATTAATCTTTTATTCGTAAATATTATATATTTTGGATAATTTCGAAATAATAAATTTTTCGACTTACAATGTTTTTCATTTGAATTTGGCTATATTTCAGTTTATTCAATTTAAATTTTTTCATCATAAAATTCTGAATGCTTTCAACAATGTTTGAACACTGAGAGAAAACCAAGAAATAAACAAAAAATTTTTTCTGAAATTTAGGCCTGCAAATAAATAAAAAATAAAAAGTTCCTTTTATGAATTTATTACATATTTCAAAAAAAAAATTTAGAAAACTCGTTATTTTTTATTAGTTTTAACTGGTTTTTATTTCAAATTAACGTGTTATTTGGTAGAATTATATTGAGTTTCACATTTTTTATTAAATTTTATCTTTTGCAGTTGAAATTTAACTCTGGTTGAAAGTTGAACTGCTTTCTTAAAACTTCATTCTTTTTTTTTATTAAAAAATTCATTTTTTGGTTAAAAATAGTATTAATACTTTTTTCAAATTCAAGTATTTTGTCAGAAGTTCATCAATTTTTTAAAGAAGGCATTCTTTTTGATTGAAAATGAAACTGTTTTCTTGAAAATTCTTCTTTTTGTTTTAAAATATATCACTTTTTATAAATATTTGATCTTTTTTGGTTAAAAATGCAAATTTCAGTTAAAGATTCATTGTTTTAGTTAAAAATTATTTACTTTTGTTGAAAATTGAATTATTTTAGCGAAAATTAATGTATTTCGTTGAAAATTCGTCTTTATTATTAGAAAATAAATTTTTTAGTAAAAAATTCACCTGTTTAGTTCATAATTAATCTATTTTAGTTGAGCATTTATGTGTTTTGTTGAAAATGCAGCATTTTTTGTTAAATTCAACAGGTTTTAACTTAAAGTTAACTTTTTTTTACTTAAAATATTAACTGTCAGATTTTAATTGAAAAGGCATATTTTAAGGTTCAAAATTGAACGCTGGTTGAAAGTTGAACTGCTCTCTTAAAAATTCATTTTTTGTCGTTGTTGAAAATGGCAATATTTGTTTCAAAATGTAATTATTGTCTTGAAAATCCATCGATTTTGTTCGAAAGTAATATTTTTCTTTGTAAATTCGTCTTTTGGCTTGAAAAGACAATAATTTAATAAAATGTTTTTCTTCTTAGTTGCAGATTCGTCCGCTTAGATGAAATTTTTGTTGTTGTTAAAAATTAGGTTTTTCTAACTGAAAATTTAATTATTGGGTACAAAATTTACCATTAATTAAAAACGAACTTATTTCCTGTAAAATTCAGATTTCAGATCAACTGTTTTGGCAAAATTCACCTTTTTGGCCTGAAAATTTATGTAATTTAAGAAATCTTCTTGAGGGTAAAAAAAATGATTTTTTGTTCGCTAATTCAACTGTTTTTCCAACTTAGTTGAAAATTCAACTATTTGATTAATTTTTAATTTTGAAAAATATCAAAATTATTACAAATAGAATGATTTAATCTGAAAAAAAATTCAAAAGTTTAACTGATGTTTTAAATTAGAAAATAGCCTCCGACTGTACGGTTTTTAAAGACAATACAGTGAAACTCTTCTATTGCGCCGGTTTTGGGGCTGGCGGTAGCGAGGAAATAACTCAATAAACAGCCGATTCCGCTGAAAGCGCTTTTGTTTGTTCACACCTGACTGACCATCGCACGCCCCACGCACCCCGCGTAGTTCCTGTTGCAGCCACCTATGGCGCGATGTCAATCTTCGGAGAGGCTATAGAAGGGAGAGCTATTGAAGGGTCTCACTGTAATTCAAAATTCTTTAAATTTTCAGCTAAGGTTATTCCACTTGATGGTGAATCAAAAGAGCCCTTAGGGCCAAATTGTGAGGGCGAATTGTGTTTTAAAGGAGACCTTGTAATGAAAGGATACTGCGAAAATGAAGAAGCTACAAAATCCACGATAGACGAAGATGGATTTTTGCATACTGGAGATGTTGGATATTATGATGAAGATGAATATTTTTTCATCGTCGACAGAGTGAAAGAGCTTATAAAATACAAGGGTTTTCAAGTTCCACCCGCGGAACTGGAAGCAATTTTATTAACCCATCCAAAAATCAGAGATGCTGCAGTTCTTGGATTACCAGACGAAACTGCTGGAGAATTGCCTCTCGCTTTTGTAGTAAAACAACCTGGAGTGGAAATAACAGCTGAAGAAATTATTAAATACGTTAATGGTAAGATCGACCACTACTAAAAAATTAACACAAGAAAAATTGGATCCATTCATTTTAAAGAGAGCCGAAAATTAAAAATCATAATTTAATTTTAAGAAACTGGCCAAGATAAAAATTTAAAGCAGTCTAATTTTAAAAGCGCTGAATTTTTATTACGATTAATCTTAAAATCTTTTGATTTAAACTGGCTAAAACTTTTGAAGTCACAGAATTTTAAGGATATCCAAAATTTAAAATCTCACACTTTTGAAGCCGAATACAATTCTAGACAATTAATATTCTTTACCAAAACTCTCCTTATTCTAAAAAATAATAGGTACACGTTTTATTTCAATTAATAAAAAATTTGATTTTTTAATAATTAATTTGAAAGAAATTGAGAAATCAGAAATATGCAATTAAAATTTCTGAATTTTAAATATAAATTTTTTTTTCCAAATTTCTTATTTAAACATTTTAAATAAAGAAAGTGAAAGCACAACTTTTTAAACTTTATTTTCGAATAAATGATTAAATGAATCTTGATTTTTTTTCTAGACCAAGTTTCAGCCCAAAAGCGACTTAGAGGCGGAGTTCGGTTCATAGAAGCGATTCCAAAAACTCCTTCAGGCAAAATTCTTCGAAGAGATCTGCGGCAAATTCTGTAGTCTCTTTTTTCTGATAATAAGCATATTAGGTTATAAATTTATTATGTAAATTTATTAACTACAAAATAAATGGTTAGGGAAATATTTTTCATAGCTAATACAATGTTCATTCTGTTGCTTCAACGTTATAAATATTAGTTATCTGATTAGAGTTTAATCTTGTAAGTTCCCAATAAATAATCTTCCAAATTATCAATTAAAAAAATACATTCAAGTTTTTAACGATAATTAATCACGAAATCATAAAAATGGTTGAATAAAAAAC
>NC_046661.1:97382898-97384282 GCF_010883055.1 Belonocnema kinseyi
AGTTCCCAATAAATAATCTTCCAAATTATCAATTAAAAAAATACATTCAAGTTTTTAACGATAATTAATCACGAAATCATAAAAATGGTTGAATAAAAAACAGCAACTGAATTTTGATTAAAAAATAAAGAAAGAAATGTTTCTACATTAAAATTTGCAACTTAACTTTTTGGTTTATCAAACAGTACGAAAAAATATAAATATTTTCAAATTTGTAGATCAATTTATGCGATTATCAGAAAGCTTACGTATTTTTGTTTAACCCGTAAAGGGCACACTTCCGTAAAATAACATAAAGAGCATACTGGGTGTTAGATACCCGAGGGTATTCAAACGTGTGCTGTGTCGGCGGTATTAAATAGTTTTCTACAAGAAAATAAATTAATGATGTTTAATCTATCTAGTTTAAGGAGAAACAGGTTTCATAAAATTTTTGAAATCTAAAGTAATTAAAAAAATCCTTTTTGGAAAAAACTACTTTTTTCACTCTGAAATTCATAACTTCTTAAGTTTTTGATATTTTTACTCAAAATTTTACTTGAATACTTCCGAGATACGGGGCTTCAAAAATAAATATATTCTTATAGTGTTCGTTCCAAAGAAGGTATTTATTCTAAAAAATAAAAGCTTCAATTCAAAGAAAAATGAAACACCGTACTTTTCGTGATTAAACGATTTTATTGATCTTGAACTGCGTATAAAAATTATAAAAACCAAAATTATGTTAAAATGAGAGAAAAATCGGTTTTCAGGTCATTTGTTAATTTGGCGCCATATCTTCCATTTTCTTGAATTTGGTACGTTTTACTAAAGCGCAAATAAGTCGCTGGGTGTTTTATACCCAGTATGCACTTTGAAGGTTAATCTGTGACATGTTGATTTTTTGAGGCTGTTCGTTTAGGGCGATTGCTAGAGAGATTGATCGGCGACTCGGGTCGAAGTAGTGTTCTGGAAGGAACGTGTTATTTAAGTAAATATCACGAGAATTCTAGATTAACCTAAAGTTAATCTAAAAGAAGTTGCAAGGCAAAACCGAAAGGATTTCCACTTACCTCGAACAGGATTTGGCTGAATGGTATAATAATAATATTTGAAGCTCCAACTTGGAAATTCTATAAAATGTCAATTTTAACTTAAAGCCCAGCTGATTGATTTTTCGAAATTCTATAAAACCCTTTTTTCGAGAGAAAATGAACAAATATGGCATTGTTAATAAATTTATTTTAAAAAACAATAAAATCCTGATCTACGAGGGTAGTTCAATAAGTCCTTAGAATGAAGCATAAAAACAATTTTTTTTGGGTACATTTTTTTTTATTTTTCAACATAATCTCCTTGGAGCTCTATACACTTGGTCAATCGCTTTTCAAGTTTTTTTAATCCT
>NC_046661.1:97384382-97399586 GCF_010883055.1 Belonocnema kinseyi
AGTTCCCAATAAATAATCTTCCAAATTATCAATTAAAAAAATACATTCAAGTTTTTAACGATAATTAATCACGAAATCATAAAAATGGTTGAATAAAAAACACCAACTGAATTTTGATTAAAAAATAAAGAAAAAAATGTTTCTACATTAAAATTTGCAACCTAACTTTTTGGTTTATCAAACAGTATGAAAAATAGAAATATTTTCAAATTTGCAGATCAATTTATGCGATTACCAGAAAGCTGACGTATTTTTGTTTAACCTGTAAAGGGCACACTTCCGTAAAATAACATAAAGAGCATACTGGGTGTTAATTACCCGAGGGTATTCAAACGTGTGCTGTGTCGGCGGTATTAAATAGTTGTTTACAAGAAAATAAATTAATGATGTTTAATCTATCTAGTTTAAGGAGAAACAGGTTTCATAACAACTTTTGAAATCTAAAGTAATTAAAAAAATCCTTTTTGGGAAAAAATTACTTCTTTCACTCTGAAATTCATAAGTTCTTAAGTTTTTCATATTTTAACTCAAAATTTTACTTGAATACTTCCGAGATACGGGGCTTCAAAAATAAATTTAGTCTTATAGTGTTCGTTCCAAAGAAGGTATTTATTCTAAAAAATAAAAGCTTCAATTCAATGAAAAATGAAACACCGTACTTTGCGTGATTAAACGATTTTATTGATCTTGAACTGCGTATAAAAATGATAAAAATCAAAATTATGTGAAAATGAGAGAAAAATAGGTTTTCATGTAATTTGTTAATTAGGCGCCATATCTTCCATTTTCTTGAATTTGGTACGTTTTACTAAAGCGAAAATAAGTCGCTGGGTATCTTATACCCAGTATGCACTTTGAAGGTTAATCTGTGACACATGTTGATTTTTTGAAGCTGTTCGTTTAGGGCGATTGCTAGAGATATTGATCGGCGACTTGGGTCGAAGTAGTGTTCTGGAAGGAAAGTGTTATTTAAGTAAATATCACAAGAATTCTAGATTAACCTAAAGTTAATCTAAAAGAAGTTGCAAGGCAAAACCCAAAGGATTTCCTCTTACCTCGAACAGGATTTGGCTGAATGGTATAATAATAATAATATTTGAAGCTCCAACTTGGAAATTCTATAAAATGTCAATTTTAACTTAAAGCCCAGCTGATTGATTTTTCGAAATTCGGTGAAACCCTTTTTTCGAGAGAAAATGAACAAATATGGCATTGTTAATAAATTTATTTTAAAAAACAATAAAATCCTGATATCCTCGATCTATAATTTGATAATTAAAATAAAAGAATGTCATCATGAATGAACGGGATATTCTTGTTCTGGTTTATTTCCATAAGAGCGACAAATATCGCCATAAAACAACTAGTTCGTGAAAGTGCAAGCAGATAAAATAAAACCAAGATTGCGTCAATACTGTGGGTCATGAGATCAATAATTTTATGCCTTCGATCCCGATACGTAAAAAATAACAAAACGGCAAGTGATATTACACTTAAGTGATTATTATACTGCGCAGCAGAAAGGATAACTTTCTCTTTCTAAATTCAACAGGTAGGTAAAATTATTTTACGCCATTGAATGCTTTCTACTTACTATTTAATTTCTAATTGAATTTCTCCCAAGATAATATTTTATGCCTTTATTTATTTAAAGATTGATTATATTCAAGTTTTTTTCCTAATTTAAAGACGTTATTCCAGTCTTAAAAGCAAACATATACTGCATTTCACAAACTAAGTTTTTATCTTGGAATCGACAACGAAAACAAGTCATTTACAGGAAATAAACTTTGTCCCTTTTTCCCTTATCTAAGTACAGTATTATGTGAGACTCCGAAATCAGTTCTCTTTTATTTCTAGTTGTTTATTCATTGCAGTGGTTCATAAAAGTTCAGATAAGATTTAAAGTTAAGAATATTCAGGAAAGTTGTTAATATTTCAAAATGAAGACTGATAACAATATTTTGAGAGGACCCCCACTGATTGAAAAATGGACCTACAAATCTGCAGGAGAATATTTTTTGAAAATGATAAGAAAACATGGATCAGCGCCTGCTATGGTATTATACAATTTTCAATTGTTTAATTTTCTATTCCGTTTTGTCATTTTTTAATCATATATTTTTTCTGAAAATATTATATTATGTTCTATCTACTTTTATCAGTTTTTTGTTCTATTCCCCTTCCCAGCAACTTTAGATCCTCAACAAATTTATCCTTTTCTGACACTTTTTATTATTTTGTAAATTGCTCCTCTTTACATGCATTCTATCTCTTTTTATTCCGTTTTTCAATTTTCATTCCACTCCTGCTTTAAAAAAATCTTTCCTTTTTTAATTCTTTTTCTAATTGTGTCAACTTTCCCTTTCCTCCAATTTTATCGGTTTTCTTTTGTAGTTATATATGTTTTTCCTAGTTCCAAAAATTCTGTCCTATTTAAGATTTTTTTAATTTCTTCAAATTCAGAAAATTCCTCAATATATTTTTAACTGTCTCGAATTAATCCTATACTTCTTTAAAAAAATTCCGGATTCATTTTTGACAATTTTGTAAATTTTTCGTAATGTTTTAAAATCTTTTTAATTATTCTCTTATAATTATTTTATAAGACAAAGAATCATTTAAATATATTGCCAGGAATCTTAAGAAATTTTTTTGTTATCTTGACACCTTTGAAAATCTACAGTTTGTCTTAATTTTTTGTTATATTTGACTTTTTTTTTTAAATTTTGAGTATCTTTTAAAATAATTATAAATTACCCTCATATTTTGAAAAAATTCAACAAAATTTTTTTAAAAATCTTTTAAATCTTTCAGATTACTTTTTTATAAGCTAAACATGTTTTGGAATGTTTCAAAATGTTTTTTAATATTCTCTTAAAATAAGTGTTCTAAAATATTTTAAAATTTCGTCCGTAATCATAAAAAAAATTTGTTATTCTCTTGAAACCTTTCAAAATTCATAAACTGTTTAATTTTTTGGTAGAAATATTCAGAAATTTTGTATCATTTCAAAACTTCTAAATATCTATTAAACTTATTCATTTTTTTTTTAATTTTGTAATCTTGAAAAATTGAATAATTTTCCTTTGAAATCTTCCGCATTTTTTACTGGGAATCTACGAAATTATTAAAAATGTTTTAAAATATTTTAAAATACTTTCTTTAAATTATTTTTCAATACAATTTTTTTCCCCAATTTTCATTTGAATCTTAAGCAAACAATTTTAATTATCTTAAGACCTTCAAAATCGTTAAAAAGCTTCAAAAATTTACATTTTATTTAAAAATTTGTAGTTTCCGGGAATTTTTTGATTACCGGACCAACAATTTTTTCATCGCTAACTGCATTCTAGATATTTTGTAATCATTCTTTTCTTTTTGAATGTGTGAAAAAGTAGATACATTACAGTCTGGTAGCAAAATTTTGAAAACAGAATTACTTCGCAATATTAAAAATAATTACAATCAAAATTTTCATTTTTATCAATAATAATTTGTATCATCTAATAGAATAGCAAAAATGAAAAATTTGATTTATTAAATTGATATTAATATATATTATTATATTATTTATACTATAATATTATATTTACTATATTAAATATTGTCTTTTTTTATATTTAAAAAAGTGCATTCTATAAAGAAAATTGTTATTAAACATTTTATTGCAACTTTTGTCGTTTTTTCATAAACTTAATTTGTTCATTTTTAATACTATATTTACGATTTGAACAAAAAATACACATCCTAGCATAAGGTGATTCTAAAAAAATTTGCAGATACAATTTAGGCGAATAATTTTTTGTTTATAAAAAGGTATTATAATTTGCGTCATTTATTCATAATTTTTTTTTTATTTCTAACCTATTCTTATAAGAAGAGTTGATGAATGTTAATCTTTTTTAGTTATAGAACTTTTTTCTATTCATTGTTTTCGTCTTTTGTGCCGTTTTTTCCACAAATGTAATTGTTTTATTTTTAATCTTATTTTTTACGATTAAATGAAAATCTACACATCCTGTCCAAAAATGAATAATAATACATTTTTAGTTGCTTTTTTGAATGAAAAACTTTCATATGTTAATTTTTTTTTTCTTACCTTTTTCCATTTACCAACAAAAATCATTATTTATTTTCAATGTTATTCTTAACAATTAAAACAAAAACTGGGCGTTCCATCGAAAAATTATTTTCAACAAATTTACAGATCTTTATTGGGTGCATAAATTTTGTTCAACAAATTTTTTCGCACCTAGAGTCGTTTTTCCCAAAAATCGTATTTTTTAGTTTTAATGTAATTTTTCACGATTAAAACCAAAACTACAAATCCTATCAAACAATGAGTCTAATTTTTCCTTAAATTTTGATAATGTTAAACATCATTTAGAATGTTTTAAAATACTTTGGAACATACTCTTAAAATAATGATTGAATTGAATGAATTGCATGAAATTGTTCAATTTAGTCATCCCAAATTTTAATTTCGAGGATCAATAATTTTTTAACACAAAATATGAATTAGGATTAAACATTTTTTTAAAAGGGTGTTTGTTTATTTATTATTGTGGTTATATAAATATATAATTTTCTAAAGATTCTTGAAAAAATTATTTAAAATTTCGAAGATTTCACACATGTCCCCTTTTCTAAACCCCCGAACTTTTTTGGATGACCAGGCGTAGTTGATTCTTGTATTTTTGAGGATTTTGAAAATTTTAAGAAAAATTCGAGTCAGTTTGAAAAGATATTGAAAAATATTAGAAGTTTAGAAGATAAATATCATTCGATCTGACTCCAAATACTTCTGAAAAAACTTTAAAAATTAAAAAAAATACCCTCATATCTTCTAAATATTTTCAACACGTGGAAAAATATTTTGAAATGTTTTCATACCTTTTTAAATATTATTAGAAATTTTTTTTTCAGGATATGAAGTCATTAAAAATGTTTCTAAGAATTTCACGAAAAGTTTTTAAAATTATTTTCTTCATGCCTTTCAAATTTCTTAAAAAGCTTCGAAAATTAGTACGAAATCTGGAAATACGAATTCTGGAAATAATATTAAATTTCAAATTATTTTATTTAAATATTTAGAAAACATTTAAATCTTCTAAATATCTTTTAAAACTACTTTAATTACTTAATCTTTTGAAATTTAAATTAATTAAATTTAAATTTTCCCACGAATTTCCAGAACAAATTTTTATAATCACAAAACCCTTTCAAAATTATTTTCAACTATCCCAAAATGTGCATATTTTTCTAAACTTTTCTGAATCTTTTAAACTTTTAAATTAATTTCAGATATTTTTAAAAAATCTAAATTTTTCTTAAGCTTGCACAAATTTTGGTTATAAAACTTTATAATCTTGCTAAATTAAATGTTATGCTTTAAAATCGTCCGAATTCTTTTTCGAAATTTTAAGAAATAATTTAAAATGTTTCGAAATCTTTATCAATTTTCTCTTAGAATTTATTTTTTAAAATAAAAAAACAATTAAAATTTTCCGATGAACTTTCAGAAATTTTTTTATTATCTTGAAAACTTCTAAAATTCTTAAAAAGTTTCTACAGCAGGACAACTATGTTCCATTGATTATTAGTCTGTTAATATTATTGTCAATGTATACATTATTTAAACATCATTAGATTTTTCATAAACCTGAATCTGACTCTGACCTCAATCTGACTCTAAACACTTTTGAAAAATCTATCAAAATTTAAAAAAATACCTCCAAACCTTCTTAATATTTTCAACATGTGTACAAATATTTTGAAATGTTTTCATCCCTTTTTAAATATTATTCGAAAAATAATTTTTTTAAGATATAAAGTAATTATAAATATTCCTAAGAATTTCACGAAAAGTTTTTAAAATTATTTTCTTCATGCCTTCCAAATTTCTTAAAAAGTTTCGAAAATTTTTACGAAATCTTCAAAAATTTACATTTTGTTTAAAATGTTCGGAAATATTATCAAATTTCAAATTATTTTCTTTAACTATTTAGAAAACTTTTACACCTAAATATATATTTTAAAATTACTCGAACTATTCCAAAATTCCTCTTAAAATCGGGAAAAATTAAAACAATGCTTCCAAATCTTCAAGATTCTATTATGATAATTTTAAAAATCTTTTGTAATAAAAAATTATTCCCACAGACAAGTATGGAAACAGGCGAACAATTCAACTTCAGCCAAATTCTCGAAAAAAGTTTGAAACTAACAAAAAGTCTTGAAAAACTCGGTTTAAAACTAAACGACCGAATTGGAATTTGCAGCGAGAACAGTTTAAATTTCGGAATTTCAATTCTATCCAGTATTTTTCTGGGCACGACATTCTGTCCTTTAAATCCGGCCTACACAGAACGTGAATTAATTCACGCAATGTCAATCTCGAAGCCAAAATACGTCTTCGTTTCAATTTCATGTTTGCCAATGATGAAAAAAGTGTTGAAGGATATACCTTGGTCTATAAATTTAATTCTGCTTTATCCGGATGCTTCATGTTCGGAATTTCCTAATCTTCCAGATCTGATATCGAATATTTCAGATTTAGAAATGAGAAATTTTAAACTCCCTGAAATCGATATCAACGAGCATGTTTTATTAATTGCTTGTTCATCGGGAACTACAGGACTTCCAAAAGGAGTGATGCTGACTGATAAAAATATTTTGACGATAATACAACATCAAAATGAAGACCCAGCTCGTGTGGTACAATCTGGTTCGTCCATTTTGGAAATGCTGCCAATGTATCATGCCTATGCCTTTTTCATTTTTCTTTTTGCAATGGCATTTAAAGCAAACCTGATTGTCCTTGCGAAATTCGACGAAAGACTTTTTCTGAAGGCGGTGGAAAAATATAGAATTGATACTTTGACTCTAGTACCACCCCTGATGGTTTTATTGGCCAAAAGTCCGATTGTGGGTGAATATGACCTGTCTTGTGTGAAAAGAATATTGTAAGTAGGACAGTTTTTAATTTTTAATTTTTTGTTTTGTAATTTGTCGCAAGCGGCCGTTTTAATCAAAAATTTTTTGATCTTTTCCGATTTTTCCCGATTTTCAAAAATTTTTCATACAAACTATTTAAAACTAAACAGCAAATTAAAGGACTTAAAGTAGATTTCTTTTGAATTTGAAACTTTTCAAGTATTTATGCTTAAAAAATTTTAATTTAGACATTTTTAATTCAAATGCTTGATTAATAACGCGTATAAAATAAAAACTTGGAATAATTTTCGAATGAACAATTTTAAATTAATTGTTATAAAATTGCAAAATTTCCAATTTCTAACTCTTGTAAATTGAGTGGAAAAAATAATTATAGTTAAAGAATATAAATCTATACTTTTATTTTCAATAATTTAAATTGTATAATGAATGATTTAATTCTTAAATTTTGGTAAATAAAAAAAGTTTGCCATTCAATTCTTTTTTAATGGAATATTTTGTAGATTTAAAGTTTAGTTATTTTAATCCTTTGCAAATGGTTAATTGAGAAACCGCTATTCATTCGTCCAAAATGGTTTTGACATATTTTTAAACATAATCCCAAAATTATTTTTTGAAAATAAAAAATGATACGATTTTTTCCAGAAATCATAAAGAAACTTTGTTATGAACTTGAAACCTTGTAAAATTATTGATACCTTCCAAAATCTACACTTTTTTTATCCTTTTCAAATTTTTAATTGTTTCGCCAAATTTTTCAAATCTTTCAAATAAATTTGTAAGTGATTCAAATTTTTCCTCATTTTTGTTTTGAATCATGACTAATTAAAAAAATTGCCCTAAAATCTTTCAAATTATTTTTTGGCAATTTTGGAACAATTTCACTGTAAAATAAAAAATTTGTTAAATACCTAGAACAATTAAAATGGTAAAGGCCAATTTTTAAATTTAACACTCTTAAATGTTAACTGTTTCATGATTTTTATTTGAAACAAACGAGAGAAAAAATCTTGGTCTTTTTCCGATTATTTCCGATTCACAAACATTTTTTTTCATTCAAAGAATTTAAAACTAAAAAGCAAATTAAAGCACTTATAGTAGATTTCTTTTGAATTTTAAACTTTAAGCATTTATGCTTAAAAATTTTTAATTTAGACATTTTTAATTCAAATGCTCGATTAATTACGCGTATAAAATAAAAACTTGTAATACTTTTCAAGTGAACAATTTAAAATTAATTGTTATAAAATTGCAAAATTTCCAATTTCTAACTTTTGTAAATTAAGTGGGAAAAATAATTATTGTTAAAAAATATAAATCTATATTTTTATTTTCAATAATTTAAATTGTAGAATAAATGATTTAATTCGTAAATTTTGGAAAATAAAAAAAAAGTTTACCATTTAATTCTTTTTTTAATGGAATATTTTTTAGATTTTAAGTTTAGTTATTTTAATTCTCTGCAAATGGTTAATTGAGAAACCGTTATTCATTCTTCCAAAATGTTTTTGACATATTTTTCAGCATAATCCTAAAATTTATTTTTGAAAATAAAAAATCATAAAATTTTGGAACATTTGCAATTGAAAATGAAAAATTTGTTAAATAGAACAATTAAAATTGTAAAGACCAGTGTTTAAATTTAACACTCAGAAATGTTAACTGTTTTATGATTTTTATTTGGAACAAACGAGAAAATTTTTTTGGTTTTTTCCTATTTTTTCCGATACACAAAAATGTTTGCATACAAAATATTTAAAAATAAACTGTAAATTAAAGCACTTAAAGTAGAACTTTTTTAATTTTTAAACTTTAAATGTTCATGATTACAAAATTTTAATTTAGAAATTTTTAATTCAAATTGAACAATTTAAAATTGATTGTTATAAAACTGCTAAACTTCCAATTTCAGACTCTTGTAAATTTAATGGCAAAAATATTTATTGTTAAAGAATATAAATCCATGCTATTATTTTCCATTATTTAAATTGTGGAATGAATGATCTAATTGAAATATTATCAAAAATAAAACATAAAAAGGTTTACTATTGAATTCTTTTTTAAATGGAATATTTTTTAGATTTAAAATTTAGTTATATTTAACCATTTCAAATGATTACTTGATAAATTGTTATTCATACGTCAGAAATGGTTTAGTCATATTTTTTAAACATGAACCTGAAATTAATGTTTGCAAATAAAAAATCATACACTTTTTATACAGAAATTTTAAAGAAATTTTTGTTATTATTTTAAAACCTTTTTAAATTCTTAAAAAGTTTCAGGTTTGGATTTCGATAGTTTCAAAAATCTACACTTTGTTTTTATCTTTTTTAAATTTTGAATTATTTTTCAAATCTTTCAAATAAATTTTTAAGAGAATTTTAAAATTTTGATTGAATGAATTTGAATTTTTCTTAATTTTTGTTTTGAATCATGAATAAATAAAAAAATTCCTTTGGAATCTTCCAAATTATTTTTTGGCAATTTTGGAACACTTTTACTTACAAATAAAAAATTTGTTAAATAGATCAATTAAAATTGTAACGGCCAATGTTTAAATTTAACACTCTGAAATGTAGCAGTCAAATATGAATTTCTGAAATCTTTTGAAATGTTTTAAAATATTTTTAAAACTCAAATTATTTCTAGATTAATCAGTAGTCAACAATTATTTATAAATCAAAAGTTAACACTGTCACTTACAATATAAAAATTTCTTGAATGCAGCAATTAAAATTTTAACGTTCAATGTTTAAATTTACACTCTGAAATTTTAACTATTAAAGGACTTTTATCTACAGCAATTTAGTTTCGATTTCATTATTTTAATATTTGATATAAAATTGCTTATTTAAAAAAAGAACAGTCAATGACTTCTAAATATCTATTAAAAATGGATCTTTTTTAATTTAAATTTTCTTGATTCAATGGGTCAAAAATGGATTATTTTTGACTGAAAAAATACTTGAATAGGATTTTAAATTAAATGAAAACCTTCAATTATAAATTAATTAACTTGAAATTATTTTAAATACCAAGCTTCCAATACAAGCAGACCTAGAGATTGATTTTTTCGCAACTTATGAATAAAAATTAATATTTTTATAAGACAATAGACAAAAAAGGACTAACATAAAATATAATCCTTTTAATTTGCTATTTTTTAAGTTATTTAAACCATCATTTTAAAAAAGTTGAAATAAAACTTATTTTTAATTGCAAGTAATTAAATTCAAGTGATCTTACATATTTTTCTCCTAGAAATTGGTAAAATTCCGGATCAATAAGTAAATTAAATAATTGGAATTTATTTTAAAGTTTTAAAAATTATATTCTTTTTAGATGCGGTGCTGCTCCATTGTCTCGAGAAATAGCAGAAACTGTTATGAAACGTCTCAAGCTTCCTTTTATATGTGCCGGTTATGGAATGACTGAACTCACTTTAACTGTAATAAATTCTCCAGAAAATCATAAAATAAATAGCATTGGAGTTCTTCAACCAGATGTTATAGGTATCCATTTTTTTAAAATTTTAATTGTTGAAAAAAAATAAATTAAAATATTAAAAATCAATGCCATTATTCAATAATAAAAATATCAAATATTAAATAGTTACGTTTTAAGATTTAATTGTTAGTTTTTTGGATTTAAACCTTAGAACTACAATTAACGCATCTGATTAAAAATTATTTTATTGTAAACGCATTCCATTTCAAAAACTTTGCAACCTGGGGAAAAACCACAAAATTAATAGACATTTTTTTTGAGATCTAAACCTGAAAATCAGTAAAAATAAAAGTTCTTTTTAATTTAGAAAATAATATAACAAATAAAATAAATAATAAAAAATTATGAAATAAAATATGTTAATAATAATAAGTATTGAGTTTTGCAAACGCACAATTTTATCATTTCTTCAGACCTATTTTGTATAGTTTGAATTTAAAAGTGTGTAGTCCGAAATTAAAAAGTGTGCAATAGAAAATTAACTTGATTTTCTAAACAATATCTCCGGTTTATTAACCTAATATTATTAAACCATTGTAAAAAGAACTTCAAATTATTATTTAAACTAAAGTAATATCATTTAATATAATATAAATAAATATGATTTAATATAACTAAATTTGGTTCAAAATTTAATTATTTTGCGAAAATTCATCAATTTTATTAAAAAGTCATCCTTCATGATTGAGAATGTAACAGTTCTGTTGAAAATTCGTCTTTTGGCTTAAAAATTCCACAATTTTATTTTAAAAAATTTTCTTTCTTGAGTACAAAATTTTTTAGTTCCAAATTTAATAATTTTGTTGAACATTCGTCCTTTTGGTCTGAAAATTCTTCGCTTTTTACAGATATACCATCTTTTTGGTTCAAAATGTATCTGTATTTCGGGTTGAAATTTCAACAGTTTTGTGAAAAATTCAACTAGTTGGTCGAAAGTTGAACAACATTGTTCAAAACTAATTTTTCAGTAGAAGATTCATCATTTTATTTACAAAAAATTAATTTCTTTGGTAGAAAATTGATGTATTTGTTAAAAATTCGTATGTATTTTCAAAACATCAATTTTTTCGGTTGAAAATACATCTGTTTCCTTTAAAATTAATCTGTTTTTATTCAGGATTCAAGTATTTTGTTAAGAATTCGGCAATTTTTTGTTGAATTCAAATGCGTTTGATTTAAAATTAACATATTTTTTTGATAGAAATATCGACTGTTACATTTTGGCTTAAAATCCATCTTTTAATGTTGAATTGCTTTTTTAAACATTCATTTTTTTTAGTTGAAAATTCTGAATTACTTTGTTGAATTTTTTATTTGAAAATTAAGGTTTATTGAATTTTTGATCTGAAAATGAACTTTTATTGAAAATTCACTTTTCCGGGTTGAAATTTCAACTCTTTTTTAGAAAATCCAACACTTGTGTACAAAATTTAACTAGTTGATAGAAGTTGAACTACTTTGTTAAACATTCTTTTCTTAGTTAAAGATTCATAATTTTAGTTAAAAATAAATTTCTTTGCTTAAAATTTAACTTTTGTAAACTATTTATTTATTTAGCTTTAAATTCGTCTTTATTAATAGAAAATAAATTTTTGGTTCAAAGTACATCTGCTTGGTTGAAAATTAATATCTTTCAGGTGAGGACTTAAATATTTTGTTGGAAATTAGACATTTTTTATTAAATTCAATAGTTTTTGATTTTAAATTAACATATTTTTTGGTTGACATATTAATTATTAAATTTTTGTTAAAAATTCATCTTTTAACGTTAAAAATCCAACTCTGGTTGAAAATTAAACTGCTTCCTTCACATTTTTTTTAGTTTAAGATTCATAATTTTAGTTGGAAATTCATCTTTTTCGTTGTAGATTTAACTATTATGCTGAAAATTCGTTTGAAATATAGAGTTTAAAGATTCAGATTTAGTAGTTCTAAAAATACAAATCCCCGTTATCATTTTTAATGCTCTTAATAAAAGAATCATTTAATGAATTTTTAAAAAATTAAGTAATTTGAAGCTAATTTTAAATTATTTAAAAAAATTTTCAAAACTTCGAAACATCTTTTCAAATTATTCTAATTTTTCTCAAATTTGTCAAATTAATCCTGTCAAATTAAAAAAATTTCCTAGAAATCTTCCACATTCATTTTTTATAATTTTGTGAATGCTTCTACATATATTTAAATATTCTCTAAAAATTAGTTTCTCAAAGTAAAAAAAATTATTTACAATTTGCTAAGGAAATTAATTTTGAATTTTTTTAAACTTCTATATATCTCTTTAACTGATTTGGATTTTTCTAAAAATAATAGGTGTTGAATTTATACACAAAAATTAAATTACTTAATTTACAAATTAAATTAAAAAAAAAAGAAATTAAAATTGTAACGTTTAAATTTTCGCTTTCTTTTGTTTAGTTTTGAATATTTATATTATAATTACTTATTTTTAATAAACAGACAGATATTTATAAATATTAAGTAATTGTTGTTTTTCCATAAAAAAAATGTTCAAATCTAATGGTTTGAAAATGGAATTTTTTAGTCTGAAATACTTGAAATTTAATAAAGAATTTGATTATTAATATATTATTTTGAAGTTATTTTAAAATTGAAACTAGTTAATAAAGTTTCAATCGTACGTTTATATTTATTTAACTAATAAGACTTTCAAATTGACACAGTTTAATTTTTTACGTTAAAATTTGCAAACAAAATCAAAATTAATTTAGAACCTGAAATTATTTCAAAAATAATTTAAACGAAGTGTGTGTATCGGTAAAATTTGGATATTCGTAACGAAATTCCGGTGCAAATAACCACAAAAAAATTTAAAACAATATGTAGTTTTTTACAGATCTGAAACAAACAAGGCTCGAAACGAATAAAAACATTTCTTTCTTGAATTAGTAGGAAAATTGAAAATCATTTTTTATTTTAAAGAATTATTTTAACAGAATATTTAAAAAGATTTTAAGCGATTTCCAAAATTGTCAAAACAGATCATAGAAGATTTAATTTGAACTCATTTAATTTGGGAATTTTTAATTAATAAAAAGAACAATTATTTAATATTTAGCAATATTTGACTGTAAAATTCAAACCAGTCAATGGAATCCAAGTATTTAAAAGGAAACAATTTGAAACTTAATTGTTTGATATAAAAGGCTTCGAATTGTTAAAATTTCGAAAAGTCCTTAAAATTTTAACGTTACAATTTTTGAATTTTGATGTATAAATAATAATCGAACACTTAGGTATTATTTGTAGAGAAAATTTGAGTAATTTTAAGAGATATTTAGGAAGTTTTGAAAAGATTCAAAATTAATTGCAAGCTTGAAATGATATTAAGTAATTTAAACAAAGTGTGTCAAAATTTTTTTCAGAACTTCTAAAAATATTTTAAAATTAATAGAATTTTGCTTACAATTTTTCGAAAAAACTTGCAAATTAAAAAAAAATTCTTAAAATCTTCTATATAGTCTGTTTTGACAATTTTGGAAATCTCTTAAAATCTTTGTAAATATCCTGTTAAAATAATTTTTCAAAATGAAAAATCATTATAAATGTTCCTAGAAATTTTTATAAAATGTTTTTATTCGTTTGAAGCCTTTCACAGTTGTTAAAAAGCTTCTAAATTTGTTTGTTTGAAATCTGCAACAAACTAAATTTTGTTTTCAATCAGTTTGTGGGTATTTGCACCGGTATTTCGGTACGAATAGCTGAATTTGGCGTTACACACACTTCTTTTAAATTAATTGAAATCATTTTAAGTTATAAATTAATTTTGAATTTTTTTTTAAACTTCTAAATATCTCTTAAAATTACACAAACTTTTTCTATAAATAATACCTAAGTGTTCGATTATTATTCATACATCAAAATTCAACAATTCAATATTTACAATTTCGCTTACAAATTAAGCATTTTTAAATAGAACAATAAAAATTGAAACGTTAAAATTTTAAAGGCTTTTCGAAATTTTAACAATTCGAAGCCTTTTATATCAAACAATAAAGTTTCAAAATACCTACTTTTTAATATTTGGCTTCAATTTACTGGTTTTAAAGTAACAGTCAAATATTTCTAAATATTGAATAATTATTCTTTTTCTTAATTAACAAATTTCAAATTAAATGGGTTCAAAATTGAATAATTTAGATTAAAACATTATTTTTAAATTAATAAAAGCTTTTAATTACGAATATATTGTTATTAAGTTATTTTTAAGTTGAAAATAGTTTATAAAGTTGTAATCGTATCTTTACATTTCTTTAATGACTAAGATTTTTAAATGAAAGAGTTACTCCCAGACTGCATTTTGAACTTCTTTAAATTAAAAATTTACGCTTAAGAATAAAAATCTAATATCGATTCAACTAATTATTTTAAAATCTGTTGAAATCGAACTTGAATAGATCTTTCTTTTGAAAATATGTCAAATTTCCGGTCAAGAAATAAATTCACTGTCATTTTTCGGTTTTTCATGGGCCAGCGGCCACCCTGGTTTTTAACCGTGATAATTCTGAATTCTATAAATTTTCAGCTAAGATTCTTCCACTCGATGGTGAATCAAAAGAGCCCTTAGGACCAAATTGTGAAGGAGAAATGTGTTTTAAATCTAATAGCATCATGAAAGGATACTGCGAAAATGAAGAAGCAACCAAAGCTATGATAGACGAAGATGGATTTTTGCATACTGGAGATGTTGGATATTATGATGAAGATGGATAT
>NC_046661.1:97399686-97406016 GCF_010883055.1 Belonocnema kinseyi
AACAGCTGAAGAAATTATTAAATACGTTAATGGTAAAATCACTCCCAAAAATTTCTATTAAAAAATTTAAATTTAAACTCTGATTTTTAAATCCGTATCAAAAATAAGAATGTTTTATTTAATTCAATATTTAATTATCCAACTTCAATTCGAAGGTGTCCGAAAATCGGAAAATTTTCGATTTTTAAGATAATTAAAGTGTTAAGGCCATCCAGTTTAATGATGAAACAATATTTAATTTGAATAAATATAAAAAAATTTTCTTCCTGGAAATTTCAATCAATATTTTTTTTTCATTAACATAGACTATTGATTTTGAACCAAACATTGAATAGTTAAATTGTCTGTTGAAAAATTATTTTAAAAAAAATTCTAAATGTGCATTCTCAATGAAAAATTTAAAAGTTGAATTTTTAACGTTCAAATTTTTGTGTCTTTACAAAAAAGGATTGTAATTTCTCAAGAATTCAAAAATAATAACATCTCATAATATTTTTTCTTTGAAAATTAAATCCAACTTATTATTTAAAGTATGTTTTTTTTTGTCTCAAAGCTTATTTAAAAATGAAGTTGGTGTAATAATTTAAAAGTTTTCATGATTTATAGGCAAATGTATTTAAATCGGAAATACCAGGAGATGAATTTCCAACGAAAGAATTTCTAAACAAAAAGAAGAATTAATTTTTCAACAAAATCCGTTAAATTCAACTAAAAAGACCATTTTTTAAATAAACTAGTTAAATCTTCAAACAAAAAAATTTTTTTACCACACAGTTGCACTTGTAACCAAAAAAGATTAAATTTCTACCAAAAGAGATCAGTTTTCAATTAAATAAGATTTTTTATTCAAGAGAACAAAGGTAAACCAAATTGTTGAATTTTGAAGGCAAAAAGAAGAATTTTCTTATAAAACAGTTCAATTTTTTATCAAAAAATATGAACTTTGCACCGAAAAGTTAATTTTCAACCAATTAAATGAATTTTTAGCAAGGAAGATTAATTTTCTACGGCAAAAGACGAATTTAAAAAAAAATACATAAATTTTCAACCAAATAGTTGAATTTTCAACTAGAAACTATTAATTTTGAACCAAAAATCAAATACTTAAATTGTATGATGAAAACTTAATTTTTGAACAACAATAGAGAAGGAATTTTCAAATAAAACGATGAATATTAATGCATTCTCAATGAAAAATTTAAGATTTGAATTTTTAACCTTGACATTTTTCTGTCTTTACAAAAAAGGATTGTAATTTCTTAAGTATTCACAAATAATAAATTGAGATAATTCTTTATCTTGAAAAAATACATTTTTTGAGTGTTTAGATTAATATGTGAATTACTTTTCGATTTAAATGGATTTCAAATTAACGAGTAATATTTTGTCTTTTAAAATTAAATTCAACTTATTATTTAAAGCATGCTTTTTTGTATCACAGATTATTTAAATATGAAATATATTGAATTTTCAACAACAAAAAAGGTTAATTTTTTACCAGGAGATGAATTTTCAACGAAAGAGTTGCGTTTTTAAGCTAAAAAGTAAAAAAATTGAGAAAACATTTGATTTTTAAACCCGAAAAAATGAATTTGTAACCAAAAAATATTATTTTTCCACCAAATAGTCGAACTTTCACCAAAAAAGTTAATCTTAGACCAAAAAAATTGCATTTACAACCGAATATTTGAACTTTCAATTCAAAGAACGAATAAAAAAATTAATTTTTAAAAATAAAATAATCGAACTTGTAAAAAAAGAAGAATTCATTTTTCAACAAAATCAGTCAGATCAAAAGAGATCAGTTTTCAATCAAATAGGATTTTTTATTTAAGAGAAAAAAATGTGAACCAAATAGTTGAATTTTTAATCCAAAAAGACGAATTTTCTTAGAAAGCAGTTCAATTTTTTATCCAAAAATATGAACCTTGCACCTAAAAGTGCATTTTCAGCCAATTAATTGAATTTTCAGTTAAGAAGATTAATTTTCTACAGTAAAAGACGAATTTACAAAAAAAAATACATACATTTTCAACCAATTAGTTGAATTTTCAACTAGAAACTATTAATTTTGAACCAAAAATCGAATAGTTAAATTGTATGTTAAAAAATTAATTTTTAAACAAAAATAGAAAATAAATTTTCAAAAAAACGATGAATATTAAACCAATAAAATAAATTTTAAACTACCAAGTATTTGAATTTTCAAATAGAAAAAAGTGCATTCTCAATGAAAAATGTAAGAGTTGCATTTTTTAAAGAAATTTGAAGGTGATAAAATTTTTATCTCAGAAAATAATTCAAAATATCGGAAAAGAATTCGAGAGAATCATTTTTCAGGGATGCTCTTAATTTAAAAATTGTTCAATACAAAATTTATTGTTTCAGAACGAGTATCGCCGCAAAAACGACTGAGAGGCGGAGTTCGATTTATCGAGGCGATTCCTAAAAATCCTTCAGGGAAAATTCTTCGCAGGGAACTGCGGAATATATTAAAATCAAACTTATGAAACACTTCCTTTTTCTTTTCAATTTTAAAATTAAGGTAAATACTGGAACTTTCTGTTGAATTAAAAATGTTATGATGAAAAAGAAATAACTTTAAAAAAAAATTGTTATCAACATTATTATCCATTCTTTAATAATTTAATAATAATTAGATCGCAAAGTATTTAAAAGAAATGTATTTTCAATTATAAAAATTAAATTGCAAATTGGGTTTTAGAAGTTTTGATAAATTTTAAGTACTTTTCTCCTTCCTGTGGCCTTGATTTCCCCCGCTTCAATTCACTCCTGACATTATTATTTTTATTATTAGAGAGCGGATTAGCGTCCATGTAAAGTACTATTTCTATTGATTTAAGTAATTTTAAATCGTTTAGAAATTAACAATTTTTAAATTGTTTAGAAATTAATAATTTTTTTCAATTCCATTCTTTCAAATTTCACGATTTAAATTGTAGTCGCAAAATTTAAAATACTTAAATTGCTTTAAATAAATTTAAATCTTTAAGAAATTAATTAATCTTAAATTTAAATAAAAATTTTCAAAATTCAAACATTTCAATTTTAATTGCAAAATTGAAATCACTTAAATTACTTTAAATAAATTAAAATAGCTTAGAAATAATAGCACAATTTAAAATACCCAAAATTAATTTAAATACATTTAAATTGTTTAAAAATTAAGCATTTTTAAATATTCAATTCTACTTTTCAAAATTTAAAGATATCAATTTTAATAGAAAAATTTAAACCACTTAAGTTACTTTAAATAAATGTAAATCTTTTAGAAATTAAATATTGTTTTCAATTATATTGGTCGAAATTCAACCATTTCAATTTTAATTGCATAATTAAAAACCACTTAAATTACTTGAAATAAAATGAAATGGTTTAGAAATTATACAATTTTTTCAATTAAACTCTTTGCCATCTAACGATTTAAATTTCAATAGTAAAACTTTAACTTCTGAAATTACTCTAAATAAATTTTAACCGTTAAGAAATTAATTATTTAAAAATGTTGAATTACACTTTACAAAATTCAATCATTTCAATTTTAACCTCAAAATTTAAACCACTTAAATTATTCAATATAAATTTAAATGGTTTAAAAATTAATAGTTTTTTTTTTCAATTATACTCTTCGCAATTTAACGATTAAAATTTTAATCGCAAAATTTAAACTGCTAAAATTACTTTAAATAAATTTAAATTTTTAAGAAATTAATGATTCTTAAATTTAAACTAAACTTTTCAAAATTCAAACATTTCAATTTTAAAAGCAAAATTTAAACCACTTAAATTATTCTAAATAAATTAAAATCGCTTAGAAATTAATCATTCTAAAATTTTCAATTAAACTTTTCAAAATTTATATATTCAAATTTTAATTGTAAAATTTAAACTGGTGAAATTCCTTTAAATAAATTTAAATCGTTTACAAATTAAATATTGGTTTCGATTATATTTTTCGAGATTCAACCATTTCAATTTTAATCGCAAAATTTAAACTACTAAAAGTCCTTTAAATAATTTTAAATAGTTAAGAAATAAACACTTTTTAAATTGTCGGCTATAAATTTCGAAATTCAAAAATTTCAATTCTAATCGCAAAATTTAAAATACCAAAATTAATTTAAATAAATTTAAATCGTTTATAAATTAACCATTTTTGAATTTTTAATTCTCCTTTTTAAAATTTAATGATATAAATTTTAATCGAAAAATTTAAACCACTTGAATTACTTTAAATAAATTTAAATCGTTAAGAAATTAATCTTTTTTTTAATTGTATTTTTCGAAATTCAATCATTTCAATTTTAATTGCAAACTTTAAACCACTTGGATTACTTGAAATAATTTTAAATCGTTTAGAATTTAATCATTTTTACAATTATATTTTTCGAAATTCAATCATTCCAATTTTAATTGCAAAATTTAATCCACTTAAATTACTTTAAATTAATTTAAATCGTCTAGAAACTAATAATTTAAAAATCTTAAATTCCTCTTTTCGAAATCCAACAGTTTCAATTTCCATCGTAAAATTTAAACTTTTGATCGGTAAAAATTGAACATTTTACGTTCACCATGAAAATTCAGAACCCTAAAATTGTAACCATTCAAAATGAAAGAAATTAATCAATTATAGAATAAACCAATTCTTTTTTTTAAAGCTGAGTTTGAAATGTCGAACTTTTTGTGACATTCATCAAATAAAAAAGTGCAATATTTAACGCCAGGTTTCAAAATGAGCTTAGAATTTGAGACATTATTGTCTTAATTTTTCGTTGTTTTAGAATTTATTCTAAATTAAATTAAAAATTCATAAGCTGAAAAGTGTGCTTTTGCTTTCGATTAATTTTTTTGCTTTCGATTAATTTTTTATATAATTTTGAATCATTCAAGACAAAATAAAAAACTAAAAGTTAAGTTTGATTAAAAAATACATTTTTATTAAAATAATTTACAAGTTCAATTTAAACGTTATATTATTTAAATTTTTGTATACAAAGCATTCTATAATAATTGTAATGATCCTTGTATTCATTCACAATAAAAGCCAATAATTAAAATAAATATAATAATTTAAAAAATTCTATGAAGTTTTTCAATTTGTTACTCTACAATTTCGAAGAATTCACGAAACCAGAAAGTTTTGTACGATTAAAATTAAAACCAACAAATTTAGAATATTTTAATCTTAAAGTATTCAATGAAAATCTTACAATCAAGGCTTTTAATATGAAATTTTGCAATTTTGAAATATTAAAAAATGAAATTGTCATGATAAACTACTAAAAAATTCGAGCGGCACACGCCAGCTAACTTCACAGAAGCGCTAATCCGCTCTCTAATTATTATTATTACAATTTTTATTATTTTTATTATTAAGATGTGGATTAGATTTTCTATTTTCACTAAGAATTAAATACTTAGTATCGAAGGATCTACTGTAACCTCTGCTTTACTTCCTCTGGAATGCGAGTCAGGTACCAACGATGATCTTCCCCAGGTGCAGTCGCCAAAACTCCACCAATATTCGGGAAACTTGTTTCGGAATTATAAGAGTAAGTCTGCCCATGAAGATCTGTAAGTTTGCCTCCAATAGCATGAAGAATCGCTTCTGGTGCACAAGTATCCCATCTTTTACATCCTTTGCTCGCAAATACGTAGGCGTGTGCCTTTCCCTCCAAAAGTAACATTACCTAGAAAAACATTCCAAGTTTCTGAAAATTTATTTAAAAAATCTGCCCGCCTCGCGGGCACATTCTCATCGCGCGCTAAGCGCTCGGCTCGCTTCGCTCACAAGTTTGAGCGAGCCTAGGACGCGCGACGGTTGAATCTCGCGCTTCGCGCTCGATAATATGTTACCTCGCGCTTCGCGCTCGGATATTTGTTCTTTGCGTTTTGAATGCTTGAAACAAAATTTATCAAAAATATCTCATTTAGATGGCAGTATTTATATGCGTCTTCATATTCTGAATTGTCCACTTAATTAAGTATAGTCAAATATTAAGTTTCTTAAAGTTTTGTAGGCTTTGAGGCACACATTCTCATCGTGACACTCGCGCTGCGCGCTCGATTCCCGACAGACATTTGTAAACAGGTTTTGTTGGATTGTTTTCTCGTAACTTTCGTCGTTTTTCCACACATTTTTTTTTTATATAATTTTTTTTCAACTTTGTTTTTTACGAATAAAAAAAAGGACGCGTCCTATCAAGAAGTTACGAGGGTAGTTCAATAAGTCCTTAGAATGACCAACAGATGGCGCGCGAATCGCTCCAAATCATCTGTTTTCAGTCAGCACCACTCCCGACTAGA
>NC_046661.1:97406116-97432789 GCF_010883055.1 Belonocnema kinseyi
CGAGAAAAAAATTCTCTTTCATTACGACAACGCCCGAGTTCACACATGCTTCGTTTCAATGGCTAAAATTGAAGAACTAAAATTCGAATTGGTCGAACACCCGCCGTATTCACCAGATTTAGCCCTGACTTTTTCTTATTTCCAAACTTGAAAAAATGGCTCGGTGGACAGAGATTTCCAGACAACGAAGACGTCATTGCCTCTGTAAGTGCTTATTTTGAGGAACTTCCGAAAACGCACTTTTCTGAAGGATTAAACAAACTTGAAAAGCGATTGACCAAGTTTATAGAGCTCCAAGGAGATTATGTTGAAAAATAAAAAAAAATGTACCCAAAAAAAATTCTTTTTATACTTCATTCTAAGGACTTATTGAACTACCCTCGTATTCTTAACGAAATTGTAGATCTTTTTTGGGATAACCATTTTTTTTTAATTCACCTTTTTTCGTATCCTACATAGTTTGTCCACAAAATGGATTTTTTTATTTTCCATTATTTTTTGGACCTCCGGTCATTTTTCCGATGGTTCAAGTGGCCGAAAATTAAAATAGCGAATATTAGGACACCGAAATTTATTTTAAGGAAAACTAATTTGCCGAATAATTAATTGATCAAAAACCATTTCAAAGAATGTTTAATTATTCGAAAATAGTTTTAGCGAATTTATATTTTTTCGAAAATCCATTTTACTGAAAGTTCAAATTTCAGAAGATCTAATTTTGCGAAGGTTCAGTTTAAAGAAAAATCAATTTAGCGATAGAATAGTTATCCGAAAATCATTTAAACAAATGTTCAAATATCCGAAAATTTAAAAGTTGTTTCTTTATATTCAGATCGATGTTTAATAACAAATAAAACGTATATAATGCGTAATCAAGATGATGGAAGGGATGCAAATATTCATTAAATAGATTTTTCTAAGATTAAACATTCAAATATCTCGAAAAATAAGCACTCTATGAAAAAATGTTATGAATCAAAAGTTTCACGTTAAAAAAATCACCCTATATAGTCACTCATTTTGTTAAATTTTCACTATTTTTATCCCTGCAATCAACTTGATTACACATTATACATGTTTGATGTGTTATTAGACATCTACCTAAATGTAAATATACTATTTTTAAATTTTTCGGATATTTGAACCTTTGGTTAAATGATTTTCGGGTAACTCACCTCTCGCTAAACTGATTTTTCGGTAAACTGAACCTTGACAAAATTAGACCTTCTGAAATTTGAAATTTCAGTCAAAAGGACTTTCGAAAAAATGAATCTTCGCTAAAACTGTTTTCGAATAATTCAACATTCGTTAAAATTGTTTTCGGTCAATTAATCATTTTTTAAAATTATTTTCGGTCAATTAATCATTATTTAAAATGGTTTTTGGTCAATTAATCATGCGGTAAATTAGTTTTCTGTAAAATAAATTTCGGTATTCTAATATTCGCTATTTTAATTTTCGGTCACTTGAATTATCGGGAAAATGACCGGCACTTTATTTTTTGTGCAATCAAAATTTGAATTTTCGATTTTTGAAGAAAATCCAAAAATTGGTTACGATAATCTTGTAGGACTTTCAAAAAGAAATGTTTTTCTTCTCTTGACTTTTTTTTATATCGTTCGTTTTTCGGCTTCAAATTTTGATTTTCGGTTGATTAAAAAAATTTTGAAAATTCTATAACTCTGAGAATTTTCTTTTTATCGAAAAAGTCATAGAGATCAATTGTTTGTTATTTTTAATACTATAAATATCCGTACATAGAATTTTCAAATTCTGAAAAAAGTTGTTTGAAAAATTTTCAAAATGCCCTCACTTTTTGAATTTTTATCAAAAATGGCTGGCTCACGAACTTGTCCTTTCTTTTAGGACCTAAAAAAAGTGTGCCATAGATGAATTTGATTCGTTCATTTTTTCGAGAGTTATCGTGTTTACGGACGGACAGACAGACATACGCCATCGTGAAAAGCTGATTTTCGGATTCAGGGGGTCTCGAAACGTGGAGATACGTTGAAAAAGTGTGATGTGAAATTTCCGACAATTCTAATACTTTCTCAATCATAAATGATGAAAATGTAAAAAAAGCAATACAAATCTGGGAAATTAAATTTCGAATTTAAAATCTTCTCTAGGGTCAAAAATTCAAGTTTCACCACGATATTCTTGGGAATTAAAAAGAAAAACTATAATTTAACGATCAAATTTTGACAATAGACTCAGAAAAATACAAAAAGAAAAAGGAAGAGTAAAGAAAAAGAAAGCACCTTCCATCCCTTCTTTATATTTTTTTTCTGTCGTCTCATTTTTTTATTAATCAAAATTTTTTAAAAACAATCACGAAAAATTATCATTGTTTCGGTGTTCTTGCAATACCCTTTTCAAGAAAACAAAATATACTCGTGATTATTTTTTGGTCTCATGCCATTTTCAGAAATTTTGAAATATCCATACTGAAGTTTTTAAAAAGAGTTTAAAAGATTTTAAAGCAAAATTGTGCAAATAATATATAATTATAGAACAAATTTGAGGAAGTTTAAGAGGTACTTAGAATTTTCGAAAAGCTTAAAAAATAATTTAAAATATTTTAGAAATTTGGTAAGGTTTCAAGAAAATCCAAAAGAGATTCCAAACAAGATTCTAAAGCAAAATGTTTCGATTTCGTCAGATTAAAAAATTACAAAAAAATTTAGTACATTCAAAAAATATTAAGAAGATTTGAAGAGATTGAAAAAATTTTTAACTATAAAAGATTTTAAAAAATGCACCTTTTTTTAAGATTTCAAACCACAATTTTAGAAGCTTTAAAATAATTTTTAAATGTTTTAAGTGAATGAACAAAGTTTCTTAAAATTCCTAGAAAATTTTGGAAGATTTTGAGGCAATTTTTTTACCTTTCTAATGATTTTTCAACATTTCAAGAAATTCTAAAAGTCGTAAATATTTTTTTAAAGGGCTCGAAATTTTTCTAGTATTTTTTAAATCCTGCAAATAAAATATTAAAAAAGCTTTTCTAATTTTCTGAAAAAATTATCCAATTCATATTTATACAGTTTAAAAACAAACTGATAATACTTTTTTTTTCTTGTAAGTTATTTCAATATTTGTATGTACTTGATCCTGAAAATACATTTTTTATTATTTAGAAACGCCTATTATGTTTTTAAACATAATACAAAAATGTTACGCAACTATTATTATTCAGATAATATCTAATGCCTATTATCTAATATAATAGAAAATCAGGGACAATAATTTTGATGATTAATTGAAATCGATAAACCTAAATAAAAAAAATTTCAAACCTTGTTCAAATTATAGTGATTTTTGTTTTCAAATACCAATTTTTTGCGTAAAATGCTAACATAACGTAGAATTGCTCAAATTTGTGAAACTTTTTTTATCATTAAAAAAAAATATTTTCAACCAAAAACACTCAAATAATGCAATTCATTGTTTTCTCAATTTATTGTTTTTTTTTTTCAAAATCATTGTTGAATTTTTTTCGAAACGTTTAAATATATTTTTCAATGAATTGAATTTTCCCTAAAACTGTGAGAAAATCTTGCAAATGAAAAAAATCCCTATATATTGAATTTATAAATAACAATAGGAACACTTATTATTTGTAGAAAAAATTAGAGTAATCTTAAGAGATATTTAGAAGTTTTAAAAATATCGAAATTAAATTTAGAACTTGAAATGATTTCAAATCATTTACACGTAGTTTCTGACCCAAAAAATTGGACTTTTGGTACCGAAATTTTGGTGCAAATACCCAAACCCGAATTTAAAACAAAATATAGATTTTTGCAGATTTCAACCAAAAAATTTCGAAACTTTTTAAGAATTGTGAATGGCTTAAAAAGAACAAAAACATTTTCTTAAGTTGCCTAGAAAAATTGAAAATGATTTTTCATTTTCAAAAGTTATTGTAACAGGAAATTTAAAAAGAATTTAAGAGATTTCCAAAATGGACAAAACAGAACCTGGCAGATTTTAAGAATTTTTGTTTAATTTGCAGGATTTCCCAAAAGTTGTAGGAAAAATTTGGTTAATTTTTCTGTTACTTGAAGACATTTCAACGTTTTAATTAATTTTGAATCTTTTGAAAACTATGAAATATTTCTTAAAATTACTCATATTTTGTTTATAAATAATAAGTGTTCAATTGCTATTTATACGTCAAAATTTAACAATTTCACTTACAAATTAAACATTTTTTAAACATAACGATTCAAATTGTTACGTTAAAAGTTGAAAAGCTCTTCGAAATTCTGATTTAAAGCTTTCTATGTAAAACAATTCAGTTTCAAATTGTTTACTTTTACATATATTTGTGTTCAATTTACTCTTCTTAAATGAAAAGTGAAATTTTCAATGGCTAAGAAAACTAATAAAAATAAAATATTAATAAATTTATTTAATCAATTTCATATAAAAAATAATATAAAGGAAGACCTAAAACTTTGAATTAAAAATATTTTATCGATGAATCATTAAAATTGTAATTTAAAAATAAAATTATCGGAATAAATGATATTATATTAATCTCAATTCGTATTAAGACTTTTAAATTCAAACAGTTACAATCTGGAAATTTTCAAATTTGGAACGGATTTATAATTGTTTTGTCAAATCAATTATTGTTCAGTTTTTTTACTATTAAAATCAAACTTGGGAAAATTTTTCTTCTGAAAATTCGTAAAATTCCGGTCAAGGAATAAATTTACTGTCATTACCCGGTTTCTCGGTCCAACGGCCACCCTGAAGACGGTATCATAACCTCAAATAGTCAAATTTTAAGAATTTTCTTTAAAATATAATTATTTTGATTCAAAATAATTTTCAACGAAAAACACTAACATCATAAAAAAATTGTAGAAATATTCTGAATATTGTTACAATTATAATGATTTTTGTTTTGAAATACAAATTTTTGGTATAAAACGCTAACATAACCTCGAATTGTTGAAAATTGAGAATTTTCTTCGAAATATAATTTTTTTGTATAAAAAAAAATTCGAATGGAAAACACTGACACAATAAAAAATTGTAAGAAGATTCTAAATATTGTTCCAATTATAATGATTTTTTTAAATATCAATCTTTGGTGTAAAACGCTATAACGTAACCTAAAATTGTCCAAATTTGTTTAAAGACTAAATTAAGTTCAAAATATAATGATTTTAGTTTTAAAATACACATTTTTCGAGAAAACCGCTAAAGTAACCTAAAGTTGTTAAAAAATGACAAACCTTTAAAACCTAATGATTTTTTTTTAAATAACGCTAAGCGGTAAGAAACGCCAACTAATTCGTAAAACGTAATTTGTTAACAAATTATATTGGAAATCTAATAACCTAAAATTCTTCAAAATTGAGATTTTTGTATTTTGAGCCTTCTTCGAAACATTATTTTATTTTAAAATTCTTTAAAAAATTGTTTATCGCCAGAGAAAAGCACTATCATACAACATGTATAATATTTAAAATAATTTATTAGATAATTGAAAAAAAAATGTTTTCAAGTTTTAATTTGCCTACGCAAGAGTATTAAAAAGCACAAAAATGTTTCTCAATTCGCATATAAGTTTTTCTATACATTTTCTTTAATGAAAGAAATTATTTATTGCTTTAGTATCGCTCCTTGTGGGATAAAATATATCTAGGATATATTCACAACACTTCAGAAAAATTTTAATTAAATTCAAAAGAATTCGAATGAGTTGGAAACAATTTTGAAAATCAAACAAATTCTATTTATTTCCGTAAAATTGCAATAGATTTGAAGAAATTTAAGGTAAGCGAGAAGAATTCAGAGAAATTCATAAAAATTCAAATTGAATTAAAAAAATTTTAATCAATTCAGAAAAATATTAAAAAACTTAATTGAATTCGAGGCTATGTTAAACGAATTGAGGACCAATTAGATGAAAATATTTTAACATAAAAAAAAATAAACTAAATTAAATAGAATTGAGTGAATTTTGGAGTTCAAGTAAATTAAAAAGAATTTAAAAGAATTAAGGGTAAATTCCAAAAAATTCCAAATCTTCGAATCCCTGCTAATTTCGGACAAAAGAAGTGACTAAGGCCCACTAAATAGTTCAAGTTAAATTCGAAAAAATCCTAATGAATTAGAAATAAAAATGTTAATCATATAAATTACATTGATTGCAATCAAAATTAAGTGGATTTATAGAAATTTAAGCAAAATGAGAAGAATTAGATGAAATTCATAAAAATTCGAGCTGAAAAAATACATGAAGTGAATTGAAAACAATTCCAACGAATTTAAAAGAATTTAAGATAAATTAATAAGCATTCAGAGCAAATTCCTAATGAATTCCACAAAAATATACGAAAATTTCTTCAAATTTATGAAACCCTACGAAAGCTCTCACTTTTTGTGAATAAATTATTTGAAATCCATTCAAATATTAAATTGGAAACAATTCAGAAATATGAAAAAAACTCCCTAAATTGAGTAGAATTACATGAATTTGGAAGAATTCAAAAGAATTAAAAAGAATTCAGGACAAACTTCAAATGAATTGCAAAAAATATTTGAAAATCTTCGAAAATCCTCACTTGTTGTCAATAAATTCTTTGAAATCCATTAAAATAGTGAAATTAAAAATTAAATTAATTTGATATTTCTTACAATTATTGTGACCCTTAGAAATACCTTTTAATTATTTAAATCTTTTGGAAATTCCTTGAAATCTTTTTAAATATTCTAAAATATTTCAAAGTCTTTAAAATCCCTTCAAACTATGGAAGTAAATACAAAATTTCGGGAAATCGTGTAAAATTTAAATTTCTACAATTTAAGAAGCTTTAACTTTGAAATATTCAATTAGGTTTTTCATTTCAAATTTACCAATTTTAATTACTTCGAATTAAAAATTATTTGAAGTCAAAATATTTTTTTTATTATTTAATTTTAAACACTTTTAGCTAGAAATAAAACTGTTTTAATTCATCGGAAATTTGAATGAACAAGTTTTTCAAAATTTCATCTAAAATTATTAAATTCAAAACCTTGTCCTTATTCACAATTTTACCTAACCTTAAATTGTTTGGTTAGGAATGTTTTCAATTAAGAATCGTTAAATATACTTTTATTGAAATTCAAGGGCTTTCAATTAAAAATGATAAATTATTGTTTGAAAAATTGGAAAAACTTTTATTATTTAAATTTTCTAAAATATTAATAGCAGATTTTTAAATTCTTCATATATTTAATGTTAGGAAATAAAAATTGATAGAATACCTTGTGTCCAGCGCCTCCAACTCGTAAAATTTCTGTTGCTTCTAAAGCATTTAGAGCAGCTTCCACGGTACTGTCGCAATGTGATCTATAAATAAAATAATAAATACATAATTTAAAATGAAGACCATAAAAAAGAAGTTTAAATTCAATGTTCATTGATCTTCAATAACAGAGATCAAGGGCATTGAAACCTAATATATGAGAAATAATTACAATTGACTCAATTTTTTTAAAATAACAATGAAAAAAAATTCGGTTTATATCTTTCGTTCGCAAAATCATAATTTTGAAATTTCTTCGTGCGCGTAAGAATACGTAGTACGTCTATTCGTTACCTTTTTAAACAAAATTTTTCCTATTTCTAAAAAAAATCATTTCAAAAAACAATTAAAAAGGTTCAAAATTCAATTACTTGAAATTTAAAGTATTTTATAGTGGACAGTTTTGAATTAGAAGATCTCAAAATTTAATAACTATGAATTGAAAGCGTGCAAAAATAATAAGTTTTGAATAATTAAAAATTGAAAATGTTCAAAATTTAATAAATTCCAATCCAAAGTTTTGAAGTTAGGATAATTTCAAATTGAAAGTAATTTAAAGTAAATAATTTCGTAACACAGGAGTTTAAAATTTAATAATTTAGTTTAAAACGTTTGAATTAAAGCCGTTTTAAATTTTAAGCTTTCGAGTTTGATAATTTTCAATTTAGAAGACTTATATTTAAAATATTTCGAAAGATTTTGAAAATGTTTAATTTTAAATGATTTTCATTCAAAAATTCTATAATATTATACATGAATACGATCGATTTAAATGAGATAAAAACTTTGAAGCATTAAAAAAGGAACAGTTTCAATTAAAAATTGGATACAATAGTTTCATAAAAATAGAAAACAAACACGGGATTATTATTTTTTTGGTCCAATTTTTTGACCAATTTTTGACGAAAAACACTAACATAACATAAAGAATGGTTCCAAATTATAAATCTTCTTTCAAATTTAATGATTTTTGTTTGTGAGAATCGGTTTCTGGTGAAAAACATTAACATAACCTTTAATTGTTCGAAAATTGTAAATCTTTTAAATCCGTTTAAATTGTGAAAAATTTTATTTTTTTAAAATCCAATCACTTTAAAAGAAACATTTCAAGATAAAACATCAAGATAACCTAAAATTATTAATAAATTGTGAATCTTTGTTGAAATATTATTTAAACAATTGAAAATACTCATTTTTTATGAAAACAACTACTACAATCCCAGAATATACAGACATAACCTAAAGTTGTTCTGACATTATGAGTATTCTTTGAAATATAATAATTTTTTATAAAAAATAAAAATAATTTCAGATGAAAAAGAATAACACAACATAACAGAAAATTCTTTAGAATTGTCCATATTCTTAAGAAATTTAATGATTTTGTTTCATAATCGATTTCTTGTGAAAAAACGTTAATATAACCAGAACCTGTTAAAAAATTACAAATCTTGTTCGGCAATTTTGATTTTTATCTCTTTTTATATACCAATTTTCTCTGAAAAAATGCTGATATAACATTTAAAAATTTTTAATGTTAAAATGTTCTTTAAACTATGTATTTCAAAAAATTACAAATACAAATTTCCGACGATTAACACTTAAATAATCCAAAATTTTAAAAAGATTTTTATTACTTTAAAAATTATAATGATTATTAATTGAAAATATCGATTTATGATGTAAACCCCTAATGTGAACGAAAATCGATAAAAAAATGTTGAACCTCATAAAATCTATAACGATTTTTGTTCAAAATAACTGATTTCCTGTAAAAAAAACACTATTATAACCCGAAACTGTTCTAAAATTACAAATATTGTTCGAACTATAATGATTTATATACCAATTTTGTGTAAAAAAAATAAGGTAACATAACCTCAAATTGTTGACAATTTTGAATCTTCTTTGAAATTGTTATTTTTAAGTAAAAAATATCAATATTTCCCACAAATAACACCAGTATGATACAAAAATTTGAAACAATTTTAAATCTTGTTAAAATTATATTGATTATTTTAAAATGCCCGTTTGCGGTGTAAAACGCTAACGTGAACGAAAATGGATAATAAATTATGAACCTTATAAAACATATAACGATTATTCTTTAAAATTATCGATGTTCTAAAAAAAAAGTGAATATAACCCGAAAAAATTCAAAAATTACAAATCTTTTTTGAATTATAATGATTTATACACTAGTCTTGTGCAAAAAACGCAGGAAAATAACCTCAAATCGTTGGAAGTTTTTTATCTTCTTTAAGTTTTTTTTTTTCAAGTTGAAAATACCAATTTCCGACAAATAACACTAATACGATCCAAAATTGTTAAAAAATTATGGACCCTATGAAATCCATAACGATTTTTGTTTAAAATAACCGATTTCCTGTAAAAAAAAAACGTTATTATAAACCGAAACTGTTAAAAAATGACTAACATTTGTCGAACTATAATGATTTATATACCAATTTTGTTTAAAAATATGCGGCAACATAACCAAAAATTGTTGAAAGCTTTGAATCTTCTTTAAAAATATTTTTATCGTAAAAAAATATCAATTTCCGACGAATAACACTAATATAATCCAAAATTGAATAAAGACTTTAAATCTTCTTAAAATGATAATGATTATTGTTTCTAAATGCCAGTTTACGGTGTAAAACGCTAACGTAAACGAAGATGGATAATAAATTATTAACCTTATAAAATATATAACGATTATTTTTTTAAATTACGATTTCCTAAAAAAAAGTTAATATAACCCGAAAATGTTCAAAAATTACAATAAATCTTCTTCGAATTATAATGATTTATATACTAGTTTTGTGAAAAAAGCGGTAACATAACCTGAAATTGTTAGAAGTTTTTTAATTTCTTTAAAATATATATTTTTTGTAACGTTGAAAGTACAAATTTCCGACAAATAACACTAACACGATCCAAAATTTGGAAAAAAATGAAAATATTGTAAAAATTATAATGGTTATTTTTTTAAATAACAATTTATGATTTAAAATACTAAAGCTTGAAAAAATGGTTAAAAAATTATGAACCTTATGAAATCCATAACCATTTATGTTTAAAATAACTGATTTACTGTAAAAAAAAAACGTTATTATAACCCGAATCTATTAAAAAATGACAAAAATTTGTCGAACTATAATGATTTATATCCCAATTTTGTGTAAAAAATGCGGCAACATAACCTCAAATTGTTGGCAATTTTGAATCTTCTTTGTAATTTGTTTCAATTAAAAAATATCAATGTTTCCGACAAATAACACTAATATGATCCCGAAAATGTTAAAAATGACAAATCTTCTGTGAATCACAATAGTTTATATACTAGATTTGTGCAAAAAACGTGGTTAAATAACCTAAAAAAGTGAAAATTTTTAATCTTCCTTAACAAATACTTTTTGTTAAGAGTAAAAATGATCAGTTTCCGAAGAATAAAATCTGTAATGATTTTTGCTTAAAATAACCGAATTATTGTAAAAAAACATTAATATAACCTGAAACCGTTCAAAAATAATAAACGTTCTTCGAACTATAGTCATTTATATCACAATTTTGTGTCAAAAATTGCTGACATAACTTAAAAATTATAAAAAATTTAAAAATTAAAAATAAAAATTTCAGACAAAAACACTAACATAATCCAAAATAATTCGAAAAATTTAAATCTTGTTCAAACGCTAACGTTAACGAAAATTGTTGCTGAAATTATGAACCCGTAAAATCTAATGATTTATCTTTAAAATAAGAGATTTCCTGTGAAAAACATGAATAGATCCCGAAACTGATTAAAAATTTCAAATCTTGTTCGATCTATAATCATTTTTGTTTAAAAATTCGAATTTGAAACTAACATAACCTAAAATAGTTGAAAGTGATCAATCTTTTATGAAAAATAATTTTCAAATTAGTAATATAAATTTCCTATCGAAAAAGCTAACTCAAGCTCAAAATACAACAAGATAATTTCCGAAGAAAACCAGTAGCATATGTAACTCAAATTGTTCAAAGTTTTTTATTTTATTTAAGAAATGTATTTCTTTTAAATTAAAAATACCGAAAAACGTAAGTTCTTGATAAATTTGTAATCTTTGAAACATAGTAATTTCTATTAACCTTAGATGGTTACCGTGGGTGAAATTCACCCAAACAATTTTTTCAAACTCTTCATAGAGTCTGTTAATTACTTCAACTTTGCTGGTATGTTACACTATTTTAATGGAAAATTTTGATCAAAAAAGCTATTAAACCTTTTTTTTTAAACCTTCAAGAATACCTATATATATTTTTTTAGATTTTTAGCACTCAATATTACTGCAGGATCTTAGTTTTTGGAGATTGGGTGAATTTCACCCAATGTGACCTATATGATATTCTACTGAAGTGTGACCATCTAGGGTTAAAAATACCCATTTCGGGTGAAAATCGGAAAAATAAGCTATGAAAGTTGAAAACGGAAATCTTTATGATTTTGTTTGAAACATACTAATTTTCGGTGAAAAATTGACACAACCTAAAATTTTAAAAGTGTCCAAAATTACGAATTTTTCTCAATTCGCATACGGTTTTTTATAATTCGTAGATTTATTTGGAAAATTTTGGATTGAGGATTTAAAGAAACTTCAGGTAAATAATGTTAATTATTTTTTCAAAAATCCTACCGAGTTGTGGTAAGAATTCGCTTTCCACTAGGAGGTGGACTTGATTTGAATCCTCCGACGCCAATTCCATCAATTCCCCAAATTGTTCTACCTAGCGTTCCATTTTCAGTATTTTTATAATACGGTTGATGAATAACTCCAGCGACTGCTTTTTTTCCAATTGCTACACCCACTAAAACTGTAACATGCTCCACGAGTCCTTGTGTGTATTCAGAAGTTCCTGGAAAAAAAGAAACCTTGTAATTGCAAAAAAATGATTGCCTCCCTTTAAAAAAGTCACAAAGCACTGCAATAAAATACTAGAATTTTTTTTAATAACTAGCAATTAAAAGGCCTTTAATTTAAAAGTACTAGGAATGTGAAAAAAGTTCGAAAAATTTAAATCAAAAAAATTTTTTTTTCAGGTTCGAAATATTGTTTTTTCACAACATTACTTGGCCTAAAATTGCTTTAAAATACAAGGACTTTCAATTCAAAATTATAAATTATTCTTTCAAAAATTAGAAAAACTTTTATGTTTTAAAACTTAATATGTTTAATTTAGAAAGCTTTGATAAATTATACTATAAGATATTCTTAAATATATCAGTAACATCAATCAATTAAATAATTAAAGAACACTAAAAAACAGGTAAAAATATTGCATTTTCAACAAGAAAGATGAGTTTTTAATAAAATATTTTAATTTTTAATGAAAAAGATTATATCTTTTTACAAAAAAAATACGACTTTTTAACAAAATACATTAATTCTTCACCCATCAGTATATTTCATCTATCAGTATTTCATCTATCAGTTTAGGACGCCATAAATGTTCAGTTTCGACTTTCAAAGGAATTTTCTCTCAAATTTTTCAAATCTTTCAAAATCTTTTGAAATCTCTTGAAATGTTTTAAAGCTCTTGAAAATATCTTGAAATTTAAAAAATACCCTGAAATATTTCAAATGCTTTAAAATCTCTTATTAAATTTCTTTAATCAATTGAAAATTCTTTGGAATCTTTTAAAATTCTCTCCAATTTTTCAAATCTCTCAAAATCATCTGAAATATCTAGAACTTTTTTTTAAAGATTTCTAAAGAACTTTGGAATTTTTTTAATTCTTTGAAATTCCTTTAAATTGTCAAAATAAATTGAAAATTCATTGAAATTTTTAAAACATCCTTAAATATTTAAAATCCTTAAATATATTTTGAAACTTCTGGAAATTCTTTAAAGTTTTAGACAAAAATTTAGAAAACTTTGGTCTTTAGAAACCGTGGCCTTTACAAAATTCTGGTTATCAAGTGTCAGAAATTTATTAAATTTTTGAATTTTCCTACTTAGTTCAGCGAGAACGAAATTCAAAGGATCTCCTTCACATAACTATTAATCTAAAAAATCTCAAGGGGAAAGTTAAAGTTGGCCTTTTTCGTAAAATACATTTTTCAGTTTCTCTAAAAATTAACGTTGTTTTGGCAGTTTGGAGAAATTGTCAACTTACTCTAAAGAATTGGAGATACAACTTTTTAAAATGAAATTTTTTTCATAATTCGCTTGAGTTCGTGAAAAAAATAATTGATGAAAGAACAAAAAAATTTTGTCTCATATTTAAAATTGGAAAATAATATTTTACGGCTTTTAAGCTAAATAATAAGACACTCAATTTTTATAAAATTTGTTTAGTTGAAAATTTCTAAGGATTATATTGTCCTCGATCAGAACAAAATATATACAATATTTCTAATATTTACAAATTATGAGCTTATAAACATGGAAAAATGCAACAACAAAGCAATGAAACAATTAAAATCTAAATGTTAAGTGAAATTGTGAAATAAGTTTCAGGACTGAAATGCTAATGAAAACATAGTAAATAAACAAAATATTTGTTAAAATTTGCTCACAACAAAATATAGGTTTAGATCCTATAATTAAATTTTTGTAATATTTTCGCAATCGTATTTTAAGTTTTAAATATTTGACGATGTTTTAAAAGATGTCAAAGAATTTTCAATTTATTTTTTATAATTTAAAAGAATTTCAAAGAATTAAAAAAAAATTTAGAAGGAACTAAAAAAGAAAAATTATTGAGATCCTTAAAAATATCTTAGAATTTTTTTAATCTTTTGGAAATTCCTTGAAATCCTTTGAAATACCCTAAAATATTTCAAAGTCTTTGAAATCCCTTCAAAATGTGTAAGTAAATAAACAATTTCTGGGCTTCGTTAAAAATTTTAATTTTTTAGAATTTCAGGAGCTTTGACTTTAAAATATTCAATTAAGTTGTTCATTTAAAATTTACCAATTTTAATAATTTCGAATAAAAAATTATTTGAAGTCAAAAGTATTTATTATTCAATCTTGAACGCTTTTAGCTAGAAATAATACAGTTTTAACTCATTTGAAATCTAAGTAAACAAGTTCTCACAAATGTCATCTAAAATTATGCAATTTGAAACGTTTTAAATTAAAAACGATACAATTTCAACTTAAAAAATACAACCATTCATTTCTTTTATTTATTCCTAAAGTCCATAAATTTTAAATTAATTTAAATTTCTAATTTATCTTCTTATAGTTAGAATTCAAATTCGTAACTTGTTCGGTTAAAATATTGCCCAAAAAGATTATTTTTTGTTTACAAAAAAATGTGACTTTTTAACAAAATACGTTAATTGTTCACAAAATGATTTTTCAACAAAATAGTCGACTTTATAACTAAAAAACAAAAATCCTCAACGAAGTAGTGGAATTTTTAGCTAAAAAGGATCAAGTTTCAACCACAAAAAGAATCATTAAATTTTTAGTTTCAAAAATTAACTTTCTATCAAACTGATGAATTTCCAACCAAAAAGATGGAATTTTAACCAACAAGATTAATTTCTATAAAAAAGACGAATTTTCAACTGAAATACTGAATTTTTACCTGGAATAGTTGAATTTTAAACCAGAAAGATTCATTTTCAGCCAAGAACATTACTTTCAACAAAAAATACCAATTTTCAACTAAAAAATATAATTTTTAAATCAAAAATTGAATAGTAAAATTTTAAATTAAAAAGTTTAATGTTTAATCAAGGAGATTAATATTTAACTAAAATGATGAAATATTTAACTGGATTAGACAGATTTTCAGTTAAAGAGAAAAAATTTTTTTTAAATGTCAAGAAAATAGTTAAAACTTCAAACTGGAACATTTAAATTTTCAGTAAAAAACTTAATTTCCAACAAAATAAAAAACTTATTTTCAAAAAAATGAATAGAAAGGATCAATTTTCAACAAAAAATTAAATGGTTCAGTTTTCACTTTCAAAAATAGAAAAAATCAAATTGAGCATTGTTATTCAATTTTATATTGCACATAAAGAAAAAAATTGGCAAGATCTAGAAAAGTTTTCCTGACTTTAAAAAAAATTCCTGGAATTTTTTCAAGTTCAATACAAAATTATTCAATTTTAAAAGATTTTATTATTTAAAATATTTAATTTGAAAGTTTTTAATTTTAAACTGTTCAATCCCTTTTAATTCAAAATTATTCAATTTCAAACCTTTTAAATTGCAAATTAATAAATTTTGGTTAAATTAAAAATACTTTTATCATCAAATTATCCATTTTTGTATTAAAAATTGTACAACTCAAAATTAGACCAAAATATATTTTAACGCTATACTAAAAGTATTCAATTTTAAAATCTTTCAAACTTTTCATTTTAAACGCAATTAATTTATCTAATTTTTATATCATCAATAAGAAATTATGCAATTTTCAATGTTCCGATTGTATTAAAATGAAAAAATTATTTAGAAAAACGGAAGAAAAGTAATTTGAGATTATAGAATTTAAATGTGAAATAATAAAATTACGATTAAAACATGAGTTTGTTCACTTTTTAATAAACGAATTTGAAATTACTTGATTTTGGACTTTTCAACATTAAAATATTTATTTTGCATTTAAAAATGGTATATTTTTTTATTTTAATATGATTAATTATGATTTTTTGTTAGTTTTTTATTACAATTGTTTCTAATGCATAAAATACTACTTTATACTGATAATTAGGTGTTGACATACATTGTTTAAAAAATGTATTATTGTTTTTAGAAAATTTTTCTTAGAATAGAATTAGAAAATCACGTTTATTGAAATTATTCAACTTTTCAGTTAGAGCGAGGCAATAATCAATTATGTTTTACAGAAACAATTGTTTAAATTATTTATTGTTATTTATAATATTTTATCATATTTATAATAATATTATCCTAAAATAATGTTCGAAACTCGCAGTTTTTTTCCTAAAAGTTTTCATTTTTGGTCCACTGTTCACTTAAAGTGAGGTAATAATCAATTCAAGTTAACAATCACTTTCTTTTTTATGGATTTATTATCCTAAAATAAAAAAATATAATTGTAAGATTCTTAAAATTTTCTATATGGATCATATTAAATGTCAATTTTCATTAAAGTTATTACTAAAATCCTTTTGTTTAAATGAATACTAATACTAATTATTTACTCCTAAATAAAAAGTAAAAGAAAACCTAAAAATTTCAGAAGAACTCGAAAAATTCTAGCATAACTTTAAAAAAAGATAATTATAAGCATTTAAACAATTATGTGTGTTAAATTGCATTAATTATTATCTCACTACAATAAAAAAATTGACAAAAAGTGGAAAATTTTATATTAAACTACAACTTTCTTGCATTATTTTAAGAGAATATTGTTATAAATAATCGTAAATTTTTAAAATAATTATACTTGTTTATTTGAATTAATTATTAACGCAATCAAATCAAAAAGTGGACAAAAGTGGAAAATTGTATAATAAACTGCAAATTTCTAGCATTATTCTAGGAGAATATTGTTATAAATAATAATAAATCGTTTTAACCATTATTTCTGTTAAATTTAATTCAGAATAAACCAAGGATTTCAAGGTGGCCATTTTTATGAAAGATATTAATAAATATATAAAAATGGTTCCAAATTCAAAATTAAAAAATTTTATAAATTGTAGAGTTCAAAGATTCAGATTCAGTTCTAAAAATATAAACCCGCATTATCATTTGCAATGCTCCAAATTAAAGAATCAATCAATAAATTAAAAAATGTGAAAAGTTGTACAATTTTAAGAAATTTTAAATTCTAATTCTACAATTTTAATTCTTTTTGAAAATTCTCCATGTTAAATAATTGTAAGAAATAGAATTTTTTGTAAAATTTCCTGTTTCAATTCATAATTTATTTTTTTTCTAAATTCCTTGTTGGAACACATAACAACAATTTTGTTTGAAAAATTCAATTTTTCATTGAAAATTTTTATTCTCTTGGATGAATTCCAATTCTAGCTCAGATTTCGTTAAAAATTGAAATATCCCATTTCAAATCCAGAATTTTATTTATTTTTGAAAATTCTCCGTTTCAACTAAGAATTATAATTTTGCTGTAAAACTCCCTGTTCAAATTGATAATTTTTATTTTGTTCGAAAATATCCCGTTTCAACTTAGAATTAGAATTAATTTTTTGAACAAATTCACTGTTCCTAGTCAGAATTATTATTATTATTATTCTGGATAAATTCCAGTTCCAATGATAAATTCGTAAAAAATTGAAAACTCCCTGTTCAAATTAAAAGTTAAATTATTTTTATTTGAAATAGTATTAAAATCCGTAAAATGGTTCAAAATTTTATTTTAAAATCTTGAAACATTTGCATGTTGTTTTACATTTTTTCAAATTAATTTGTCTTAATCCTGCCAAAATAAAATTTTGTTTCAAGTTTCCGCATTCATGTTTGAAATTTTTAAAAATATTTATGAATCTTTTTAAATATGCTTTTAAAATTAAATTGTTAAAATAAAGAATCATTCTCAATTTCCCCAGGAAATGGTTTTTCTTGTTCTGAAGCCTGTTAACATTCTTAAGAAGGTTCTAAATTTTTTGTTCGAAATCTGCCAAAATATATATTTTGTTTGAAATTAGGCCTTGAGCTATTTGCAATGAAATTTTTTTCTAAGAATAATAGACGTTCAATTGTTATTTATACATAAAAATTCAACAATTTGTCTTGCAACTTAAATTTAAATAAATAGAAAAATTAAAGTTGTAAAGTTCAAAGTTTAGTTTTTTTGTATAGTTTTGAATATTTAATTTATAATTTCAAATTGCATGGTTTGAAATTGGAATATTTTAGAATAAAATTAACTTTTAATTATAATAAAAGCCTTTAATTATAAACACATTATTTTAAAAGTTATTTAAAAATTTTAAATAAAAGTTTCAATAAAGCGTTTACATTTGTTTAACTAATTTTAAAATCAGGAAATTATGAAATTGCGAACTAATTCCGAATCTTGTACAATCAATTATTATTTACTTTTGAAATTTTAAAGTACAATTAAATTTAAAAAATCGTTGATCAACTAAACATTTTTTTTTGTCAAAAATATTAGATTTTAAACGCTTCTAATTTTTAATTATTTAAATCTTTAAAACTGTATGTTAAAATTCTGTAAATTGAAAAGTACGCTTAAAAATTAAAAAAAGAAATGAAAAATTTTAAAGCGAAAGATTTTCGAATTGGACATTCTAAACTGAATTATATTATAATTAATAAAGATAACAATTAAACTAATTATTTAAAAAACGGTTCTCTTCAAATTTGGAAGGATTTTTTTCGTCTAAAAATTGGTAAAATTCCCGGTTTTTCTAAGAAAAATTGCCATAAACAATGATAAATTGTTTAAAAAATGTAAAATAATTTTAAATTAATTTCTATTCTATTGCTAATAATGAAGAGAAATGTTGAGTCTTAATTTTGGGTGCGCTATGCATGAAAATTATAAAAAAAAGACCCCCCTACTACATAATCGAACCTTCATTATTTTAATTTTCTCCTAAAATAAATAAATACCATCAAGAGGATCGACCCAAACACATAGGCTTTTTTCCTCAACATTTTTGAGATGATCCGGAATATCGAGTTTGAGAACTTCTTGATTCATGTCAGTGACAATCCAGTCGGATGGAACTTCACAATTGGAAGAACCTTCCTCTCCAATAATTGTGACGCCAGGAAATTGTTGATTGAGAGAAGCAAGAATACATCTTTGGGCAGAACGATCAGCTTCAGTTTGCAAATCATTTTTTCCTTTGTCGACGATATTCAATTCTCCTTGACTCATTACATCGCGAATAATTTTCCCCGCTCTGTTGGCAGCTGTTACGGAAGAAGCTACGAGTCTTGCTAGAAGTGAAGCACTTTGCGCCATCTTTATTCCTTTTTTTATGTCTTTTATTTTTTATAATGATATTTTTAATTCCTCCTGAAAATTGCGGGCAGAGGAAGTTTCTTTATAGAACTGGAATAGACCAAGTTTCGGTTGATACTGAATTCGAGATACGCTTTCTATTTTGCTTATAATGTCGCAAGGTGACAAGAGTGTAAAAAAGGGACCTTATGCTCAAGGTTCTTAAAAGAGAAAATAGTCTTGGCAATGAGGCCTCTTTTATTTGAGTAAATTAGAACATCAAGCGTGCTAAGCGTGCACTAATTACTCTTTTTCTAGAAAAAAAATATTTTTTCCAACATTTTTTTGATAGATTTTATAGAAAATCTTATATGATTTGAAAAAGTTTATTTTATTGATAAAAGTTTTTTTTAATAGTGAGAAAATCCAGTAAATTTAATATGAATAACGCCATTTTTTTCATTTTCTCGCATTTCTTTAAAATTATCAGATTATTTTTCTAATTATGTGGCGCCTGTAATCTGCCCTTACAAAAAATATTATAGGAAATTCAGTATAGTTCTATAATGATTTTGCTATGATAAATTTCTTATAATTTTTTTTGCTTTTTTTTTGAAAAAATCATTATAGAGAATCATTGTTAGAAAAACTGTTTGGAAAACGAGAAGATTTAAATATTGAAAGAATTGATGCAAAAAATAGAGAAAGTACAAAACGAATGATTTATTCATTACCCATTAACGACCAAAGCTATCAATTTTATAACATGAGTTTGACTGCAAAATTTATGGGTATAACAAAACAATAAATAGATCAAAAGTACTGTTCCTTATTTTTTTGGGTAAATTAAATTCGAATCCGTGGTTAAAGTTCGAATATTTTGACTTGAAAATTAAATATGGCGATTTTTGCATACAAAAATAGTGAAAAATGTTTGATTTTTTATTTTTATATTTTTTTTCAGACAAAAAAAAGCGTTAATATCTTTAAATTTTTTCAACCATCGGTGCACAAAATTCTTAAACTTTAACAGAAAATTTTTACATATATAATTTTTCTTCTGAAATGGCGAACAAAATGTAAAAATGTCCCAAAAACTACTTTTTTTTCCATCATCGTTGTTTTTCTCAAAAACTTCAAAGTTTAAAAAAAAGTTCCATTGATTAAAAATGTCTTGAAATTAACCATACAACACTATGAAATTTTTTCAGACTTTTTTCAAAAAATCAAAAATTTGAAATTTCGCAAAAAATATTTTCAAAAAATCTGAAAAAATTCAAGAATATTATTTGACTAATTCAAAGATATTTTTATTCTTGGAAAATTTGTACCAGAGCCTATAGATTTTGGGAAATAAATGATCAAACTTCATGCGAATTCTTTTCATGTGAATTCTTTTCGCATGAAGTTTGATCAATTATTTCCAAAATCTATAGGCTCTGGTACAAATTTTCTAAGAATGAAAATTTTTTAGAATTAGACAAAGAATATTCTTGATTTTTTTTCCAAATTTCAAATTTTTTGAAAAATCAAAAATTTTTTCTAAAAAATCTAAAAATATTTAATAATGTTCTATGGTTAATTTCAAGACATTTTTATTCCATGGAACTTTTTTTTTAACTTTCAAGTGTTTGAGAAAAACAAAGATGATGGAAAAAACCAGTTTTTGGAACATTTTTGCATTTTGTCCGCCATTTTTGAAGAAAAAACATTTATATAAAAAATTTTTGTTAAAGGTTAATAATTTTGTGCACCGATGGTTGAAGACATTTTAAGATATTTAAGCGTTTTATGCCTGAAAAAAAATTATAAAAATAAAAAATCAAACATTTTTCACTATTTTTGTTTACAAAAACCGCCATATTTGATTTTTAAGTCAAAATATTCGAATTTTGTCCACGGATTCGAATTTAGCTCACCCAAAAATATAAGGAACATTACTTTTCATCTATTTATTGTTTTGTTATAACCATACATTTTGCGATCAAACTCATGTTATAAAATTTCATAAAAATTTCACGGCATTTTAAAGATTTCTAAAATATCAAAAGGTTTTAAGTTTTTCAAGAGATTTAAAAATATTTCCAAGTATTCCACGGAATTTCAAAACATGTCGAGGGTGTTTAGAGGATTTTTAATATGTTCAAACATTTGTGGAATTTTAAGAAATTTCTAAGGAGCTTAAAAGGTTTAAAAAATTTTCAGTTATTTAAAAGAATTTTACGATATTTCCAAAGATTTCAAGATATTTCTAGTCAACTTCGGAAAATACATTAAATTAAATTTGAAGAGATTCCTATTGATTTCAAGGGATTTTAATGTATTTCAAGAATTTTCATAAAAATTCAAGAATTTGATTAAATTTTCAAGGATTTTAAGGGACTTCAAAGATTTGTAGGGATTTAGAGGTTTTTTGCACAGAACGAAAATTAATCACTTTGATTTAAACTATATTATAGGGCCTTCCAATCATTTGTATTTTAAACATGGATTTTTAAGTTTTCCTAAGATTTCAAGGGATTATAGAGGATTTTAAGAGATATAAAAAATGTCAAGGTATTTTAAAGCATTTTGTAGGATTTTCAAAGAATTTTAGTAAAATTAAGTAAATTAATTAATTTAAATCTCCAGGGATTCCTAGCGATTGGAATGATTTTAAGGGATTTTGTGGTAATTTAAGAAATTTAACAAAGATTTCTAGGGATTTAAACGGATTTTTAATAGAAATTTAATCAATAAGTTGAATTTAAATTACATTGAACCGATTTAAAATCATTTACACTTTTTTAAAGTGAATTTTTAACTTTTTCCGCAGACTTTTAAACAATTAAATTTTTTCAAGTTCACTAGAAAGGGATTTCTATTGGCCTTAAACAAAAATTAAATCAAAAGAAATTTCAGAGGATTCCTAGTGATTCCAAAGATTTCAAAGGGATTTTAAGGTATTTCTAAGAATTTCACAAGATCCAAAGATTTCACTAAATCTCCAAGGACTCGAAGCGATTTCAAATATTCGTGGGGATTTAAACGGCTTTTTAAAAGAGAAATTTAATAAATAAGTTTACTTTAAATTACAATTAAAGGGTTTTAAATATTTTACACTTCTTAAAATGGATTTTGACCGTTTTCCAAATATTTCAAGGTGTTTTAAGGGATTACAAGAAATATAAAAATTGCGACAGAATTTTTAGAGAATTAAAAAAAAAATGAAATGAAATTTCAGAGGATTCCTAGTGATTTCAAGGGATTTTAAGATATTTAAAAGAATTTCAACAGGTTTAAGGATTTTATTAAATCTCCAAGCATTTTAAGGGATTTCAGAGATTTCTCGGGATTTCAATGGTTTCTTTTTGATTTTTTGAAAGAATTTTACTGAATTTCTAAATATTTTAAGAGACTTCAAAAGTTTCTACGGATTAAAGCCGTTTTTCTTTTACGGAAAGGCAATGAATAACTTCATTTTAAATTATATTCTAAGGCTTTGTAAAGATTTATCTTTTAAAAATGGATTTTTACATTTTCCAAAAATTTCAAGGGATTCTAGATGATTTTAAAGGATATAAAAAATGTCAAGGCATTTCAAAAATTTGTGTAGATTTTTCAAAGAATTCAGAGGATTTGTAGTTGACTAAAGTAATTAAATTAAATTAAATTTCAACTGATTCCCAGCGATTCCAAAAATTTCAACGTATTTCTAGAAATATAAAAAATGTCCAGGGATTTATAGCAAGCTAAAAAAATAATGAAATGAAATTTCAGAAGATTCCTAGTGATTTCAAGGAATTTTAACAAGTTTAAGGATTTTATTAAAACTCTAAGGATTTTAAGGGTATTCATAAATTTCACAAAGATTCAAGATTTCTTTTTAATTTCCAAGGATTCTAAGGGACATGAAATATTTCTAGACATTTCAAAAACTTTTGTAGGATTTTCAAAGATTTTAAGTGATTTATAGTTAACTTAGAAAGAAATTAAATCAAACGAAATTTCAGAGGATTCCTAGTGATTCCAAAATATCAAGGGATCTCAAAGAATTTTGTGGGATTTCCCAAGCTTTCAAGGAATTTTAAAATTTTTTAAATAAATGAAATTTCAATGTATTTCCAGGGATTCTTAATGATTTCACAGATTTCAAGCGATTTCAAGTCATTTGAAGAAATTTTATCAAGCTTGAAGGATTTTGTCAAATCTCGAAGGATTTCAAAAAATTCTAGGGATTTAAACGGGAGTTTTAAGAGAAAATTAATGAATAAATTTAATTTCTTAAGTTTCAACTAAATTATTATTAAAAAAGAAGTTTAATTTTAATCATATTATTTCACTGAAATTATACAATTATTATTAAGGATTTTAAAGAAGTGGAAATCTAAATTCTGCTAATGATTATAAAAGAGGAAAAAATATGTAGATTTCAAAAAATAAGTTGAAAATTTTTAGTTTGTATAAAATATATTTTTCTAACAATTTAATAATGCATGAAAAAGAATATTTTAGATTAAAAAACATGCCTGTGAAATTAAAATAGATGATTAAAACCATTAAAACATTAAAACAAAATGATTTTTCACAATAATTTTTTGCTCCAAAAAAACCGAACTTCCGATGAAAGCCAACATCAGGCAATCCAAAAATCCTTCTTTTTCGAAGTTATTAATAGAACACCTGCTTTATATATGCGACAAACTTAAAAAATATATGAAAAACTACATTTATGAACAAAAAAATTAATAAATTATTATCCAACAAAAATGAAAAACTTACCTTTTATTTTTAACTTGGAAATGAGAGACTTGTAAAATACTAAAGTCTCAAATTAGATCAAAGAGATAAAGAACACATTTTTTAACCACGTCCCTAACAATCAGCTGTAAATTGTAAATATTGATGCCCTGTTCTCAATTCAACAACTGTACCGGAAAAAAAGGTCAGGCTAGGTTCAGACGCGTTTGAGGGGGAAGCGGAAGCACGTGGGACTATACATAACCTCAAAAAATCAAAAATGTTGTTCTTTTTCTAACCTCCAAGATTTACCGCAAACAACTCGTGGACACCTAAAATAACTCAGTTTTTATCGTTTTTATTCGCGAAAAATGTGTTGCTAGAAAGAAACCTTAAAGGTGACTTAGATTTGTGAAACTGAAAGTGTTTTCGAGTGATTTTTTACTGTTTTCTGTAAAAAAATTTATTAATTTCGGAGCGAGAGTTCTTTTCGGTGTTTGTGCATTTTTGAATTTCTTAGTTTGGGGGCAAATGTCAAAACTTTAAGTATGTTAAAAATAGTTAGGGAACAGATTTCAAGTTTCTCGAAATCGGGAATATTTTTTAGAGCATTTACAGTGGCGGTACCCAAGAAAAGAGGAAGTTCGTATACATTTATTATTATTATAACTATTTTCATACTTTGTAGATATTTTCAGGTTTTTATAAAATTTCCAGACCTTTTTTATTTATTATTTAAATTAAAAACATCCTTTTAAAGCATTTTTGTATGCACAAAATTTAGAATTTAATTTGAAGTGAATTGCTTTTCATCATAAAGATATTACGAAATTAATAGAAAAATTATCAATTATAAAATATTTATTAATTTAAATATTTCAGGATATTTTTCGTGTTACAAAATTCAAAATTCTTTTGTATCATAAATAAAAAAGTTACGAGAAATCAATTTGATCACTTGCAAATTTTTAAGTCCATTACAAATTTTCAAATTTATTTTGAAAACAACTTAATATTCATAGTATATTAAATTTAATTTGAAACCAAAACAAAAATAAATTTTCAATGAAGAATAATAAATTAAAAAAAAAACAACAAATTATTAACCAAAATTATGAATCTTCAATGAAAAAGAAAATTTGAATATTTAACAAAGCAGTTAAATTTTTAATATATAATATATATAATATTCCAAACAAAAAATATTTTAATTTAAAATTGAAAAAAAAGTTTGAATTCATCCAAAAAATATATTTCAACATAATAGTTAATTTTTCTATCAAATTGTTGAATTTCAATGAGAAAAAAGGAATTTTCCATAAATCAATTGAATTTTAAACCCTAAGATATGAATTGTCATCAACAAATTTAATATTTAATATTTTAACCAACAAATATTTTTATTCGAAATAAAAAATAGTTGAATTGATTCAAAAACAAGAATCTTTCCAAAAAAAAGTTGATTTTTGAATCACGAAAGCTTTTTTAGTAAACAAATACACAAAATTTCAAGCAAATTGTTGAGTTTCGAAGCGAAAGAACGAATTTTCCTAAAAATAGGTAATTTTTTAATCATAACGAGTTTTCTATCAAGAAAGAAAATCAATTTTAAAAAAATGGTTCCATTTTTAAGCCAAAAAGTAGAATTTTCTACAAAACAGTTACATTTTCAACCCGAAAATATAAATGAATGACTTTAACAAAATTGATGAATTTTCAAAAAAATAATTAAACTGTTTAACCAAATAATGAAATTTCAAACAATTAATAAACATTTTCACTATGAAAGACGAATCTTCAACAAAAAATGTAATAGTTGACATTTGAACCAAAAATAATAAACTTTTGACCAACAATAGTTGGATTTTTAAAAATTGAATTCTATTAATTCAGTTCTAACTTAAGTGAAAAAATTGATTAGAATACGGAATCAAAATTTATCTACAGCTAAAAATACATTTATTTAAATTCAAATATAAACGTTTTTCAATTCTGTTGTTCATCTAATTTCCAGTGTTTGATTTTCTTAAATCTTTTTCTAATCAATTAAAAACTAAAAGCCATTGCTCTGAATCTGTTCAAAGTTGAAGAAATTACAAATTTAATAGTTGAAATTGTTATAGCTTCCACCAAATAGATTAGTTTTCAAATAAAATTATGAATCTTCAATTTAAAAAAAAGGTTTTTTGAACAAAGTGGTTTAATTTTTAACCAAGTTAAGATTTCAAAAAAATATAAATTCTTGAGAAAAAATACAATAGTTAATATTTCAAATAAAAAAAATTTTAATTTTTAACAAAAAAAGAGTTGAATTCTACCAAAAAATACGAATTTTCATATTTTAGTTTTATTTTAATTATTAACCAAAGAGTTGCATTTAAAAAATCTTAAATTAATTTTCAACCAATATATATTAAATTCAAAATAAAATGACGAATTTCCAAACAAAAATATAAATTTGCAACCAAATAGTTGAATTTTCAACTAAAAAAGATAAAAATATTAACTTCCAACCTAAAATAAAACGAACTTTAATCAAAATCGATGAATTTTCAAGCAAACAGTTTAATTTATTACTAAAACAGATAAGTCTTTAACCGGAAATGGAATAATTAAATTTTTAGTTAAAAATATTAACTTCCAACCTAAAATAAAACGAATTTTCAACAAAATCAATGGAATTATAAATAAATAAATAAAAATAATTAAACTGTTTAAACAGATAAT
>NC_046661.1:97432889-97454827 GCF_010883055.1 Belonocnema kinseyi
GTATATAGTATAGTATATAGTATAGTATAGTATAGTATGGTATAGTATAGTATAGTATAATATAATATAATATAATAAAACGAATTTTGAACTAAATAAATGAATTTTTAAGCAGCCATCTTAATTTACAACTAAAACAGATATATTTTCAACCGAAATTGGAATAATTACATTTTCATTTAAAAATATTAACTTTCAACCTAAAATAAAACGAATTTTCAACAAAATCAATGAATTTTCAAGCACAGTTTAATTTATAACTAAAACAGAAAAGTTTTCAACCGGAAATGTAATAATTAAATTTTTAGTTAAAAATATTATCTTTCAACCTGTAATAAAGCAAATTTTTAACCAAATAAATCTAATTATATATAAATAAATAAAAATAATTTAACTGTTTAAGCGAATAATAAAATTTTCAAACAATTAATAAAAATTTTTACGATGAAAGATGAATTTTCAACTAAAAATGTAATAGTTGACATTTGAACAAAAAATAATAAACTTTTGACCAAAAATAGGAGGATTTTTAAAAATTGAATTCTGTTGATTTAGTTCTCACTTAAGTGAAAAAATTTATGAGAATACGGAATCAAAATGTATCTACTGCTAAAAATACATTTATTTAAAGTCAAACATAAACGTTTGAACAGCTGTAAGTATAAATTAAATAACGATTTCAAAAAGTAAATTGTAATTTCAGTATTAAAAATTGAAATATATATTTTAATTTACAAGATATTTCTGAATATGTTCAAAATTGAAGAAATTGCAAATTTAATAATTAAAATTGTTAAATTTTCTACCAAATAGATTAGTTTTCAAATAAAATCATGAATCTTCAATTAAAAAAAAAAGGTTTTTGTGAACAAAGTGGTTTAATTTTTAACCAAGTTAAGATTTCAACAAAAAATATAAATTCTTGAGAAAAAATGCAATAGTTGATAATTCAACTAAAAAAGATTGTAATTTTTAACAACAAAAAAAGTTGAATTCTACCAAAAAATACGGATTTTCATAAATAATAATTATTAACCAAAGAGTTGCATTTACAAAATATTAAATTACTTTTCAACCAGTATTTATTAAATTCAAAATAAAATAACGAATTTCCAAACAAAAATAGAAATATTATAAATATTAACTTCCGAGCTATAATAAAACGAATTTTCAACAAAATAAATGAATTTTTAAGCAGCCAACTCAATTTATAACTAAAACAGATAAATTTGCAACCGAAAATGGAATATTAAAATTTTCCAATAATATTGAAATATACACTGGGTACGAATATATAATAAAAAGTTTTTAACAATAAATTAAATCCCTTTTAATTCCCTTTCTCCAAAAAAATAGATTTTCATTAAAATGATTAGATTCTCCAATTTAAAAATAAGAAAAGTTGAAATTATAAATTATTTTCAGGGAAGAAAAAAAAGGTGCCGAAAACACCGTTAACACATCAAGTGACAATAAAGAAACATCTGGTTGAGGTGGGCGCAAGCTCCTTAGTCAAAGAGCTTCCACCAAAACTGATGAAAATTAGGCGAACAGCGGAAAGCTTGTACTTTTCAGATGAAAAAGTAGCCAAAAAATTTTCTTCTTTAATTTCAAAAGACATCGTCCAAGGATCTTCATCTTTCGTAGCAGAAATAAATCCTGGTTTGGGTTTATTAACAGAAGGGCTTCTGCAGACTAAAATTCCAAAAATCCATCTCTACGAACCTACCCCTTCGTTTATTTTACCGAATTCTCGCTTACAATCACTTGTATATAAAAATCCACTTCGGTTAGAGTTGCGAAAAGCTAATTTGTTGAAAATGTGGGATGCAGCCTTCATGGATTTGAAAGATGGTGGAAACAGATTTCAGGAAATGATGAAAGGAATAGAAAAAAGAAAATGGAACGACGACCCTTATATGAAAATCGTCGGGGCGATTGCAAATAATAAATTGATAAAGCACTTAACGATGAGTGTCATTTTTCAAAATAGTTTTGTAGAATGTGGGAGAGTCATTCTTTTTTTGGCTATGCCGCCTTCGGACTGGCTGGTTCGTATATTTTATTTTTTATTCTGTTGAAGTATTTCAGGGGATTTTTAAGATTTTAAGGCATTTTTAAAAATTCAAAAGCATTTTCTAGAGTTGTTAATTTGAAATATTTCAGGTTAAAGGATTTATTAGAGTTTCGGAATATATGCAACGATTTTACAGGATCTTTTACCTTTTATAGAATTTTTAAAGATTTTAGAGGATTTTATCAAATTTCCGAGAATTGCAATGATTTTAAGGGACTTTATAAAATTTTTAGTGGATTTTAAAGAATTATTTCATGTAACGTGAGATATTTTGTAGGATTTAAAAGGATTTTAACTATTTTAGAAAATTTCAAAAGATTTCTAGAAATTTCTAATTGATTTTAAATAATTTTAAGATATTTCAAAGCGATTGTAATATTTAATAATAAATATTTTTCCAGACTTTCAGGAAATAGCGTCAGATCTGATAGGGTTTGAATGTTTTAAATTCAATTGATAAAATCATCAAAAGATTTTGAAATATTTTAATGTATTTTTTTTGTTCCTTGGCATTTGCAAGAGCATTTTAAAGATATTAAACAATTGTCGAGGAATTTTTATAAATTTTAATAATTGTAAGGAATTTAAACCTTTTTAATTAATTTCAAAGAATTTTTTACAAGCAGTGATTTTAAACAACAACAAAAAATGAATTTTCAACCAAATGGATTAATTTGCAACTAGAAATATAAATTTTCATGCAAAAATGGAATAGTTACATCTTCAGTTGAAAAAATTAATTTTCAACCAAAAAGAAACGAATTTTCAACCAAAGAAATTAGTTTTTAATTACAGTGATGAATTTTCAACCAAGAATATGAATTTTTTACCAAATATTGGAATTTTCAACCCAAAAGATGAATTTTCTATAAAATCGAATTTTAAACTAAATATTTTTTTGACCAAAGAAAATAATTATTAAAAAAACAGGATAATTAAATTTTTCACAAAACAATACATTTTTTAAAGAAAAAGATTACATTTTTATCCAAAAAGGTAAATTTTCCACAAAAAATGGAATATTTCAAGTGAATTTTTAACTAAAATGATGAATCTTCAACTAAAAGAATTTAGTTTTTAACCAAATACATGTATTTTTAAGTAAAAAGATCAAGAATAATTAGATTTTCAGTAAAAGATTTAATTTTCGATAAAATTAAAGTAAATGTGCAACGAAATAGTATAGTTTTGAACCAAGAAGATTAGATTTTTATTAAAAAAAGATAAATTTTCGTCAAAAAAATGGAACAGTTACATTTTCAGTTAAAAAAAATAATCCTATGTAAGAAAAAACTTATTTTCTACCAAAAAGATGAATTTTCTACAAAAATAGACGAATTTTTAACAAAAACATCAATTATTTTCAACCAAGTTTTGAATTTTGAAGTAAATTTTCAACCAAAAAGAGGAGTTTGTCACCAAGAAGCTTAAATATTCCCCCACAAATTCGAATTTCCAATAAAATATAGGAATTTTGAAACCAAATGAACCCATCATGTTTGAGTTAAATTTTCAGTTAAAGCAATTAATTTTTAACTAGAAAACATAATTTTCAACAAAATAATTAAATTTAGGACAAAAAAAGGGTTTCTCAGCTGAATAATAATTTAGCAACCAAACAAACGAATTTTTAACAAGGTAGTTCCACCATGTGTTAAAATCTTTTTTATTTTCTATGGTGAAAATAAAAACATCCATATTATTAAATTAAAAAATAATTTATTATTTCTTCTCTTTCGACTCTTTTAGTTTAAAAATGAACCATTTGGACGAAAATTCATGTCTTTTTTTAAATGCGTCTCTTTTGGCTGAAAAATTTTGATGGTTAACAATCAATCTGTTTTATTGATCTTTTTAATTTTAAATTCAAATATGTGTCTCACAATTGATTTTTTTCAGAAAATTATTCTTCTTGTTTGAAAATTTACTTATTTTTGTTAAAAATTCATTTCTTTGGCTACAAATTTAACTAGTTTGTAAAAAATTAAACCACTTTTTAAAAGAAAAATGTTGGGTTGAAAAATGCTTTTTTAGTTGGAAATTCGACTTTCTGGTAAAAAATTAATCTTATAGTTTGAAAATTCATCTTTTTGTTTGAAAATTCAAGTATTTTGTTAAATCCTCCTTTTATTGGTTCTAATTTTTTTAGTGGAAAATTCTTTTCTTTCGAGGAAAATTTAATTATTTGACTGAAATTTTTTTCGTTAAACATTAATTTTTTGACTTGAAAATGAAGCATTTCATTTAAAATTCGTCTTTTTTTCTAAATTTATGTGTTTTTTATTTAATAAAATTTTGTTTTTAAATTTCTTGGTTGAAATATCAGCTATTAAATTTTTTGTTGAAAATTCGTTTTTTTGCATTAAAGTTATTCTACTTTGTTAAAAAATAAAATTCTTGTTGGAGATTCATTACTTTAGTTAAAAATTCATATCTACGCTTGAAACTTCACCCATTCTATTGAAAAAATCGCGTTTTCTTTTGTTCAAAATTATTTTTTAATAGAAAGTTTAGTATCCCATTTTTGGTAGAAAATGTTTTCTTTTCCAGTCGGAAATTCACTTTTTGTTTGCAAATTGAACTATATTGTTTAAAAATCATTTTTTCTGTCTGAAAATTTCACTATTTCATTTTTGGTTGAAAATTCATTTTTTAGTTAAAAATTTAAAAATTCTGTTGAAAATTCGTTTTCTTTTAGTAAAAACTTTACCTTTTTTACTTAGAACTTTAAATATTTAGTTGAATTTGTTTTTATTTTGTTGCAAATCATTTTTGTTTGAAAATTCAACTACTTAGCTGTAAGTGGAACTACTTTGTTAAAAATTCATTTATTTGGTTTCTGATTTCTCATTTTAGTTTTAAATACTTTTTTTGTTCAAAATTTAATTATTTTATTGAAAAATATGTTTTCTAGTTGGAAATTAATTGTTTCAACTGAAAATTTAATTCGTGCATGTTTGGTTCAAAACTTATCTGCTTAAGTTGAAAATTCGAATATTTTGTTTAAAATTTCTGTATTTTATTGGAAATTCGAATTTTTTGGTGAATATTTAAGTTTCCTGTTTACTAATTCCTCATTTTGTTTAAAAATTCCTTTTAAAATCCAAATATTTGGTTGAAAATTCATGTACTTTGTTAAAGATTCGTCCATTTTAAGCCGGAAAATGAGAGTGAATTTATTTTTTGACCGGGAATTTTACAAATGTTTAGATAAAAATATGTCCAACTTTGATTTCAATCGTATTTTAAATATTTAGTTAAATTCTTATGTTTTTCAATCATTATATCTTTCAGTTTAGAATACTTAATTGGAAAATCGTTACAATTTAAAAAGTGAATAATAATTGATTTTATAAGACGATTCGGAATCAGATCACAATTTATGAACTTGCAGATTTTAAAGTTAAAAATTAAATCGTGTCAATTAGAAAGTCTTATTAGTTAAACAAATGTAAACACCTGATTAAAACTTTATAAAACTATTTTCAATTTAAAAATAACTTCTAAATAATATATTCATAATTAAAAGCTTTTATTAAATTTTCGATATTATTTCAGTCTAAAAAAATCATTTATTTTCAATATTTTAATGAAGAAAAAGAAAAATTACTCAATATTTAGACATATCTGACTGTTCATTTATAGGCAGTAATTATAAACTAAATATTCTAAACTTATAAAAAAAACATTTGAACGTTATACATTTTTAATTTCTCTATTAAAAAAAAAAATTTTTAATAAAATTGTTGAATTTCGATGTATAAATAACAATTGAGTACCTATTATTCTTAGAAAAAATCGAGTGAGGTGAAGAGATATTTAGAAGTTTAAAAAAAATTTTTAATTAATTAAAAATTTGAAATTATTTCAAATAATTTAAACGAAGTATCGACGTGTACTGACAAAATCCGGCTATTCTTACCAAAATTTCGGTATGGAAGATTTTGAGGAAATTTTGTTTATTTGGCAGGATTTTAAAAAATTTGAAGGAAACATTTTTAGAAAAAATTCGAATCCTTTGAATAGATGTTTAGAGGTTCTAAAAAAAATTTCAATAATTTACAATTTGAACAAATTTAAAATAAAATTTAGATGTTTCAAGTTTTTTAAATAAAATTTTGATGCATTTTAAGGATTTTAAAACTATTTAAGATAAAAATAATTTAACTTTTAATTTAAGAAATGTTCAGTTTACAAAAAAAAATGTAATCGTTCAATTTAGTTGAAAATTCACTTGAACTATTCCATTTCTTGTGGAACATTTACTTTTTTAGTAGAAAATTGTACTATTTTATTGTTTTTAAGAATTAATTTCTTTGGTTAAAAAAATATTTAGATAAAAATTCGTGTTTGTTTAAAAGAAAATTCATCTTTTGGGTTGGAAATTCCATTATTTGCTTAAAAATTCATACTTTTCGTTCAAAATTCATCGCTTTGATTAAAAATTAATTTCTTTGGCTAAATATTCGTTTCCTTTTAGTTGAAAATTAATTTACTTTTCTAACTTCAAAATTGAACTATACTAGTTTTTTTCTGTAAATGTTTTTTTTTAAATAATCTTTTTGATCTTTTTATCTATTTTACTTGAAAATTTGTAAAATCATAAGGAATCTGTATCTTTTTTAGTAGAAAATTTATCTTTTGGGTTTAAAATTGAATTATTTTGTTGAGAGTTTATTTTTTGGATCAAAATTAATCGCTTTAACTGAAAATTTAATTCTTCTATTTTTGGTTAACAAATCTTTTTTTTTGTAAAGAAACTGTTTTGTTGCATTTTTTTTTTGGTTGAACATTTATTTTCCCAACATTTTAACTATTCTAATTTTGGATAAAATTGATCTTTTTCAGATGAAAATTGATGCATCTTCTTAAAAGCGTGTCTTTTTTTGGCAAAAAATTAATATATTTAAAAAAAAATTAATTTCTTAGGTTCAAAATTAATATTTTTTATTAAAAAATTTAACTAAACAGTGTTTAAAAAATATTTAGAAACAATTTTTTGTTTACAATAATATTAATGATCTTCTAAGTATACGGTTGGTCATTATTAATAAATATAGAAAATACGATTTTTTAAATCATAATTCAAAATGCTGATAAATTCTCATTAAATTGAAAATTTTTATTCTATTTTTTATTAAAATTTGATCGTTTTTAGTTAAAAATTCGTTCTTTTAGGTAGACAAAATTAATCTTTTTGAATGAATATTTAGTTTTTTGTTTTTGATTAAAAAATAAAAATAGTTTTGTTTGAAATATCAATTACTACATTTTTTGTTCAGAATTAATTCTTCTTCAAATGAAAATTTAATTACTTGGTTAAAAGATAAACTATTTTGTTAAAAATCAATTTTTTTTAAAGTTTCATCACTTTAATTTAATATTCATTTCTTTGCTTTAAAAATGAGCTAATTTGTGGAAAATTCTTTTTTTTTCTTTTAAAATAAATGTTTTAATTGAAAATTTTACTAATTCAGCTGAAAATTGAACTATTTTGTTTAAAATTTATTTACTTTTTTGGTTAAAAAATAGTTTTATTAACTGAAAGTGTGACATGCAGTTGAGTATTCCGCCATTTTGCTTAAAAATGTATCTGTTTTAGTTGAAAATACGTCTTTTTGTAGAAATTAATCTTCTTAGTTGAAAAGCAATCTTTTTTGGTTGATAATTCAATTATTTTAGTTATGGATTAATGATTTTAGTGGAAATCTCAATTTTTTGCTTAAAAATGAAACTAATCCAATTGAATAATCCATAATTTTAGTTAAAAAATAATTTTTTCGGTTAAATATTTATCTCTTTAACTAAAAATTGAACTATTCCATTTTTGGACAACTGATCTTTTTTTGTTAAAAATTCAACTGTTTCGTTGAAAGTGCATGTATTTTGATAAAAATAGTTCTTTTTGTAGAAAATTAATTTTCTTGTTTGAAAATGAACCTTTTTATTTGAAAATTCCTGTTTCTGTCTGAAAACTTAAATATTCCAGGTTGAAAATAAAATTATTTGGTTGAAAGTTAATCTCTTTTGGTAAAAAGTCATCTTTTTGGTAGAAAATTCTACTATTTTATTCGAAGATTCATCATTTTATTTGAAAATTCATCAGCTCAATTGAAGATTATTTTTTTTTTAAACTGAAAATATAAATTATTCCAATTTTGGTGGAAAATTAATCTTTGTGTTTGGAAATTAAGGTTTTTTGTTGCAAATTTAAGTATCCCAGTTAAATATTGACCAATTTAGTTGAAATTTCGTCATTTTGGTTGAAAATAAAATTCAAGTTAAAGATTTAGTATTTTGATTAAAGTTTTTTTTTGCGTGAAAAATTAATTTTTTCAACTAACAATTTAAGTATTTTATTTTTTGTTCAAAACTGATCTTTGTTAGATTCAAATTCAGCTATTTGGTTGAAAATTGATCCTTTTTAGTTAAAAATTCAACTACTTGCTTAAAAATTCATGTATTTTATTGAAAAATCTTGTTTTCGGTGCAAAATTAATTTCTTTGGTTGAAAATTAAACTTTAGTTGAAAAGTCATCAGTTCAGTTGAAAATTATTTTATTTTTGAACTTAGAATATGAATTATTCCATTTTTGGTTGAAAATTAATCCTTTTGTTTGAAAATTAAGGTTTTTGGTTGAAAATTTAAGTATCCCAGTTAAATATTTACCAATTTAGTTAAAAATTCGTCTTTTTGGATGAAAATAAGATTTATTGATTGAAAATTAATCTCTTTTGGTAAAAATTCATCTATGCCAGTTTAGGATTCATAATTTAAGTTGAAGATTTATCACTTTGATTAAAATTTTATTCTTTTTTTTTATGAAACATTAGTTTTTTCAACTAACAATTTAAGGATTTTATTTTTGGTTGAAAACTGATCTTTGTCAGTTTCAAATTCAACTATTTGGACAAAAATTGATCTTTTTTATTTAAAAATTCAACTTCTTGCTTAAAAATTCATGTGTTTTATTGAAAAATCTTGTTTTCGATAGAAAATTAATTTTTTTGGTTGAAAATTAAATTTTAGTTGAAAATTCATCAGTTCAGTTGAAAATTATTTTATTTTTGACCTGAGAATATGAATTATTCCGTTTTTTTTAAATATCAATCTTTGTGTTTTAAAATTAAGCTTTTTTTGAAAATTCAGGATTTTGGTTAAAATTTAAGTATCCGAGTTAAATAATCATAAATTTAGTTGAAAATTCGTATTTTTGGTTGAAAATAAAATTATCTGATTAAAACCTAATCTCTTTTGGTGAAAAATCACCTTTTTGGTTTATAATCAATCTATTCCAATGTAATACTCATCATTTTAGTTGAAGATTCACCGCTTTGATTAAACAAAAATTTTATCGTGTGAACAATTAATTTTTTTAAATGAAAATGAACTATTTCATTTTTGGTTGAAAATGATCTTTGTTAGTTCAAAATTGAACTATTTGGTTGAAGCCTGATTGTTTTTATTTAAAAATACCACTATTTGGTAGAAAATTCATGTATTTCGTTGAAAAATCTTGTTTTTCCGGTAGAAAATTAATCTTTTTGATTGAAAATTTAACAATTTGATTAGGATTTTGATTTATTATTAAAATTCAATCACTGTAGAGTAATTCAAGAAATTATTTATTATATTTTTGTAGTATTATTTCATTATTTAATTAATCGATGGTGCTAATACACTTAAAAATATATTGTAACATAATTTTCCAAAGCTTTACAAAATACGCATATTAATTAAATCCATAGAAACATAAAAAGAATCTTTATTTATAATAAATTCGCAAAACTGTTCACATATTCCGAGTCGATTGTTTAAAAAAAAGTGCGAAATATTTTAGTAGAATTTTTTTTCCAAGATTTGAGTGAACCGCTCGAGACAGCCTTAAATTTTATTCGAACATGAAATTGACTTGGAATATTCATAAATAAAATTCACTTTTTCAGAAATTAACAGCGGACGAAAATTCGAGCTATTACAAACCAAGGTCTGTTTTATTCCAAGCGTTGTTTGATTTTGAAAAACTTGGGGAATTGCCCAGAAAAGCTTTTTTACCATGGAGAACTCCACTAGTTGATAATGGAATGCAGAAAGTTTTACAAAAATTAAAAAAGTTAGATGAGGAATCGTTGTACGTAGTAAGGATAGAACCAAAGGCGAATCTTTTTGATAAAAAATTGAAGCAGCAAGGTTTGCTTGGGTTTTACTTCTTCGTCAGACACCATTTGCAAATCAAGCATACGAGAATTATACCGTCCTTGGAGTAAGTATTTTTTCTGAAATTCATTCTAATTTTTTTTTTTTTAATATATAATTTTATAAAAAATGATTCTACTGTCTTCTCGAAATTAGGCCGCTAATGTCATTAATGCCACTATTTTTCACTTTTCCTTTAAAACTATTTTCAAAATCCTTCGGTAATTGTCTAAAATAATATTTCTACCATGTCGAGTACAAAAATCACAGAAATATTATCGGAAAATAGTCCAGGTGACCGGAAAATGACAGTGAATTTATTTTTTTACTTTAAATTTCACATATTTTTGGAATAGAAATCTATCCAACCACTGGAAATGTCACTAATTTTGAATAAGATATTATAATGCAATGTTAATATAAATTAATTAACGATTTGAAAAATTGAATTCTACTTTCAGTATTAAAAATGGAAGAATATTTGATTTTACAAGGTGGCAGTGCATCTATTCCAAATGAAAGAAATTCCACATTTTAACGTTAAAAATTTAATAGGAATTTTTTTAAATTTTCCACTGAATGGATAAATGTTTAATTAAAATAATGAAACTTTAATTTAAAAAATATGTTTTGTAACAAAGTAGTTTAATTTCAAACCAAATAGTTCAGTTTTCAAACTAAAAAATATAAATTCTCGATAAAAAATATAATAGTTGATATTTCCACTAAAAAAGATTTTAGATCGTTAAAAATTGTAATTCTACCAAAAAATACGAAGTTTCATAATTAATAATTATTAACCATAGAGTTAAATTTTTACAAAAAATTATATTTTAACCTGTACATATGAAATTCACAACAAAAAGACGAATTAAAAAAAAATCACATGTATTTTCAACCAAATAGTTGAATTTTCCACTAAAACAGATCACTTTTCAACTGAAAATGGAATCATTAAATTTTTAATGAAAAATATTAATTTTGAATCTAAAATAAAGTGAATTTTTAACTAAATTAATTGATTTTATACCAAATAGTTTAATTTTAAACTAAAAAGGATAAATTTCCAACTGAAATTGGAATATTTAAACTTTTGGTTGAGAACATTTATATAAAATAAAAAAAAAAAGCGAATTTTTAACAAAACAGTTAAGTTTTTAAACGTTGAAATCAATTTTGAAATAAAGTGATGAATCTTCAACCAAAATATTTCATTTTTAACAAAAAACTCTAAACTAAGTAGTTGAATTTAAAAAACAAAATTATTTTAAATAAAAAACAGTTGAATTCTATCAGAATGACGAATTTTCAACAAAATAATTAAATTCTTATACTAAATTAATTAATTTTTTACCAAATAGTTGCATTTTTCACTAAGCGAGGTAAATTTTCAACCACAAATGGAATAGTTTAAATGTCAGTTAAAAAAATTGGATTTTAAGAAACAAAAAAACGAATTTTCAACAAAATAGTTAAATTTTTAAACAGAGTGATCAATTTTCAAAAAAAAATTCAACCAAGCAATTGCATTTTTAACCAAAAAGATTTTAAATTTCTACTAAAAGAGATGAATTTTCAGGGAAGCCTGAAAAATCCATAAAAATAAAATTCGCGTCACTGGTAAATTTTCGAAAAAGAAGATATTCGAAATATTATTATCCCGAAATTAGAAGTGGCCGAAAATTTTTAATTCTCGAAATTCATATTGTTGAATTGAAAAATTCTGCAAAAAACTGTAAAATTGCTGAGTATGGAGAAGCTTTTTAATAAATTTTCGAATATAAACAATTGAGAAATTTTAAATAGTAAAATAATAAATAAAACACTTTTAATTTTTGAATAAGTTTTTTATTTTATTGATTTTTTTTATTAATCTAACAAATTAAAACTAATTTTTAATTTTTTAGATTTGTGAATTTTATGATTGGGAAATTTTTCTGTATTTTCTTTTTTGGATAAATTTAGACTTTGAAAGTTACAATTTTAATTGTAAAAATATTATAATTCAGTTCTGAAAATAACTAAAACTAGAAATCCTTCCCAATAAATGTAAATTCAAATCGAAAAGATTCGAGTTTGGAAAAGAAAAAAATTGAAATTAAATCAAACAGAGAATTGAAAATTTTCACTTTGCAAGAAGTTGAAATAAAAAAAATTATATATATAATAGAAATTAATTCAAATTGGAAGAACTATAAACTTTAATTAATTTTATGGGAATTATTGAAGTAGAAATTAGGTTTCAAAGATTTTATTCATCTTTGCAAATATTTTAACTAATAGTTTAATTAGTTTAATTTGTTACGAAAATTCTTATGTAATTATAATATTCTATTCCTTTAAAAGTTTCATATTTTTCTAAAATGAAAGTGTCAGTGTATTTTTTAGAATCTTTTTTAATTACCTTTGAAAATACGTAGAAAAGTTCCCCAATTTAGAAATAAAAATTCTGAAGCTGCCCTGACATGTGAACCGTAAAGCACAATTTCATCAAATGATAATAATATTTATATTTGATATTTCAACCAAAAAATATAAAATTTCGTTTAAAAGATTTTTCAGCCATGAAAGAAAAAAAGTGAATGTTATATGTTGAATCTTCAAGTGAAAAGACGAATTTTCTGTAAAAAAAGATTAATTTTCAACCAGAAAATAATAATTTTCAGCAAAAAAATTAATTTTCAACACAAAAATGAATACTTAATTAAAGAGTTAAACCTTCAGCCAAAGAGGCGAATTTTTAAATAAAAAAATATAAATATAAATCTTCTACAAAAATAATTTCTTAACAAAAAACTTCAATAAAAATTTTGAAAAAAAAGTTTAATTCAAAGGTAAAAAAGTTTAATTTTTAACCAACCAATTTTATTTTTAACCAAGAAAGAGGAAGTTTTTACTAAAATAGATGAATTTTTAAATTAAATAGACAAATTATCGAAAAATAGTTGAATTTTCATAAAAAAAAAATTTATTTTGAATTTTCAATATCAAAATATGAGTTTTAGTCAAAAAGTATATTTAATTACAAAGATAGTTTAATTTTTCACCAAAAAAGACAAATTAAAAAATAAAGTTTAATTTTCCACTAATAAGGATGATTATTTAAAAATTGTTGCATTTTTAACCAAACAGTTGAATTTTAATCGAAGAAAGATGAAATTTGTACTAAAACAGATGAATTTTTTAATAAAAAATAAAACAAAATCGTTCAGTTGTTATCCAAAAAGATTCCAATTGATTTTTTAACATCAAAATAGGAATTTTAAACAAAAAGTAAAGTCTTTAAAATGAAACAGTTGAATTTTAAACCAAATAGTTTGACTTTTTAATATTAAAATCAGTGTTTTCAATAAAAAGCAAATTTTCTACGAAAATAATTTAATTCTTTAAACCAAAAAAAACTAATTTTCAAAAAAATAGTTGAATTTTGAACCAAAGAGTTGCAAATTTTACCAAGGATGATGCAATTTTAATTAAAAAAGATAGATTTTTAAAGTAGAAAAATAAATTTTCAATAAAATAGTTAAATTTTTCATTAAAAAAAGGTTTCAGATGACTTTTTAACGCGAGAATATGAAGTTTAATGAAAAAATACATTTTTGTATGAAAATAGTTGAATTTTCTACCAAAAACCATAAATTTTAAACAAAACAGTAGAATTCTTAATATAAAAATAATGATTTTTTAACAAAGATTTTGAATTTAAAAACAAAAAATAAAATTATAACTGAAAAGATAATTTTCAGGAGAAAGGAACTGCAAACAAAGAAATAGAAATAGAAAACAAATAAATTAAGAACAAGAATATTATTTCAGGGCTATCGCAGAACTTTATTTTTAAAAATTGTGAATTTTTCTCTTTACAATTTTTCATTTTCCCAGACCAACAATTTCAAATAAAAATGGTAAAACTTCAAAATAAGACTTCTTGACAGTTACATAAAATTATAGAAATTCCCTGATTTCTGAAAGATTTATTTGTTCGTTAAATTCCTGAATTTTCCCCGACCAATAAAATTCTTACCAAAAAAAAGTTTCCAAATGTTTCACATTTTTTTAACAAACTATATAGGATTTAAATGAATCTTAAAATCTAAAATTTTTTTTCTCTGAATCTATAAAAATTAAATATTTTAGCAACTCAAACTCGAACTATTTTTAGTTTGTGTTTAAAAGAATTGAAAACTGTGGTTTTGAAATTTACATTTACTCAAAAAGGTTCATCTAAAAGTTGAATTAAATTTAAAAGAAAATATTTTCATATTATTTATTAAAAATTTTCAGGAAATGGATACCGAATTGTGGTCCAAGACTGATCGCTAAAGATTTTAATATCTACAGTGAATTCCAGGAGTTGAGCCCAAATAAACTTTTGGAACTCTATATCGAGTTTAGTTCCTGGCCAGAATACGAAACTAGTCAATTTGTAGACTTTACCGCGACCTTTATCAATAGAATCGAAGAAGCTGTCGCGACTTTTGATGGCAAATATATTAAGTAAAAAAACTGACGAAGGAATAATTTTTTTCTCGTGCGGGCAAGAGAGAAATTGAGTCTCGGGAATAAGAAGGTAAGAATTAAATTATTTAATGTATAATTTGTCGGTCCTGGTAATTTTGAACACTTTTAATTTATTTTTTATTTTGCGAGTTTACGTTTGGGTGATTTTTTTATGACGTTTTTAATTTTTCACTGATTTTAAATATTGACATCTTTAAATTTTGATCTTTTTAAATTTCTGGTTGTCATTAATTTAAATTTAAATTTCGAATATTTTAAAATTCCATTTGTTTATAAATTTTTGACGATTTCAAATTTCCAGTTCTTTCAATTTTTAGAAAATTTCAACTTATATTCGCTAATGGTTTAAAATTTTGGTTTCTTTAAATTTTTCAAATCAATATTTTTCATTTAAATGTTGTTAAAACTTCTACGCACCTCAATTTCGGTTGTATACTCATACTGATTGTTTTTTCTTCAAATTTCTTCGTGATATTGAATTTTTTCATGTTTCAATTTTGGGATAAAATAAAAACATAAATGCTATCCCTCTAAACTTTCGGGAGATTTGAAATTTCATTTTCTTTTGAATTTTTTGGATTGAAAAAAAATATATTCTCTCAGTTGCTGACGTTTTTCGGTGTAAAAAAAATGTGGTGTAAAGAATTATCTCGAAAATCTCGCAATTATTTTTTTTCAAAACCTGATTGGATTTTTATTACGTGAAAGATTTGTGATTTTTAAAACTGATGAACGGGTAAATAAAAATATTTTATAATATTTCCAAAAAGAATTTTAATATAAAAATCGTTAAAGTGCTTCACACCCGAAATATTTATTTTTATTATAAATTATTAGGTTTCAAAGATGACAACATTTTTAACTATGTACGTTTTTCAGTTTTATTAGCGTTTTTTTACCGAAAATTAAACTGGCATTGTATCTCGAAAAGTGGTATTTCCAAACAAAAATAATTATAAATTGAAGAACGAATTTTTAATTTAAAAAAATTAGATTTCAAAGAAGATTCACAACTTTTAAACGATTTTTGGTTATGTTTGTGTTTCAACCCAGAAGACGGCATTTTTGGTAAAAACTTATTAGATTTCAAAAAATTAAAAAAATTTATTGTAGAATTTAGGTTAAGCTAGCGGTTTTCAATATAGATTTCAAGGGAGATTTATAATTTTTCATCAAATTTATATCATCTTGGTGAGTTTCACATGAAATCGGTATTAAAAAAATTAGATTTAAATCTATTTATTTTTATTTAAAATAATAGAATTTACAAGCTTGAAACAATTTCAGATTCTGTTAGTATTTTTCATTCGAAATAGATATTTTTATTTTAAAATTATAAAATTTCAAAGAAGATTAATAATTTTTTAGCAATTTTAAGTTACTTTGGCGTTTAAAATCGAAAATTGGTATTTTTAAACACAAATTATTATAATTTGAACCAGATTTAGAATCTTTGAAGAATTTTTGTTTATGCCAGAGTAATTTTCGTTGAAACTTGGCATTTTTAACTTTCAAAAAATTAGATTTCAAAGATGATTCACAACTTTTCAACAATTTAGGCTATATTCTCATTTTCAACCAAAAACCTGAATTTTTCGCAAAAAATCATTAGAATTAAATAAAAAAGTTAAATTTTTTGTACGATTGTAGGTTAATCAATAGTGGCTTCCAATTAATATAAACTTCAAAGAAGATTTACATTTTTTTTTGACAATTTTAGGTTATGTTAACTTTAAAAAAAAATAGATTAAAAAAAATAGATTTTAATGGACAGTGAAATTTTTTAACAACCTTAGATTATTTTTTGATTTTTATTAACCTGTAATCACTATTTTTAAACAAAAAATATAATTAAATTCAACCATTTTTTGTTTAAAAATGAAAAAATCATGAAATTTCAAAGAAGATTTATAATTTTCATACCATTTTAAGTTACATTGGCGTTTTAAATTTAAAATTGGTACTTTTAAACGAAAATCATTATAATTTAAACAAGTTGTAGAATCTTCGAACAATTTTGCATTATGTTACTATTTTTCGCTGGAAAAAATTGAATTTTTAACAATTAAAAATAGAAAAAAATTGTAAAATTAATTTTAATGGTTGTAAATTCAGCTTTCAGTATTCTTCAGTTTTGAACAGTTTAAAATTTAACCTTTAAAAAACTAAACTGTTGAAAAATGATGAAAATTAAAATGTCAATTTTTAACTGTTGCAATCTGAAGAAAAAAAGCGAATTTTGTATAATATAATAATAATAATAATAATAATAATAATAATAATAATAATAATAATAATAAACTTGCTTACGTTATGTTAAGGTTTTTCGTCTAAAATTGGTAATTTTTCAAACAAAAATGAAACAATTTAATGATCTATTTATTGTAAAAAATTTTATGTTATTAATTCTGAAGCTATAAATAAATTTTCATCAGTGATCAAAAATGTTATCCTTGCATATCTTTGTTATTATTTTAAATAATAAGTCCTATGACATAATAATTCTTTTTAATGAATTGAAGTAATTATTTGTTAAATATTCCCGATAGGTGAAAATTCAATAAGAAATATACTTCAACTTTCAATTCTCTTCGATTTTTCTTGAATTTTCAACAGTTGAAAACTGAAGAAAACAGTATTTTCAACAGCTCAAAATTCAAGTTTTTAATGATTAATGTGCGTTGAAAAATGATAATCTGAAATTATTCCAGCTTGAATTCATTGAATTTCAATCTGGTGATTTTTTTTAAACTTTCAATTTTGCGGGTAAATTTTATTTGAAGTCTAATTATTTCCTATTAAAAATACCAATGATTACCGATGGGAAACACTATAAGAAAGCTTGGTCAAAAATGGTTCCAAATTGTAAATATTCTTAGAAATTGAATGATTTTTGTTATACATTATCGTTAAAAATTGTTAATATCGTATGCTTTTTATTCACGCAATTTTTAAATTCAAATATAAAATTAATAGTAAAACAAATATTTTGTTATTTCTTAGTATCTAGCATCTAAAATAATAGAAAAGAAATGCAAGGACAACATTTTTGATCTTTCATGAAAGTTGATATCTTATAACTTCAGGATTAATATATAATATTTTTGTGCAATAAATATATATTTAAACATATATTGTTTTCGAAAAAATCGACTACTCTCCACTTTTTATGGATTTAAATATTTATTACATTCCCATGTCAAATTATGTAAATATTACAGTTTTATCACTTGTTTTTTAATACAAAATTTACTTCTTTTTTTCAACAGTTAAAAATCGAGTTTACAATTTTCTTCATTTTTAATATTTCTGAAATTTATTAATATTTTATTAAAATACCAATAATAACCTTAAATTGTTCCCTAATTGGAAATCTTCTTTGTAATCTATATCGGGCACTGCTAGCTTAAGTTAACAGTTATACAGAAATTTTTATCTTTTTTTTAAATATAATGAATTAAAAACAAAACGATTTCTTGTGCAAAACGCCAACCTAAATTAAAATTGTAAAAAAGTTGTCAATCTTCTTAAAATATATATATTTTTCAAGATACCAATTTCGGACGAAAAAGCCTAAAATCACAAAAAAGTTAATATTCAACCAAAATTTCCAAATAAAATGATGAATTTTCAACCAAAAAAATTAAATTTTAAACACAATAGTTCAACTTTCAACCGAGTAGTAGCATTTTCAACTAAATAAGATGAATTCTCAACGAAAAGTGTAATAGTTGATATGTAAACAGAAGATTTTGGTCTTAAATAAAAAAAAACAGTTCAATTAATCTAAAAAGGGCATTTTTTCAACAAAATAGTTAAATTTATTGACCCAAAAATATGAATTTTCAATAAAAAACTTAATTTTTAATTAAATATTTCAATTTTAAACCAAAATAATGAACTTCATATCAAGATGAATGATTTTATATAAAAAAGACACATTTCTAACTAAAATGATGAATATTCAACCAAAAAATGAGTTTTTAGTAAAGTAGTTTAACTTTGAAGTAAGTTCTAGTTTTTTTTTTAACTAAAAAAGATGAATTTTCAACGAAAAAAATAATATTTGATATTTCAACCCAAAAAGATTTTAATTTTAAATTTAAAAAAAAACAGTTGAATTTATAAAAAAATCAACACAATAGTTCAATCATCAACCAAAAATATTAACTTTTTGGCAAAAAAGACAAATTTTCAAAAAATGTTTATATTTGCAAGCAAAGAGATGTATTTTGAATTGAAATTATGAATCTTCAACCAAAATAGTAAATTTGGAACAAAATTAATTCTCAACAGTATATATATAATAATAATTTTCAATAAAAGACTTTAATCCTTAGTAAAAGAATATTTTTGTTTCAGAATAAACATTTGCAATTTTAATTAAAAAAAAGGATTAAATTTCTGTCCAGAATGAGAAAAATGTAGGCAAATTATAATTTTAAGAAAAGAACAATTTTTAACACAAAATACAAATTTTGAATGGCTATTTTAAAATTTTTTTGTTTATTTGTTTTAATAGGATTGAAAAAACTTAAGAATATTTTATAAATATTTTTGCAATCTCTTTAAAATTCCGAAGATTTCTAAATACCTCTTAAATTGAACCGAATTATTCCCTGAATTGTTTAAAAATATTCCTGATTTATGTCAGACCACTTTCGAAATCTTTTATAATGTTTTAAACTCTTTTTAAATATTTTTGTAAAATTAATTTAAAAAAATGAAGAATCACTTTAAATATATGGTATGAAAAGAACTTCGGAATGTAAATATTGCTGATAAAAATATACATTATTTTTTAGATTTTTCATTATTTTTCAATTTTTTTGATTATTTTTGATTTTTAGTTAAAGTTCTAAATATCTGTAAGATTTCAAATCTTCCAGATTCTTTTTTTTTATAATTTCAAAAATCTTTTGCAATATTTAAATTTTTTTAAAAATATTCTTTTAAGATAAATGTTGTAGAGTAAAAAATTATAAAAAAATTTCCGAGATATTCTATTCATAATTTATTATTTAAGACCTTCCTTTATTGTTTCAGTTGCCAACGTCCGCACTGAACTTGTAAATACAAACCGCCAGCTCTCGTTAAAAATTAACAGTATAAAAATAAAATAAAATTTTTTATCCTTATTTATAAGGAAAAAGGAAAGCCACTAGTCGTAAAATTTTGTACCTAGAAATTTCTTAGAAATACAAAAGTATTACATTTTACTAGTTTTTTTTTCATTTTTCTTCATTTATACGATAACTTTTTCCTGTGGAAAAATTGTCTCCATATTTATTTCCTTTAATATCCTTTGCGGCCGTACTTAAATTACGTAACGGATTATAGTCCCGCTCAAAAAGCCCAAATAATATTTTTATTATAGAATTTTAAACCAAACATTTATTTTTGATTATAAAATATGACTTTTTAACAAAATACTTGAATTTTCAACCAAATAATTAAGTTCGGAACATAAAAGTTGAATTTTCAACCTAAAAAATATAAATTCCCAACAAAAAAGTGCCATAGTTTATATTTCAATAAAAAAATGATTACATTTATTTTTAAGAAAATAATTATAAAAATAAAAATAAGAATTATCAAAAAATAAAAATTTTTCACTCAAGAAATAAACAAAAGTTTAATCTAAATTGTTAAACTTTTAAGTCGAAAGATGAATTTTCTCAACAAAAGTTGAATTTTCAAACCAAAATATGACTTTTCAGCCAAAAATTAGTTTCCCACGAAACTGATGCATTTTTACCCAAAAAACATGAAATTTAGAACCGAGAAAAATAATTTTTTTTAGTAAAAAAGGAGAATTTTGAAGTGAAAAAGATGAATCTTAAAAAATTGGAAAACTTAAAAAATTAATTTAAAAAAATGCTTTTCGCCTGCACAATTAAATTTTCAACCAAAGACAAAAGCCTTCAATAAAAAAAATAAATGTTCAACAATGTAGCTTAACTTTTACTCAAGTAGCTGAATTATCAATTACAAAAATTATTATAAAAGAAATGAATTTTCAACTAAAAATATATGTCTTCATGAAAAAAATGACGATAGTTGTAAAAAATAGTAATAAAATATTTGAATACTCAAGCAAAGAAGAATAATTTTTATCCAAAAAATTGTATTTTTATAAAAAAAAACCATTTCTACTAAAACAGATAAATTTTCGAAAAATATTTGAATTTTCTGTTAAAAAAGATTTCAGATGACTTTTCACGATCAAAATATGAGTTTTTAAACAAGAAATCAGTTTCTACGAAAAAAAAGAATTTTTAATCCAAAAAGACAAATTTTCAACCAAAAACGGTAAACAAAAAGGATAATTGCATTTTTATTCTAAAAAACTAAACTTCTCTTAAAAAGGATGAATTTTTAACGAAACAGTTGAATTGTCTACCAATTAATTGCATTTTTATAAAAAAAAGTTTAAAATTCTCTTAAAACAGTTGAATTTTGATCAAAAGAAAAAAATTTAAAGAAAGAATTTAATTTTTATCAAAGAAAGAAGATTCCATTTGTCTTTTCAAGATCAAAATATAAAATTAAAAAAAAAAAGTTTCTACGAAAAAAATTGAATTTACAAATCAAAAAGACGAATTTTTTCTATCAAAAAGGATCTTTCATCCAGAAAAGATTTTTTTTTCATCGCCAAAATATAAATTTTAAACAAAAAGTAAATTTTGTACGAAATATTTAAGTTTTTAAAAAAGAAGCAGCATAATTTTCAATCAAAGAGTATGACTTTTCAACAACATGTTTAAATTTTCAACCAAATAGTTGCATTTTTGTCTAAAAAAGAATGAAAATTCGACCAAAATACAATGAATTATGAAAAACAAAAACCGGAATTTTAAACACAAAACATAATTTCTAGGAAATAGCTTAATTTCCAACAAAAATGTTGCATTTTCCAAGAAAGATTCGATTTTAAACATAAGGTTAATGTTCTACAAAAAGAGCTGAATTTTTAACCCAAAAGGACGAATTTTTAATAAAACATTTAAATTTGCAACCAAAAAGGATGTCTTTTTAAAAAATTTGTAAAATCTTCAACTAAATAATAAAATTTATACCTTAAAAAAAATCTTCAGGAGAAAGTTTTTACGAATTTGCGAAAATTACATACATGAGTGGAGA
>NC_046661.1:97454927-97465571 GCF_010883055.1 Belonocnema kinseyi
ATCCCGCATAATTTCCCTCTTTTTTTTTTAATTCTATTTTTACGTAACGGGAGATTGCTTCCGATTTCTGATTAAATGAGCGTGCGAGTGTCGCGTGAGTGTGTTGGCTCCACTTAGCGACTTTGCGTAATTTTATTTTATTTTGCCAGTAGTTTGCCTTGAAGCTTGAGAGTCATGACGGTCATGACTCGAGATTATCTTTGACCAAAACTTGAAAGAGTCAGTATCTGCTTTCCCGGCATGGTAAAAAGAACCTTGTTTATATAGTTCTTGATAGCTATATTTTTTAATTTTCAAGACTAAAAGAAATTGTTGGTCAAAGTTTATAATTTGAAATAAAAGGGAAGGCGAAATTCTCAGGAAGGTTGAAAATGAGATGGATATTTCAAACTTTTGTCTCGGCTGCGATTTTTTGGCAAATCTGGAGTCAAGATATTGTATTTCCGACTGATGAAGAAACGCCGCACGTAAGCGGAAATATTGGAAATCCTGGTGTCGAAAGAGTAAGATTTTATCATTTTAGTTGTGCAATTCTACGATCTTATGATTTTCCTATAATTAATGTTTATATTTATTTGGGAAAATATATTATTATATATATATTTTTCCAGTATCGGTGAAAAAATGTGATTTTTTTTCTAATAATCGTTAAAATGATAATAAAATTCGGTGTCTAATGAGCTAAAGTTGAAGGAAAAATGTCAATTTAATAAACAAATATTGTGAAAAAAATCAAATTTCTATGTTTTCGAAGAATCGGAAGAACTTGGGAAATGATTAACATTTTTAGAAGTTCTTAGGCTCTTTTTAAAGATAAGCCTCTATGGCGTTTTTTAAGTTATTAAGATATTTTTAAAATTTTTTTCTCGAGCCTGTATCCTAGGGTTGAACTTGGTTGCAATTTTGCAACTACGATGAAGACGTACCTTGAATATGAGTTCAAGAATTTGAAAAAATGGTAATTATTTCTAGCATTATTTAAAATTTTCATAATTTTTATTCGTTAAAAAAATATAAGACAAAATATTGTATCATTAGGAAGTATAGTTAATATTTTTTGATTGTTAAGCAATGCAAGTTATTATTTTTTAATCTTTCAAAACATATAAAAGTCAATATTTTAATATTTTCAATAATATTCAATATTTTTAAAATTCTTGAAAAATACAAGTCAATATTTGGAATGTTTAAAACGTAGAAGTTAATTTTTTTATTGATAAATGACTGCACGATCCTATTTTTTAATATTTTAAAACTTATAAGTAAATATATTTTTTATTGATAGAAATATTAAGTTAATTTTCTTTGTTCTCTAAAAAGTGCAAGTTAATATTTGCTTCATAGTTAAAAAAATTAAAGCTCAATATTTCTCATTTTTTAAAAGTACAAGTTAGTTTTTTTATGACACTAAAGCTACAAGTTAATATATTTTTCGATAATTAAAAAAAAAAATACATGTCAATATATTTTTTATCTTTAGAAAGTTAGAGTAGATTTTTTATATACTTATAATAAGTAAAAGGTAATCCCGAAGGTAAAATCCCGAAAAAGAAAATGATCGAAAAAAGAAAATTCCCGAAATGATAAAATTGGCGAAATATGAAAATTCCGAATTGAAAAATTCCTGAATAGTTTATATTATTACCAAATTTTAAAATTAACTAAATTTTTTAATATTACCGAAATTTGTATTTTCCGACAGAAAATAGCCGAATTATAAAATGTTGTACACTGAAAAATTCTTAAAATTAGAAAATTCCTCAATTTAAATGATCAAAAAATTATTTTTGAACAAATATAATTTATTTATTAAGAATACAATAATTAAATATTCAAAGAATAATTGAAAAAAATGAAACATTGAACAACAATTTCTGTCATCAAAATATTCCATTTATGTATTTTTAGTAAATATATAATATTTATTTAAATACAATTTTTTTAATTTTTTAAATTCAAGAATTTAATAAAAGCGCAAATTTTATTAATCAACAATTTTATAAATTCGAGATTTTTATATTTCGTCACTTTTATAGTTTCGCCAATTTTTTATTTGCACTATTTACTTCTTCAAGAATTTTACAGTGCAGGAAATTTTAATTTGCGGCATTTTTTGGTCGTCCCAAATATTATGTATTTAATCAAAATACAATTAGGCATCGTACATAAATCGGGTGACGTTACGTTTTTAGTACGTTTTCAGATGTTGATAGAAAATTAATTTTTTGTAGATTAAAATTTTTTAATTTTGGTAGGAAATTAATGTTTTTTTTTTTAATTAATGTTTTTAGTTGAAAATTCTACTTTTTGGTTAGAAACTCTTAAATTTGACTAAACATTCTTCTCGTTTCGTTGAAAATTCAACTTTTTTTCAGAATTTTTTTAATTTGTTGAAAATTCGTCTTCTTGGTAGTAAATTAATACTTTCGTTTAAAAATTCGCTTTTTTTAGTTGAAAATTCAACTTTTTGTTTGAGAATTCTAGTTAAAAACTCGTTTCTTCAGAATGGAATATGAATCTCTTTGTTTAAAAAAACATCTTTTTGGTTAAAAATTGAACAACTAGGTTTTAAAGTTGAACTACTTAAAAAAAATTATTTCTTTTAAGAATTCCACTTTTTGATTGAGAATTCTTGAATTTTATCGAAAATTCGATTTTTTTGGCAGTAAATTAATTTTTTTGTTCAAAAATTCGTCTTTTTAGTTGAAAATTCCAATTTTTGATTGAGGTTCTTGAAATTGATTAAAAGTTCGTCTTTTTTAAAGTAAGTTAATCTTTTTGATTCAATTTTTCTTTTTTAGGTTAAAATTCAACTTTTTGGTTCAGAATTCTTGAATTTGGTTAAAAATTCGTTTTTTTGCTAGTAAATAAATTTATTTGTTCAAAAATAGTGTTTTTTCATTTGAAAATTCAACTTTTTCTTTTTTAGATAAAAATTCAACTTTTTGGTTCAGAATTCTTGAATTTGGTTAAAATTGTTGTTGTTAGTAAATTAAATTGGTTCTTTTTATCAGTAAATTAATCTATTTGTTCAAAAATGATTTTTTTCTTTGAAAATTCAACTTTTTATTAGCGAATTCCTAAACTTCTTTGAAAACTCTTCTTTTTTTATCTTAAGTTAATCTTTTCGTTTAAAAAATCATCTTTTTTAGTTGAAAATTCAACTTTTTGGTTAAGAATTCTTGAATTTTGTTAAAAATTGTTTTTTTTTTGTTAGAAAATTAATCTATTTGTTCAAAAAATTTTTGTTTTATTTGAAAATTCAATTTTTTAGCTGCGACTTCTTGAATTGTATTGAAGATTCTTCTTTTTCTATAGTAAATTAATCTTTTCGTTTAAAAAATCATCTTTTTATTTGAAAATTCAACTTTTGGGTTGCGAATTCTTAAATTTAATTGAAAATCCTTCTTTTTTGATAGTAAATTAAGCTTTTCGTTTAAAAAATCATCTTTTTTAGTTGAGAATTCAACTTTCTGATTAAGAATGCTTGAATTTTTGTTAAAAATTTGTTTTTTTGTTAGAAAATTAATCTATTTGTTCAAAAATAATTTGTTTTATTTGAAAATTCAACTTTTTGGCTACGAATTCTTGAATTTTATTGAAAATTCTTCTTTCTTTATAGTAAATTAATCTTTTCGTTTAAAAAAATCATCTTTTTTATTTGAAAATTCAACTTTTGGGTTTCGAATTCTTAAGTTTGATTGAAAATCCTTCTTTTTTGATAGTAAATTAAGCTTTTAGTTTCAAAAATCATCTTTTTTATTTGAAAATTCAACTTTTTGTTTAATAATTCTTGAATTTGGTTAAAAATTGCTTTTTTTTGTTAGTAAGCTAATCTGTTTGTTCAAAAACAATTTTAATAATTTGAAAATTCAACTGTTTGGTCACGAATTCTTGAATTTTATTGAAAATTCTTCTTTTTTTATAGTAAATTAATCTTTTCGTTTAAAAAATTATCTTTTTTAATTGAAAATTCAACATTTTGGTTGCAAATTCTTAAATTTGATTGAAAATTCTTCTTTTTTGATAGTAAATTAATCTTTTCGTTTAAAAAATCATCATTTTTAGTTGAAAATTCAACTTTTTGGTCGCGAATTCTTGAATTTTATTGAAAATTCTTCTTTTTTATAATAAATTAATGCTTTCGTTTAAAAAATCATCTTTTTCGTTTGAAAATTCAACTTTTTGGTTAAGAATTCTTAAATTTGATTGAAAATTCTTCTTGTTTGATTGTAAATTAAGCTTTTCGTTTAAAAAATAATCTCTTTTAGTTGAAAATTCAACTTTCCGGTTAAGAATTCTTGAATTTTGTTAAAAAATCGTTCTTTTGTTAGAAAATTAATCTATTTATTCAAAAAATAATTTGTTTTATTTGAAAATTCAACTTTTTGGTTGCGAATTCTTAAATTTTATTGAGGATTCTTCTTTTTTTTATAGTAAATTAATCTTTTCGTTGATGATTCAACATTTTAGTTTAAAATTCCTGTCTTTGGTTGGAAACTGAACTGTTTTGTTAAAAATTCCTTTTTTTTTGTTTTTGAAAAATGACTGTGGTAATTGAAAACTTACACATTCTATCCTTGATCGAAAATAGTTATTTTTTAAGTCGTTGAAAATTAATCCAGTTTAGTTGAAAATTCAACTTTCGGTTTTAGAATTCTTTTATTTTGTTGTTGAATTCGCATTTAAAAAAAAATTAACTTTTTTAATCTTATTTTTTTGTTATAATTTTACTGTTTTGTATAAAAAATTCGTCATTTTTCTTCAAAGTTCAATGATTCAATTAGTTCAAGAAATTCAATTAGACACATTTCAACAATTTCCCTGAAAATCAACGGGTGTCAACGAAGGCCGAGGGCAGGGGGGGGGGGGTCAAAATTTTCTCAAAATGAGTCAGGTAGTTTTAGGGATGATCCCTAATGAAATATTCTAATCCAACAAAAATTTGGTTTAATATTTAATTTTAAAAAATAATTATTTTAATATTTAATTATTGTTGTTCTTAATAAATAAATAATGCTTTTTAAACATAATTTTTTAAGTTATTCAAATTCTCGAATTTTCCAGTTTTGGGAATTTTATTTCCGGCTATTTTATTTGTCCGGAAATTATCAAATTCGGTAACACTATCAATTGTTTAGAAATTGTATTATTTCTAATATTTTCTTTTTCTGGAATTGTCGATTTTTTTTTAGTTAACGGAACGAATTCCAGTAGAAAGTCCAGGACAGTGTCCAGAAAATATGCTGCTTTACCATGGAAGTGGAAACACCAGCAACTGGATATGTGACTGCAAGGCAAAATTTGTCTACTTTCCTGAAAATAATACTTGCTACGAGGCCTATAAACGAGGACCTTGTTTGCCGGGTCATATTGTAATTCTTCCACCTGGAGAAGTGATTCCAAAGTGTACCGAAAATCCATGTCTTGAAGAGAACCATGTACTTTTTAAGGGAAGTTGTGTTAAACTCAACGCCATTGGAGGAAAATGTGGACCGAAAGAAATTCTTGCAGTCAACGAAACTACCTTTCAAGTCGAGTGCTCTTCAACAGACGTTGATCCTTTTCTCATTATCAATGCACCCCAGAAACCTTGTCCCGCAGGAAGCCGTCGAAATTCTCTTGGAGTTTGCAAGTGTACACTTTAACATTTTAGAACTTAAATCGAACCATACGTGAATCAATACCTTTTTTTTTAATTAAAGGAAAAAGACTCATACATTATGATTAAAATCTAGATCGGATTTTAAAAAATAAGATACTTTAAGGAAAGATTATAAAGGGCAGCGATTGTTTTAAGAATTTAATTATAATATTGTCCTTTATTAAGTCGTTGATTTAAGAAAAATATTTTTTAAAATGAGAGGCTCTGCATAAATTAGGTGAAATATTTTTTCGGGGACTGTAAAAAAAGCGGCTAAACTCGGGGAGGGGCGGTGGTTTTTTGCAGTTTTCCTCTTCCTTGGTCAAACTTTCAGGCAAATGCGAGTACTTCTAATCCTGCCTAACAAGAAAATAATAATAATTATTGTATTGAGAAAAATGTTACGAAGATTTTTTAAACTTGGAAATCAAAAATACATGAATATAACTTCATCGCGGTTTAAAATGTCGTTTTATTAAAAGTTCGTCCTGTTGGCTTGAAAATTCCGCAATATGAAATGAATTTTTTTTCTATTTTGACTAAGAAATTTTTTTTGATTCAAAACTCAACTATTTTGTTGCTTTTTTTTGTAAAGAAAATTAATCTCTTTATGTAGAAATTTCATATTTTTAAAAATGAAACTGCCTGGTTAAGATTTAATCTTTTTCGAATAAAAATGGCCTTTTTCCTTGAAAATTTACATTTCTTTGGCTCAGAGTTGAGCAATCAAGTGTTAAAAAATAAGCCATTTTTGAAAGATTATACTTATTTGTTAAATTTCTTTTTTGTTGAAGAATTGACATTTTATTTGAAAAAATTATTTCTTTGGTTAAAAATTAATCTTGTAATTGTGTTAATTGTTAAAAATTTGGCTTTTTCGGTAGAAAACAAATTTAATTTATTTCAGTGGAAGATTCAAATATTTGGGTGAAAATTAATCTTTTTTGGTTAAATTAAACTGTTTCAGATTAAAAGTAAATTGTGTTGTTGAAATATCCACTATTACATTTTTTGTTTAAACTCATTCTTTTTCAGTTTAAAACACAAATAATTTGTTCTTTTTTTTGTCAATAAAATTAATCTCTTTTTGTAGAAATTTCATATTTTTAAAAATGAAACTGACTGGTTAAAATTTAATCTTTTTCGAATAAAAACGGACTTTTTACTTGAAAATTTATTTTTCGCATTTTTGTCTCGAAAATTAAAGAATTGGTGAAAAAATCAGCCATTTTTTTCTAAATTGTACTTATTTGTTAAATTTCTTTTTTTGTTGAAGAATTGACATTTTATTTCAAAAAATTATTTCTTTAGTTAAAAATTGATCTCGTAAACTGAAAATTTAATTATTCTATTGTTGGTTAAAAATTTATGGTTAATTGTTGAAAATTTCGCTTTTTTGGTAGAAAACAAATTTAATTTATTTCATTGGAAGATTCAAATATTCGGTTGAAAATTATCATCTTTTTTGGTTAAATTAAACAGTTTCAGATTAAAAGTAAGTTGTGTTGTTGAAATATCCACTATTACATTCTTCGTTTAAACTCATTCTTTTTCAGTTTAAAACACAAATAATTTGTTCTTTTTTTGTCAATAAAATTAATCTCTTTTTGTAGAAATTTCATGTTTTTTAAAATGAAACTGCCTGGTTAAAAATTAATCTTTTTCGAATAAAAGTTGACATTTTTCTTGAAAATTTTTATTTCTTGGGTTAAGAGTTATAATTCTTATTTTTCTTTCGAAAGTTAAAGACTTGGTTACAAAATTAGCAATTTGATCGAAAGTTGTACTAATTTGTTAAAAATTACTTTTTAGTTGAAGAATCGACATTTTCTTTCAAAAGATTATTTCTTTGGGTAAAAATTGATTTTGTCAACTAAAAATGTAAGCATTTCATTTTTAGGAAAAAAATGTATATTGTTTAGTCAAAAATGCATATTTTTTCATGAATTAATTAATCCTCTTGGTTAAAAATTTAACTATTTGGTTAAAAATTTATGTTATTTCTTGAAAATTTGGCTTTTTTGGTAGAAAATAAATGTTTTCATTTAAAATGCAACTTTGTAGTTAAACATTTATCTATTGCAGTTGAAGATTAAAATATTTTGATAAAAATTCATATTTTTGGTTAAATTCAACTGTTTTAGAATTAAAACAAATTTTGTTGCTGAAATATCAATTATTAAATTTTTTGTTGAAAATAATGATTTATTGGTTAAAAAAAATTCGAAATTTTAGTTACAAATTCTTTTTTTTTGGTTGGCAATTAATTTTTTCATTTTCAAATTTAACTATTTTATATTTAATTGAGAAATTTCCTTTTTTAGTTGAAAATTTAACTGTTTTATTAAAAATTCATTTATTTTGATAAAACTTTATTTTTTTTGTAGAAAATTAATTTTTTTTGTTTAAAATCCATCTGTTTGGTTTAAAAATGATCTGTTTTAGTTCAGGATTTAAGTATTTTTTGAAAATTCATCTTTTTGGATTAAAAATTCAACGCCTCGGTTGAACTACTCTATTAAACATTAATTTTTGTTGTTGAAAATTCAGAATTGTATTTGAAACTTTATCTCTTTGGGTAAAAGTTGATGCATTTTGTTGAAGAATTGTATTTTTTGGTGACAAATTTATCTTCTTGGTTGAAAATTCCACTATTTGGTTGAAAATTAGAAACATCTTCGATGCATTTTTCTTCTTTATCGACTAAAAAATCTTTTTCGATTAAAAGTTGAAAATTCGTTGTTTTTTTTGGTTGAGAAATTCGTCTCTTTTGGTAGAAATGTCATATTTATACTACAAAAATTCAAATGCTTGTTTGAAAATAAATCTTTTTTGATTAAAAATTCAACGATTACTTAAAAAATTTTGTTCTTAATTCAATTTTTGCTTTAATATTTATGGATCCTGAGAAAGGGGGTGGGTACGTGGTTCAAAATTTGGTAAAAAAAACTTTTTGTTTTTTATGCAAAGCCCCTAAGGAGATTTTTTTAAAGAACTAGGTGGAAGGATTATATTTATATATTTATTAATATTTTAAGGATTCTTATAGAATTCCTGCAAAACTCAGGGATTTGTTTATTGATAAAATTTTGTTTTATATTGTCAACTTTGTATTATTTTTCAATCTTTATCGAATGCATTTTAGAATTGAAGATGATCAGAAATTTTAGGGTTGATAAATAGATTCATATTCACCATTTTTTTAAAGTTTCGTAAAGGCACCCAAATTCAAAAAGTTTTTGAATTTGAAGCGTTTCCATTTTTTATGTCGCCAAATTCGAATTTTTGGTAATTTAAAAGAATTTTGTTTCAGAAGGTTTTACTTCGAAGCCATTCATAAAAAAATTGAATTTAGAACAGTTGAATCTTTAAATTTCAAAAAAGGAAATTTTCCAAATTTGGAATTGAGAATTGTAATTATCAAATTTTTATGAAAAAAAGGGTAAAAAATGTTAACTATTTGAATTAATTTTTTTAAAGATTTTTCTTTAATTCGACTTTATTCATACTTTCTTAAGAATTAGGCCAATTTTTAAATTAATAAAAAAATGTTTTTTATGTAAAAAATTGTTATGATTTAGGATAAGTAGGAAGTCTACAAATTTGAATGCTTTGATTTTGAAAGCTTTTATGTTTGTAACATGTCAATCTGAAAATATTTTTTCAAAGTCAGAAGTAAAGACAAATATTTTTAGTTTCAAAAATTTAAACTTTAAAAATCACGTTATCTTAAAACTTTTAAGATTTTAATAATTAATTACTATACTTGCTCTTTAATTTTAATTTTTTAGTATATTTTCACTTAAGTATGTTTTATAATTTATAGAATAAAACAAAAAATAAATGTTTTCTGTCTATTTTATGGAAATTTCTAATTCCTCTCTTGCATTCTATTTAACTGTCAATTTTTTATTTAGTTCTTTATTTTATAATAAATTAAACATCCGGTACAGTTATATCAGAGATAAGATAGCTGTAAATTTGGTCTTTAAAAAAAAGGTAATTTTTTCCATCTATTCTGGAATAACGAGTTTGCTCATCATAAAGTTGTGAATATAAAGATAGAAGATATAAGAGTTTTCATTTCCCGCAGTCTTTCGACGTTCATCCCACAAATCAAAAAATCACCCTAAAAATATATTTTCATTTAAATTCAAGAGAAACTTCTTTTATTGGAAGGAAAATGTAATTTTTATTTCAAATCATAGTCTCGCTTTTTTTATTTTGTGGAAAATTATAAGTCAAGATGTCCTTTTTCCGGTAAGTTTAGACTAACATTAACCATTTCTTTTTAAGTTTGTGAATTTTTTTTTTTTAATAATTAGATGCTATATGTTAACAATAATTGCACCTTACCTACATTTTACTGTTTTTTCAAATCTAAAATTTGGGAAATTTTCCCGAAAAATAAAAATACCGATTTGGAAAATTCCCAAATAATAAAATAGACGAATAAAAAAATTACCAAAAATAAAAATACAGAATTAAAAAATTGGCGACAAATAAAATTCACCAAAAAAATAAATGCCGAAAAATAAAAATACCGAATTGGAAAATTCCCGAATAATAAAACTTTCGAATAGTAAAATTTCGGAATTATAAAATTTCGGAATTATAAAATTCCCGAATTGCAAAATTCCAGAATAATAAAATTCTCGACAGTTTATAATATTACCGAATTGGAAGATTCCCGAATATTATAATTCCCGACAGTTTATAATATTACCGAATAATAAAATTCTCGACAGAAAATTGCCGATTTATAAAATATCCGAATTGGAAAATTCCCGAATTTTAACAATTATAATTTTTTATAAATATATTTTATTGATTACAAGTACAACAATATGACATTAGTTTCAAAAATTATTTTTAGCATTTAAAATTTCGAAGCTTATTTCTTGAATTTCAAATAGCAATAATTTAAAATAAAATATTTCTAGGTAACGCATGGTTTTTTAATGTTCACAGTATTTGAAAAAATACAAAAAGCGTTCGCA
>NC_046661.1:97465671-97471868 GCF_010883055.1 Belonocnema kinseyi
GAACGCTTTTTGTATTTTTTCAAATACTGTGAACATTAAAAAAATACGCGTTACCTAGAAATATTTTATTAAAAATTATTGCTATTTTTAATTCAAAAAATAAGCTTCGAAATTTTAAATGTTAAAAATAATTTTTGAAACTAATATCTTATTTTTGTATTTGTAATCAATAAAATATATTTAAAAATTCTAATTGTTAAAATTCGGGAATTTTCCAATTCGGATATTTTATAAATCGGCAATTTTCTGTTGGGAATTTTATTATTCGGGAATTTTCCAATTCGGTAATATTATAAACTGTCGTAAAATTTATTATTCGGGAATTTTATAATTCTGAAATTTGATTATTCGAGAATTTTATTATTCCGGAATTTTCCAATCCGTTATTTTTATTTTTCGGTAATTTTATTATCGGCGAATTTTATTTTTCGGGAATTTTCCAATTCGGTATTTTTATATTTCGGTAATTTTATTATTCGTGTATTTCAATATTTGGTAATTTTCCAAATCGTTATTTTTATTTTTCGGCAATTTTATTATTCGCGAATTTAATTATTCGGGAATTTTACTGTTTCGGGAATTTTATTTTTTTTTTTGATTTTTCAGTCGTTCCAAAATTTTTATAACTTATACAATAGCATTTTTTTATTCGAAAAATCACATTTAGACGTAATTTAGTCCTTCGAGGGATCTTTCGTGCGATGTTTTTTTCGTTTTATCATTATTTATAAATGATGTATGTAAGTTTTAATAATAAAAATGATGCGAAAATCATTTTGTAACTTATTATATTTTAAATTACCTTTAATTCTCTTTTGAATTAATTTCAACTTGGTTCAATTATTTGGCTTTTTTAAATTCATTTGAATTTTTTAATTTGTTTGAATTTTCTTTAATTCTTTAGAATGTAAATTAATTCTTCTTTATTTACGTGGACTGTTCTTAATTTACTTTGATTCTGCGGAATTTAATTGATTATTTTGATTACATTCTCATCTAATGAGAAGGTATTGGTTTTATGTAAATTTTCACTCTGTCTGTTTTAATAAAATCTTCATGTTTTGAGACCCACTGAGTCAGAAAAAACGATTTTTACACAGGTGTTTGTCTGTCTGTAGTCTGTAGTCTGTATTCTGTAGGCACGATAACTTTCGAAAAATTGATCAGATTGGATTCTGCTTTGGCACAATTTTTTAGGGCCTAAAAAAAAAGAACAAGTTTGTGAACCAGCTATTTTGGATCAAAATTCAAAAAGTGAGCACGTTTTCAAAAATTTTAAAACCATATTTTTTCATGATTTCAAAATTCTATGAACGGCTATTTATAGTACTCAGAATCCCAAACAATTTATCCTAATGTCTTTTTTGTATAAAATAAAAACCATTAGAGTTAGAGCATTTTCAAAATCCCAAAAAACAAACTAAAATGAACATTTGAAGCCAAACAACGCAAGCCATGAAAAAAAGTCAAGAGAAAAAAAAACGTTAATTCATGAATAATCATGAATAATTTTTTAGAGGACACCTAGTTTTTTCTTTAATCGTGAGATATAACCTTTAAAATAAAAAAATTAAATTATTTTAATACATTTTCTAAAATAAATTTTTGTTGTAAAACGACACAAGGTATGCACTAAAATTAAAAGACAAAAGTTGTTCACCCAAGAAGATCTAAAAATTTGTTATTAATCATTTTTAAATAGGACGAGTAGATTTTCATTTAATCGTTAAAAATAAGATTGAAAATAAAAAAATTTAATTTTTAGAATACATTCATGGAAAAAGGTTTTTGTTAAATGTCCACGTTTTGAGACCCCCTGAATCCAAAAAACATGTTTTTGCGAATGTGTCTTTCTGTCTGTATGTCTGTATGTATGCCTGTATGTCTCTCTGTGAACACGATAACTTTTGAAAAAAGTAATCTATTAGATAGCCCCTTGGTACCCTCTTTTAGTGTCCTAAACTAAAGGTCAAGTTCGTTATCCAGCCATTTTGGATGAAAATTCAAAAAGTGGTCACCTTTTGAATATTTTTGCGACCACTTTTTTAAAAATTCTAAAATTCTCTGTATGGTTATTCATAGTATTCAAAAAATTTAACAATTCATCCTAATGACTTTTTTCGAAAAATCAAAAATTACTAGTTATAGCATTTTCAAAATCCAAAAAGAAAACAAACTAAAATGAACAATTTAGGCTAAACTACGCATGATACGAGAAAAATTCTGGAGAAGAAAAACTTTGCTTTTTGAAAGCCCTACAGGACCATGATAACAACTTTTTTAATTTAGTCGAAAAGTTGAACCTTCCAAATTTGATCGTACCAAAAATAATGAAAAATTCCATTTTTTGGTCAAACTATGCAAAATAAAAATTTAAATTTGTTTGAAAAAACGACACAAGGTATGAACTTAAATTACCAGACAAAATTTGTTCGCCTAAAAAGATCTATAAATTTATTATTAATCATTTTTCGATTGAACGAGTAGATCCTCTTTTAATCGTAAAACATTAGATAAAAAATGCAAAAATGAACTTTTTGGAAAAAGCACAGAAAAGACAAAAGAGGACATGGCTCTTAAATAGGTTCCTGTTTTAGACCCTATGCAGATGCGCAGTAGTTTTTATTTAATCGTAAAGAACAACATAAAAATAAAAAATTATAAAAGCAAGGAAATAAGAATTAGTATGATTCAATTTTTATGCATATTATGAATTGTAATGATATACATTTATTGAAATGATACATGTTTTAGAGCAGCTTATAATACAATTTAAAGCAAAGTAAGAAACAAATACAGAAATAATCATGATAAATATAATTTGCTTTTTATTTTGCAATTTTTTAATAAGTAATGCCAGACAGAGTTACATAAAAATGTATTATAATTGATATAAAAGTGTTGTGTATAATGTAGAAAAACTGACATGTTGGACAAAATCGAGTGCAAAGCACGAGATACGTGATGAGAATATGTTCCTAAAAGCCAAAAGAGCTTTAACAAAAGAGAGTTCAAAATCACAAAATTACAGATGTCGGACCGTTCACCTTTGATTTTAAAAGATCTGTGCCCGAATGCGGAAGAAATGCAAAGACCAAGTGCGGAGTGCGATTGCCATCAGTCGCGTGCCGTAGGTGCGCTCAAACTCTCTTTTAACGAAAGAGAATTCACAATTACAAAATTACAGTGGTGGATGTTTTGAGTCTTAATTTTAAAATGTTTGCGTAAGAATGTGCGAAAATATAAAGACCGAGCGCGTAGCGCGAGGTAAATACATAATCGAGCGCGAAGCGCGATATAAATACAACATCGAGCGTGAAGCGCGAGAACCAACAATTGCGCGCCCTAGGCGCGCTCAAACGTGCGAGCCGCGCGCGCAGCGCGCGATGAGAATGTGCCTGCGTAGCGGGCAGTATTTTTTAGATTCTTTTGAATTCTTTTAATTGTTTAGATTTTTCTGAAATTCTTTGGATTCATTTGGATTCACTTATTTCTTTTAATGATTCAGATTCGTTTGAATTTACTATTTATTGACTACTACTTACTCAATTGATTTTTTCAATTCAAATTTACTTGAATTATTAAAAATTTTCTTAAATTCTCATGAATTTAGTTTGCATCAATTCTTCTGAATTCCCTTGAATTCTCTTTCATGCGCTTATTTATTTCAATACTTTAGAATGTTTTGAATTTACTTATATTATTTTAAATTTTCTTTAAATCTTATTAATCGAGTTTCCATTAATTTTTGGAACTTCACTTCAAGCCTACTAAATTTAAATTAATTTTTCTAAATTTCCTTGAATTATTTAGAATTTCCTGTAATTCTTCCCAATTCACTTTAATTGTTTCCGCTTTTCTTCAATTCTACTAAATTTAATATACTTCTTTTCAATTCTTTGGATTCTTTGAAATTCTATTGAATTTTTCGGACTCTTCTGAATTTCCTTGCATTTTTTTTAATTCGGATATTTAATGTAATATTTTAGATTTTTTAAATTGATTTGAATTATTAACAAAATAATTTTAATTATTATGAATAGACTTCCCATAAATTCTTTTAACTTCCTTTTAAGTCTGATAAATTACATTTTTTTCTAAATTTCCTGGAATTATTGTCAATTTAGATTGATTTTTCTCAATTCATTTGAATCGATTTGGCTTTACCTTAGTTCTTTTGAATTCAATTGACTTTTTAAAAATTCTTTGGCATTTGTTGAATTCTCTTGAATTCTTTTCAATTCGACTAAATTCAATTGAATTCTTTAAGATTTTCATAAACTATTTTGAATTTCATGTAATTCTTCTGAATTTTGAACACTCTTAACACTTTAGATTCTTTTGAACTTAGATATTTGAATTATTTTAAACTTTCTTGAATCCTTCTAACTTTTCTTTAATTATACTAAATTTAAATGTATGTTTTTGAATCTATGGATTCTTTGGAATTCAGTTGATTTTGTTTAGTTCTTTGGATTCTTCCGAATTCATTTTAAATCTTCTGAATTTACTTGAATTTTTTTGATAAAATTATTAATTTGTCGCTCCAAGAATTGATGCCTAGGCGGTTTCACGTTGAGAGGAGCCGTAGGGCCCAAAGGGAGGCGTTGTTCAGTCAAGCGTGACAAACAGCATGAGGACCGCACTCAGCGTGTTTTTTGCATCAAATTACGTTTTGCGTCCAAATTCAACAGAAATGACTCACATGGGCCTGCCTGTTTTCGTTTGAAATCTCTGGATTTATGCTAAAGGGCACTCCAGGCCATGTCCGAAACCGTGCTCAATTCCAAGTTCAAGTGAATATTATGTGAAGCGCATGTTACTGATTAAATGTGAAGAACAGTCTTTCAAATAGATTTGAAATTCAAGCTTCAAAGTTATTTATCGAAAGTTTGAAATTAAGAAGATCATTAAAAAAAATCTGCTCTTTGGTATACAGACAGTTTGAAAATTGCTTCAACTTTAAATCAATTAAAAATGAATTTAATATCTTATTATAAGTTAAAAAATTTGAACTCAAAGGTCTTCAAATTTACAAAATTAAATGTTTTTTCTCTTCACACCGACTTCCCTTACATTCAGGAATTCTACACTTTTACGGTTAGAATTTCTAGCAGAAAATTCCTGTTATTGATATGTATCGACATCTACGTTATTCAACGTTTCGTGCCCGTGCTAAAATCAAAAAATTCTAGACATATTAATTTTTATTTCACACTTTTCATAAAATTAAACATTTCTTTTAATATAATAGAAATGAAAATGATTCTAGTATGGATTAAAAATTAAAAATATAATTTTATTTCAATTTTTCCTTAAAGTAATTTGACTGCTTTTTTAGCGAATGCTAGGATCTTGCAATTTTTTCTTATAAAATTGTATGCTGGTTGGCATTGAATATTAATTAGCATCGATCATATAATGGAACGAGTTTACGTCTACCCTGAAGGGGGTAAAGCCTGCTTACCTAATAGTTGAAAAAATCTTCAGTTTCTCTCAATCTTTCGAGTTTGATCCTTTGAACAATAAAAAAAAGAAATGAAAGTTTTTTTCAAAATATGTATCTTGTTACTTATTTCATGGAAAATTAGAAGTCAAGAAATCGATTGGGCTAAATTTTCGAAGATGGTAAATAATACGAAAAGTCTTAGCTCTCTAAATTTTTAATCGAAATTTGCTGTATTTTTTGAAAATTTTAATAGGAAAATGATATTAAAAGTTTTAAAATACATAATTCGTAATTTGAAACCATTTTTAGGTCAAATTATGGTGTTTCTTGATTTCTTTTAATCAATTTATTTGTTGTATGAAATATAAAAATCAACATTCAACATTTGTCATTTTTGTAAAATAAAAATCGTTTGTGGTTTAAATAATCTATCAACGAAATCAGTATAAATTACGTTTTTTTCGTTCTATAACTCAAATAACAAATTAATATATATTTTTTAACACAGCCTTTGAGAGATATCTTAAAAATTTAATAAGCTAAAATTTAAAATAAAATAAATTAATAATCGTATCTGTCTATTAAGAACGTAGAAGAACGCATTACCCATAATAAAAAAAAAACGTTTGTGTAAATTTTTATTAGAAAGAGATTGCTTAACAAATAGATTTTTTTAAAGGTTTATTTTGTTTTCTACCTCTCCTCAAGCTGAGGGAAGAGATAGGAACAGTGCATGCGGGGGGGGGGG
>NC_046661.1:97471968-97474180 GCF_010883055.1 Belonocnema kinseyi
GTGGTCACGTAGGGCCTTCACTCAATTTTACTGTGAGAAATTTGAGCGAAGATCTCGTAAACTCTTGCCTTGATTTCCCGGAGTTCTCAACTTGTATCTTTTTACACATAACAATTTATTATTTATTAATAGCGGAAAAGCCGAACAATAATCTAAGAGAAGATAGATTTAAACAATATTAAACTGTCTAAATAAAAAGTTGCTTAAAATTTTGAAATCACAGAAAACATCGCAACTTTTTAAAAATTTTCAGAGAATGTTATGTAATACAGTAATGAGTTGCTTAAACAATAACGTTTGGTAACTTTAATTAATGATGTCCTCACTCTAATTGAAAAATTCAGAACAAGTTGAACAATGTATAAAAAAGAACCGCGACTTTCTAATTCTATTCTGAGAGAAAATTGCTATAAAAATAATATATTGTTTGAAAAATGTATTGAAAAATTTAATCATGAGTTATATGTTCATGTATCGGAAACAATTTTTACAAAAATAAATCGCAATAAAATAATAATTAGCTCTGAAAGCTCGCAAAACCCAATTTTTCACTTATGGAGTTTTTATGGGTTTATATATACTTACGTATGGGGGTAAATTGAAAAAGTAATGTTTGATTTTCATTCTATGTCTAATGGTGAGAAGATTATCTATGGACTCGAGGCACTTAATATTGACGATTCTGAATAAAATGTACTACAATATTTTTGTAATTTTCGGACCACCCTAATATTTCCTGTTTTGGAAGAATACCGTTATATCACAAAAAAAAAAAAAAATAGAAAAATGGGAATTTTATATCAATGGAATCTTAAATGAAAAATATTTTTTGGTTGTAATATGAACTATTAAATTTTTTAAAGATCTTTTTCCGTTCAAAATTGTTTTTTGACTTGAAAAAAATTTATTTTTGTTTGTTTGTTAAAAGTTCGTCCTTTTGGGTAAAAAAATTACCTTCTTGGTTAAAAATTTATCTCTTTGGTTTCAAATGTACCTATTTTGTAGCAAATTCGTCTTTTTTGGTTGAGTTCAACTGTACCGGATTCAAAATACAAATCTTTTTTGGTTAAAACTTCAACTGTTACACTTTTAATTAAAAATTCATCATTTTTGGTTGAACTTCTTTGTTGACAATGTTTTTCTTGTGTTGAAGAATCATCATTTTAGAAATTCAAAAAAATTTTAAACATTCCTTGTTTTAGAAATATGTGGGCCATGACTAAACTGCTACGAATTTCCTTAAAAAGTGTAACAACTCTCACTCGAAGGTTATGAATAAAGTTTTGTAAAAATTAAATTTGGACGTGAAAATTACCTGAGACAGAAATAAACTTCTGAGCATAAACTTTTTGCCGAATGTCGGTTTAATGTCTATTTTGTTTTTTCATGACAACAACTATATTTTTAAAAACACGAAGTTGTCTGAATTAAACTTAATTTCTCTAAAAGTTACCTGCAACCAATTTTATAATTAGTTTTTTCTGTTTTCGAACTACATAATCTAAAGGAAATTTTACTCGCGGGAGCAAAGCGATTTTTTACTAAAAATGTTCTTATTATTTTTTTTTATTCATTTTTCTTAAAAACGTCAGTTCCAATGCCAACGACTGAGAGCAACCATTTAAAATATTAATTTCATTTACATTAAACGGCAAGAGACAAATACAAATTCACACACGCATATACATATTTAACATACGCATATACAAAAAAGGTTAAAATTAAAAGTCGAAAATTAAAAAGTGTTCATCACAGTGATTTACGCAGTGGGAAAAACAACTAATGATGTCCTAAAGACTTCTTCAGGATATCCCAAAGATGTATTTTTTGTGATCCTACATTCTTAAAAAAGTTTGGAATTCTATAACACTTCTACAAGACTTCTACAATACAACGGCAAGGTAAAATTGCAACCATGATATAAGAATGACGACATTGCAATACATGTATTGTAAGTGATGTAAATCGTGAAGTCACCGTCCAACTTTCCGATACATGCATTAGAGCGTTCGTGAGATGAAAATTGTGCATTAGGAAATCATGGAACTAATGGAATTCAAGGATGTACTGTTTGTAAACGAATGTTTGTATCCTCTAAGCGATGATCAGCATTAGGCATGAAAAAGTTATCGGCAAGATGGGTGCCGCGTTTGCTCTCAGCTGAGAATAAACGCAATAGAGTGGTCGCCTCTGAGGCTCTTTTGGCGCGCAT
>NC_046661.1:97474280-97478073 GCF_010883055.1 Belonocnema kinseyi
GTATTTCTGGCTCAGAACAATGTGGTTCAAAATCTGACCTATTGATCCTTAACGTCATTTCAAGTTCATCATTTGTTCCACAAGGTCCTCCAAGACGAGCACAGGATCCTTCGAAGGGAACGAGACCATCTTCGTGACAAGGATTTACTTCACATTTTGCTAATTTGTCCCCGGGATGAAGCAGTAGGTACTTTCCAGGAGAACAAGGTCCAAGTTTATAAGCCTCATGACAAGAATCAGTTTCCAGAAAATATAAATGTTTATCGATGCAGTCGCAAAACACTGAAGTCGAATTTTCATCAGCTCGGTAGAGGCTCATATTCTCTGGACATTCCTGGAAAAGATTTAAAGAAATATATAATACCGCTAACTCAGAGAGGAATTAAAAAAAAATTCTCACTTCTAATCACTGATTTGACCACGATCTTTTCAATTATGCTGATACCACCGCTGGATCGCACCTGGATATCTGATAGGGCTACTGTCGAGCAAGAACTTTGGCAGAAAGTGGAAAGCAACGGAACATCAGCTGCACCTGCGGAGGAATTCCACGGCAGCACCTCAATTTTGAATCCTATCTTTATAAGTACTTGAAGCTCTGATAATTTGAATACGAGATGGGAACAACCTCAACTTCTCCTAACGGCATGGCATTTTGCTAAAACTTTGTAGTGAATATCCCGGAAATAAGGACAGTATCTCAAAATGACATAAAACAACGAAGGTGTCAGATAATAGACGGCAAACTCCTCCTTAGAAGTACGATCAACCAAATAAGATCTGAGGTTGAAAATGCATTCTGTCAGCAACCCTAGGGTGCACAAGAAAAAAAGTGTATCAATCGGACGCTGAAAATACATAGTGACATGATTAGATGTCACTTTCGGGCAAGGGAACGGGGAGGGCCCGTCAGGGGCGAATAACATCGTCTTTTCATGGGTCATCCCTAGCTGGCCCATAGACTAACTGAAAAATTTCTCGCCGATCAATTAAGATCCATTAGGTGGTACCACCTTATATACAAAGTTGAAAGAAGCAACATCAAGAAACAGGTGCAACAACTAGCAGCAACTATAGTGGACCCCGCAGAAGCGGTGGAAGTGGAGGTTTATATATCCGTGACGCAAGACAGTCGTTAGGCTTGCAACCGGCGGGGTCTTTCCCTGCTATTGTTGAGCACAGCCATCCATTCAAAGACATTGAAAAGTTCGCAGATCAAGAACCATCAATAGGAAACGCTCTGCTAATATTAAGAGTCAACAAGAACCTTCTCAACTTAGTTTGCGGCTTGAACACCGAAATACTGCCTCTCCTCTTCCAGAAGAATATGAGTTTGCTGCAAGTCCTGCAGGTGCAGACGATATTGCGCTATGGTTGCGTGTGCCAGGATGATGAGCATAAAACTCAGAGGACTCGAGAAGCTTAACACACTCATCCACATGTAACTGTCTGAGCACCGAATGCACCATAACTTTTGTTAAGACGGTGAGACAGAAGGATTTGTCATTGAGAACATCGAGCACATCATCAACATTGAATACTGATTTACTGAAGATATTTGAGCCTTACTGAAAATAAAACCCAGTTGAAGTTCTAAAGAACGAATATCATTCTCCTTTGTTAGGACAGGACTATTCTAACTGACCATTGAGTCAGACATAATCTTCCAGATGTCCTCTGGTTAGATAAACGTGCTTAACGTGTGATAATAATAGGCATAAGCGTTCCCCTTAACAATAACGTCAGGCTCCGAGTTATTAATTCAGAAGCCAGTATTGCTGAGAACATGCGGCATCGTCCAGAGTTTTCTGGGCATGAACAATGATAGCGACTAAAGTAGCCTTCTCTAGCCACCCCGCGTACACGGCACTCAGTGGGCACAAAACCATGAACATCTCAAGAACTTCCTTTTGGGGCGATTCTAGAACATCCAATGTCAATGCAACCAACATTCAACAAAATAAATTAAATTCACGGATTTTAGGAATTCACGGAATTTATTGACTTCCTCGAATTCCTTGAATTACATTAATAATTCTTAAAATCCGTGAATTGCTTGAAGTATGTGAATTCCTTGAAGTTTGTGGATTCCTTGAATTTCGTGAATTCCGCTCATTCCTTAAATTACATAAATTTCGCTAGTTCCATCCATTCTACGAATACCATGAATTCCGTAAGTTTCTCAATTTCCATGAATTCCGCGAATTCATTAAATTCTACGAATTCTTCCAATTCCATAAACTTCGTGAATTTCTTTATTTCCACGAATTCTGCGAATTCCGATAATTACTTAAATTCCGTGAATGCCGCTAAGTGCATGAATTACGTGAAATCCGGGTGTTACATGAAGTCCGAGAATTCCTTGAATTCTGTAAATTCCATGATTACAGTCAATTCCACGAATTCCTTGAATTCCCCGAATTTCCTTAAATCTATGAATGCCGCGAATTTAGCGACTTCCATAAATTAGGCGTATTCTGTCAATTCGGTGAATTCCATAAATTAAGTATATATCGTGAATTCCATATATTAAGCGTTAACGCGAAGTCCGTGAATTGCATGAATTCCGTTGATTTCTTGAATTCCATAAATTCCAAAAATTAGATGACTTCCGTGAATTCCGAAAATCCAGTGAATTCCCCGATTCCAATGAATTCCATGAACTCCGAGAATTCAGCGGATTCCAAGAATTCTATGAATTCGGAGAATTGCACGAATTCCATGAATTCCGAGAATTCAATGAATTTCGAGAATTCCATGAATTTCGAGAATTCCATGAGTATTCAATCGATTTAACGAATTTAACGGATTTAACGAATTTCTGGAATTTCATGAATTCCTTGATTTCTATTAACACTGCGAATGTCATAAATGCCATAAATTTCACGAATTTCCTTAATTCCACAAATTCCTTGAATTCTCTGATTTTCTTGAATTCTTTGAATCCTACGAATTCCGCAAATTCCATAAATTCCGTAATTACATTCAATTCCGCGAATTACCTGAATTTCATGAATTCTGCGAATTCCATAAATTCCGTTCTATGAATACTGCAAATTCAGTGACTTCTGTGATCTTCATAAATTCCTTCATTTTAATTAATTCTGTCAATTCCGTGAATATTCTGAATTCCGTGAATTCCGAGAATTCCTTAAATTCGGTAATTGCTGTGAATTCCTTTGTTGAGTACCAAAGCAAATTATACTATTGTAAATATTTTTCTCGTCAGTTTGTCAGTGACTAGACAGTTTATTTCTTGCTGAAACATCTGCCGTTTTTAACTCTCTGTTAGTAAAGGATAGTCAGTAAATTTATATTAGCTCAGGAAATCTTCGCTTTCGACATTTGCTACCACTTAGGTTCTATCTTCAATGATTTATATTTTTATAGACGGGACACTTTCCTTTAAGCTCCATTGCTATGTCTCGGTAAATCCTCTTCAGCTGTACAGGTTTAAATAATTTCGCAGAAAAACGCAAAATCTGCTTGCCTTGCCTGCGCCTACTAGAGGGTGTTGCCAATCAACCCCACCAACCAATTCCTTCACTTCTAATTGGTGGAAGCTCCCAAGACTTGTACTTCGGAGGGAGCTTCAAGCGTTTTTGAAGACGGAAAGGGCAGATACGAGGGTAGTTCAATAAGTCCTTAGAATGAAGTATAAAAACAATTTTTTTTGGGTAAATTTTTTTTAATTTTTCAACATGATCTCCTTGGAGCTCTATACACTTGGTCAATCGCTTTTCAAGTTTTTTTAATCCTTCAGAAAAGTGCGTTTTCGGAAGTTCCTCAAAAT
>NC_046661.1:97478173-97481483 GCF_010883055.1 Belonocnema kinseyi
TTTTTATTTGATGTTATTTCTTTATGAAATGAATAAAAAATGTATTTCATATGATTTTATTAACGATTTATCTATTAAAATCAGTGTCCCTTGGGTAATTTTTTGCCAAGTTAAATGTCAAGGTAGCGATTCAATGATAAGTGATTACAAAATATAAAATATAAATATAATTTTGAATTTATTTAACTAATTTTAATTTGAATAATGGAATTTTTACTTCACTCTTGTATTTTTGTCTTTACAATTACATCAATAATTTAATCTTCTAATCAAGTGCTATAGAAGATATCCTATTTTTGCCAAGAATATAAATAAATATCCTATATTATTATACCTTATATTAAGGTTGAATTTATTTTATCCAAACAAGAAGAGATACAATAATTATCCAATGCTTGACTTCATCACCAATCAATATTCTTATCTATATTTTTCCCAATATTTCTTTTTCAGGATGAAATCCATTTTTTATCCGACATTCAATCTAATGTCGATTCTCATCTGAATCTAAATTTGTAATAAAATCCTATTTAGTTTAATCCTTTTATTTCATGCATACAGCCTGTTTATCAATTTCTATTAATTTTCATTCAAAAATAATTGTATCTGTTTCTATAAATTATTCAGTTATTACTATTCCGTATTTCTACATAAGGTATACTTGATAAATAGGGATTATGCTGAATGAAAAAGGATTCAGAAGAAATGATAAAATAAGTTTTGATAGGATATAAATCCTAAAAATAATTGTAGAAGAAAATAAAAAACGGCAGAACATTTAATGGTAGGAAAATCTGATTTTCAATTACAGTGCTCGGATAAAGTAGGACAAATCAGAAAATATAAAATTCTTAAAAATAATTATACAATAGAATGCAAGAAATTGATAGAAAGGAATAGAGAATGCTATGAATAGAGAATAGGAATAGAGAATGCTATGAATATGAATTCCTTGAATTCTGTGAATTCTGCGAATTCCACGAATTTCTTTAATTCAATGAATTTCTTGAATTTCATAAAAGCGCGCTGATGTTGTAATTATTTGCTTTAGCAGGTATAAAGATATCCAGCTACTAGACTTGTATTATAAAATTCCAATACATGTGAGGTACCATACCAATGACAGCATTTGGAAACTACAACATTGTTATTGTAGCGTTACGTTACGTTTCGGACATAAACTTCCAATGCATGTAATGGAAGTTTCCAACAGAAATGTTTAACAGTGTAGGGATGCTCTTAAGACGTTTAATGCCAGTACGAAAAATTTCCCAAGAAAGTCCTATTTCTTAAAGACGTTTTGAGGAGACGTTGGTTGCATTGACATTGGATGTCCTAGAATCGCCCCAAAAGGAAGTTCTTGAGATGTTCATGGTTTTGTGCCCACCGAGTGCCGTGTACGCTCGATGGCTACAGAAGACTATTTTAGCCGCTATCACTGTTCATGCCCAGAAAACTCTGGACGATGCCGCATGTGCTCAGCAATACTGGCTTCTGAATTAGTAACTCGGAACCTCACTTTATTGTTAAGTCGAACGCTTATGCCTATTATTATCACACGTTAAGCACGTTTATCTAACCATAGGACATCTGGAAGATTTTGTCTGACTGAATGGTCAGTCAGAATAGTCCTGTCCTAACAAAGGAGAATGATCTTCGTTCTTTAGCTTAGATCTTCGTTCAATGTTGATGATGGGCTCAATGTTCTCAATGACAAAGCCTTCTGTCTCCCCGTCTTAACAAAAGGTTTGAAGCATCACTATCCACGCAAGGAATATCTAGTTTAGGGATGTTGCTTGTGCAGCTTTTTGTTTTCGAAAACAACAGCTGCCAGCTTTAAGGGGTATACAGGCCAACTATACAGATGCAGTCTTAGAGTGAGATGCTAGTCCTGTTTTGGAAATAGTCGCGCAATTTCGTAAACTGAAAGTCAAAAAATCGACAAATAATCAAGATCTCTAAGCTTCTAAGTTTAGGCGGCAGAGCAATTTTCTTTGCAGCTGTCCTTTTATGGTGCATTCGGTGCTCGGACAGTTACATGTGGCTGATTGTGTTAAGCTTCTCGAGTCCTCTGAGTTTTATGCTCATCATCCTGGAACACGCAACTGTAGCGCAATTTCGTCTGCACCTGCAGGACCTGCAGCAAACTCATATTCTGCTGTAAGAGGAGAGTCAGTATTTCGGTTTCAAGCCGCAAGCTAAGTTGAGAATGTTCTTGTTGACTCTTAATATTAGCAGAGCTTTTCCTATTGATGGTTCTTCATCTGCGAACTTTAGAATGGCTTTGAATGGATAGCTTTGCTCAACAGGATCAGGGAGAGAATCCGCCGGTTGCAAGTCTAACGACTGTCTTGTGTCACGGATATATAGCCTCCTCTTGCACCGCATCTGCGGGGTCCACTATAGTTGCTGCTAGTTGTTGCACCTGTTTCTTGATGTTGCTTCTTTCAACTTTGTATACAAGGTGGTACCACCTAATGTATCTTAATTGATCAGCAAGAAGTTTTTCGGTCAGTCTATCGAGCAGCTAGGGATGACCCACGAAAGGACGATGTTATTCGCCCCTGACGGATCCTCCCCGTTCATTTGTCCGAAAGTGACATCTGATCCTGTCACTATTCATTTTCAGCGTCCGCTTGATACTCTTTTTTTCCTGTGCACCCTAGGGTTGCTGACGGAATGCATTTTCAACCTCAGATCTTATTTGGTTGATCGTACTTCTAGGGAGGAGTTTGCCGTCTATTATCGGACACTATTCGTTGACACCTTCCGCAGGTGCAGCTGATGTTCCGTTGCTTTCCACTTTCTGCCAAAGTTCTTGCTCGACAGTAGCCCTATCAGATATCCGGGTGCGATCCAGCGGTGGTATCAGCATAATTGAAAAGATCGTGGTCAAATCAGTGATTAGAAGTGAGAATTTTTTTTAAATTCCTCTCTGAGTTAGCGGTATTATATATTTCTTTAAATCTTTTCCAGGAATGTCCAGAGAATATGAGCCTCTACCGAGCTGATGAAATTTCGACTTCAGTGTTTTGCGACTGCATCGATAAACATTTATATTTTCTGGAAACTGATTTTTGTATTGAGGCTTATTAACTTGGACCTCGTTCTCCTGGAAAGTACCTACTGCTTCATCCCGGGGACAAATTAGCAAAATGTGAAGTAAATCCTTGTCTCGAAGATGGTCTCGTTCCCTTCGAAAGATCCCGTGCTCGTCTTGGAGGACCTTGTGGAACAAATGATGAACTTGAAATGACGTTAAGGATCAATAGGTCAGATTTTGAACCACATTGTTCTGAGCCAGAAATAC
>NC_046661.1:97481583-97487263 GCF_010883055.1 Belonocnema kinseyi
TGCTCGTCTTGGAGGACCTTGTGGAACAAATGATGAACTTGAAATGACGTTAAGGATCAATAGGTCAGATTTTGAACCACATTGTTCTGAGCCAGAAATACGTGGCTTTGGTATAATAAATGCTCCAGTCAAAGAATGCGAGAAGGGCAGTCGCAGAAATTCGTTGGGAGATTGCAAACCTGTATTCCAGAAATAAATGAATTGAGGAAATAAAAAAATTTGTTTGAATTTTTTACTTTAACATTTAATATAGCACGTAAGAGTAATAAAAAAATTCTTGAATAATTATAGTTTGAGTATGAGATATGGGTAAGAATAAAAAAATTGTAATTATTTGATTTTGAATTGAATGGAGAGAAACTATTTCAGATCAAAATACAACATCTTGCACATTAACAATAAGCATGCACATAATAATTTGCGAGCTTAAAAAGTACGTTCTTTATTTTATATTAGAATTTTTTATCATTGATGACAATCACTTTTGTTAGTCTAAATAACAATTAAATCTGCCTATTGAGGCTTAAAATATGAACATTAAAATTTTGTCAATATTATTCTTACAATATAATCAGTTTAAAACTGAATTACCAGAACAATATTTAGGTTTTAAGAAATAAAGAAAAAAATTAATGGGTTTGCAAAGAATTTCTGAAACTTTGCAAAGGACTTCTTAGGATTTCATAGGACTTTTTCAAGGTTTTAGGTTCACAGGATTTTTATGGGAGCAAAATATATATAAGAATTTTTATGTTTTTTAGTATTTCTATAAATCACAAAGAATCTCACAAGAAATAAGGGCTTTCGTAGGATTTCAAGGACTTGAAGATATTTAAAAATCAAATTTAAATTTCTTAAATTTTAATTTAAATATCCTGTCTGATTAGTTACATGCTGTCTGGATATGACTTCAAGTGATTGTTTTTAGTTCACCTGGAATAATTGTTCACATTTCTGGAATTTCATGAATCGCAATTTCTAAACAGGGAATTTTAATCCTAAAAATTTATTTTCAAAAGAAAAAAATTAAATTGTTAATATTTGTTCGTTAACAATAAAGGAAATCAAATTTTGTGCTTAATGTTTTCACCAAATGTTTGAAAAATGATAAAAGGGTTCTGTTCATAAAACCTTGATTATATTAAATGAGTCTATATATATTTATTTTCAAATAAATTTATGAACATATCCAAGCGTTGTTGATAGAAAATAAATTTTTAATTGTAAATGTTTTTGAATATTGGGAAACAATTCTGCTCTTCACATTTTGCTACCCTCCTGTAATTTGTAAACTTTCTCACACATAGAAAGAGATAAGAAAAATGAAATTATGTTTAAAAACTTAGAATAGCTTAGTTTAAGAAATTGATAGAATGCAAGTAACGATAAAATAAATGGTTTCGTTCAGGTAACAAAAAAATTACCTTTGTTAACCGATTTTAAACAAAGTTTGGATTTTTGAAGATTTTAAATCTTTTCCACGATTTTGAAGGTTTTAAGATATTAATATATTTTTTTAACCCTAATGGACAATTTTAATTATATAATTTGTTTGTCTGTTGCAAAACTAAGTAATAGCAAATATTTAAATATATTTAAAAACCTTTCAAATGATTTTTTTAAATTACGGAAAAGAATGTCGAGGAATTCCAAGCACAATTTTTCATTTTACAGCACTTATTTTAAAATATGTCAAAACATTTCAAAATATTTCCAAATAATTAGAAAAGAATCTGGAAGAATTGAAGCAATTTTTGTTTATTTTGCAGAATATTTTCAAAATCTTAAGAAAAATTCGAATCATTTTAAAGGACATTTAAAACTTTTTAAACAGCTTCAAAAAAATAAAAACTTGGAATATTTAAAGTGACTATTTATTCTTTAAATAGATTTTAAGTAATGATTCAAAAACGTTACAAAACATTACAAATGATTTTTAAAATTATGAAAAATAATTCCGAGAGATTTTGAAACAATTTAGGAATAATTCAAGTATGTTAAGATATATATAGGAGTTTCTAGAATTTTAGAGAGATTAAAAATATTGTAAAACTTTAAAAGATTTGAAAACATTGATTAAATATTATTAATTTAATTATAAGCGTCAACAAGTCCTAAATACCTTTCAAGCCACCATCAGAATACTTCAAAAACTTTTCAAGTCTTTCCGAAAACCCCAAGAAAATAATATTCATATAACTTTAAAGTAAAAAAGAAAGAGAATGAAAAAAAATAGTCATTCGAATTTTTGATTTTGTACTAAAAATGCTAAATGCCTTGAAATCATCCAAAAAGACGAATTTTTAACAAATTTTTAAAGTAAAAAACAAAGACAATTAAAAAATAAATAGTAATTTGGAATTTTCATTCTGTTTTAAAAATTATTTTTTCCTTTACGTAATAATTTGATAAAATTTTGATTTTATTCTTGGCTGATAAATCTTTTCTGGTTACAAATTTAACAAATTTGTTAAAAATACGTCTTTTTGGATGATTACAAGGCATTAAAAAAAATTTGGCATGCGGCTTCGAAGAATTCATATAATCTTAAAAAATATGGGACGATTTTATAGGTTCTATAAGGTTTTGGGCTGTTTTTAAAGATTTCATGAGAGTTTCAAATAATGTTAATGGATTTTATCGGATTTCCATAGATTTTAATGCGTTTTTAATGCTCTCAAAGTATTTTCATAAATTTTCCGGTATTTAAGAAAATATTATTAGATTATTTGAAATTTCACGGGCCTTTTTTACTCTAATAATTCTTATTTTTATTATATTTTTACCTTGAAAATTAATTAATTAGCTTAATTTGAATTAAATATCAATTAGATTCATATTTTTAATATGTTTAGAAATCATGTTTATGTTCCAAAATATTGTAATTAAATAAAAATATTATTTAACAATTCATACAAAATTATTTTTAAATGATAAATAAGGGGAATATCGATTATTTTCCATGTTTGAACTAAATTTATTTGTTGCAAATAGCTTTTGGATTATTTCAGAGAATTTTAAATATTTCGAAAGATTTTTCTGCAATGATTTAATGTGATTCTAATCGAATTTTAATGGATATAAAAAATACTAAACTTTTTATAATATTTTTATAATTTGCAAAGAATTTTACAAAAATTAATGAATTTTGTAGGATTTAAAATATTTCGATTAATATGCGCACTCAAAGAATTATCTTCTAAGTCTATGGGTTTATCATAATTTTAATAATAATTTTATTGGCATAAATAACTTGTAACTGAACACATCGTACATAATTTGAACAGAACTCTTTTCTTGGTTAATTTCTAATTAATTCTAGTTTTACACACTTATATGGATCCATGTATGAATAAGTATTTTTATCTATAACAAATTTAAAGAATGTTATTTATTTACTGAGTTATTTGTATATCATGAACCAGGAAAAAACAACTAATTCATTCTTTAATCTATTGCAAATTAAAGACTTTGCAATTTTTATTCAGCTATTAAAATTTAATACTGGTTGGCCTTGAACAATAGAAAACGAGTTTTTGTAATTTATGATGACAATCTACAAAATATTAAAATCCTCTTGAAGAAAACGTTAGTTTCTCGCAGTCTTTCAAGTTTTAATCTTTAATAAACTAAAGAATTAATGTTCACTTTAATATAAATTTTTATTTAAACTTCACAAAGATTTTTAATTCTGGGTCAGAATGAACTGGTTTCTTCAAATTAGTGCCCTGTCTGTAATTTTCTGTAAAACTAGATGTCAAAATCACGATTTTAAGGTATGTATTAAGTGATAATATAATCTCAGATGTTTCTAGAATAATCACCAATTTTCAGATTATAATCGTTAATAAAAAAAACTTTCAAATATCAAACTAAAAGTAGAATTTAAATTCAAACAATAGACGTATCATGCAAAAGAGGATAAAAATCGATAGAATCGCTTAGAGGAAGAATAGGATAAAGTAAAATAGCAGAATGGAGCAGATAGCAGTGAGTGAATAAATTAAAATTTATATTTTTCACAGAATTGTCCAGAGAATATGATCTTTATCCCATCAGATGAGAATTTAAACGATTGGATTTGCCACTGTGAAGAATCTGATTTATACTTTCCTGCAACCAATTCTTGTCACGAGGCTTACAAACGCGGACCTTGTCCTCCTGAAAATTACCTGATTTTTCCACCAGGAGAAAAATGGGAAAAATGTGAAAAAAATCCTTGTCTTCAAGATGGTCTCGTTTTATTTGAAGGATCCTGCGCTCCAATCAAAAATCCTTTTGGAAATTATTTAATTAAAAAGTTGTTGAGGGTCCACAAATTTGATTTAAGATCACGATTCTCCAGGTCAACAATAAAAGCAACTAATATTGTTACTGCACCTGTGAAACCTTGTCCAAAAGGTACTCGCAGGGATAGTAGTGGAATTTGCAGGCCCGAGTTAGGCTCACAGGAGTAATGATACACATCCAAAAAATTCTCTAGATGTTTAATTTATACTACTATCAGTCAATTTCTTGCTTTAAATCATTTAATTTTATACGGTCAATGCAAAATATCCTGTAAAATATTTTTTAAGCTTACCGTACATGTATTTCAAAAGGATTGTTTTGTCTCGAATGAATGAAAAGCAGGCTCAGGCAAATTTGTAATGCTAATATAGTCGTGGCAGAAAAAAATATTGTTTTTTAAGTTTAACTTAAAATATGAACATATATAAACATTTTTATGGAATTTCTATTTGTTTGTTTCATTCTAAAATCAGGACATTTTTAAATATGAAAATAAAGTTACAGCTTGGTAGATGTGCCGCGCCAAGAAAACTGTCCACTCTTTCAAACTTAAATTTTTTTTCGGAATTTAGCCAATGAGAAGATTAACAATAACTTTGGCTTTTCTTTTCTGATTTATAGAAGCGATTTAACAACTCAAGGTTCTTGTGATATTAAAAATATTACCATTTTCTTTAATCAATGTAAGAAGTATTTAATTTGTTATTGAAAACGCAATTATTGTAAATCGCGCACTTACCTTGTTTTCAAAATTAATGTTTTATTTAATGAGGCTACAACTACTAAAAGTGGTGTGCATCTATTCATACACAAATGTAAGCTTCTGATTTTGAAATTAATGTTACTTTATCGATTCTAATTCAAATCAGCTAAAGAATTTTTATTTCTAAATGCACCATTTTTTTGAGTTTATCTATACGACATTTACATTCTGTAAAAGAAACTTTAAATAAAGTATAAGTATTAGAAATTGAAGCAGGGAAAGCTAAACGGTAACAAGTCCATTTTTTGATGAAATTCAGTTTGAAAAAATTATACTTTCCTCCTTCTTACACTGGTTTTATGGAAAATTTATATTTTTTTATTTTAGGAACTGAAATGAAGTATTTACATGTACTTAAGCATTTTAAAGTTCTAAGGAATTCGAATTAAATGAATGAAGTATACTTTATTTCCAATAATTTTTTAAGAATTCGACATTCATTATAAGATTTTAAGCAAAGTATTTAATAATTGGATATATTATTATCAAAATTAAAAAGTGTTATACTGGTTCTACACATGTTACTTTTTTATTTGATGTTATTTCTTTATGAAATGAATAAAAAATGTATTTCATATGATTTTATTAACGATTTATCTATTAAAATCAGTGTCCCTTGGGTAATTT
>NC_046661.1:97487363-97492069 GCF_010883055.1 Belonocnema kinseyi
TTCTATAAAGAAAACTCCCTAATTTACAACAAAATAGTAAAATTTGCAACAAAACAAATAAATGGTAAACTAAAATGATGAATCTTTAACTAAAGAAAAAAAATCGAGGATAGGAATTTCCAACAACATTTGGAGGATTTATTTTCACCACTAAAATCTTGACACTGACCGCAATATTCCTAAAAATATGTATTGCCTTAATTTTCAGCTGTTTACAGTATTTTACACATCGAGTCTTTATAATAAAACTTTTTCTATTAACATAATTTAAATTTGAAGCAAGAATATAAAGGATTCCTTAGTTCGAGACAAATCTATTGACCCATGATATTAATACATTTCATTATAGAGTAAGGAAGTTATCGTCGTTTATATTGTATTTAAAATTCGATTTTTATAGTAAAAATTGTTTCATTCTCATAATTTAAAGTAGATATGTTTTGATTGCATAACATTTAAAAATACTGTTTTTTGTAGTAAAAATTTTATTTTTAACATCATTTAAACTGTATGCAAGAACAAAAGATTCCTTGATTCGAGACGAATCGATTGACCTACAATGTTAATACATTTTATCAGAGAGTAAGAAAGTTATGGTCATTGATATTATATTAAAAATCGATTTTTATAGAAAAAGTTTTCTTATGCTCATAATTTGAATTTGATGTGCGAATAGAAAAGACGTGTTGATTTGACCCTTCTCTTTTCCAACTACAAAAATTACCGTTTCAAAAATAAAATTTGATTTGTCTGATTTGTTTTTGAATTTTTAAAATTTTTTGCATTCTTTTGTAATTTTGTATTCTTTATAAGTTTCTATTTTTAAATCGATCATACTAAAAACTTTAGTTTGTCTTATATGTAAAAAATCACTTTTGCTTCCTCTATGAGCTAGCTTATTTTATTCCTCTTCCCAACTATTTTAACTCTTTTAATTACTTTTTATTCTGTTTTATCAATTTTTCCTATTCCCTTGTCCGACAATTAAAACCTTTTCTATAATTCGACAGGAGTATTTTTAAATCCATTTTATTCGCTTACACTCGTCGTATTGTTCTAATTTCTATTCTGTCTCTTATTTAAAAATTTACATTTTTTTCATTATTCATTATATTATCAAAATTGGTGTGTTTTCAAGAAACTGTTGAGATTATACTATCAATCATTACATATTATACAATCGCCACTTTGACATCTAGTTTGACAGGAAATTACTGATAAGATACTAATTTAAAGAAACCAGTTAATTTTTACCCTGTATCTAAAAATTCGTTTCAATTTAAATGATAATCTATTAACCCAAATAGGACCCAAAACATAGTACCCAAAATTGATATAGAGACCAAAATCGACAATGAGTCCAAAACTAACTAACTAATAACTAACCAGTATGAGACCTAAATTCGGCAAAAAAAATTGACATAGGGCCAAATATTATCACAGAGCACAAAATTGATACAGGGCCAAAGTTTGATATAAGGCCCGAAATAGACACAGGGTCCAAAATAAACATAGTGCTCAAATTTCACATAGGGCACAATATACGCATTTGGTGTAAAAATAAGGTGGGGCCCAATATAAAAATATGACCCAAAATTAAGCGAGGACCCAGCATGAACTTAGGGCCCAAAATTACCTTCACTTTAAAATAAACAAAAGTTTTAATGGTTTTTCTCCTAGTTTATGATACACAAATAAGTAAATAAATAAATAAAAACATTGTCCGAATAGGTTTTTTATAGATAATGATACTTCTTAAAGTATGAATCAATAAATGTATAATGCAATATTTATTTTTAAATTAACTAAGGAATCTGTTCTATTCAAATTGTATTCAAAGACAAAGTGTTCTATTCTGTTATTCCCAACGTTTATTTATTTCCTTATAATTCCTGCTTATTCCCCTGTTTCCGAGAACTATCATTGAAAATTATATTTCCCAAGCATTAAATATTCTGTTGTCTTTTATTTTCTTCTATAATTATTTTAAAGATTTATATCCTTTTATAACTTATTTTATCATTTCTTCTGAATCCTTTTTCACTCAGCATAATCCCTATTTATCAAGTATACCTTATGTAGAAATACAGAACAGTAATAACTAAATAAGTTATAGAAACAGATACAATTAGTTTTGAATAAAAATTGATAGAAATTGATATAGAGACTGTTTGCATGAAATAACAGGATTAATCTTAGACATTAGATTGAATGTCGGATAAAAAATGGATTTCATCCTGAAAAAGAAATATTGGAAAAAATATGGATGAGAATATTGATTGGTGATGAAGTCAAGCATTGGATAATTATTATGTCTCTTATTGTTTGGATAAAATAAATTCAACCTAAATATAAGGTATGATAATATAGGATATATATTTATATTCATGGCAAAAATAGGATATCTTTTATAGCACTTGATTAGAATATTAAATTATTGATGTAATTGTAAAGACAAAAATTTGCTCGCTACGGGGGTACATTCTCATCGCGGGCTTTGCGCGCGTCTCGCTTCGCTCCCAAGTTTGAGCGCGCCTAGGGCGCGCGACTGCTGGTTTTTGCTCTTCGCGCTCGATGTTGTTGTATTCATCTTGCGCTTCGCGCTACGCGCTCGGTCCTTATATTGTCGCACATTCTTGCGCAAACATTTTAAAACTAAGACTCAAAAGATCCACGAATGTAATTTTGTGATTGTGAATTCTCTTTAGTTAAAAAAAGCTCAGCTCGAGAGTTTGAACGCACCTACGGCACGCGACTGAGGGCAATCGCACTACGCGCTTAGTCTTTGCATTTCTTCTGCATTCGGGCACCTTTCGGCACCTTTTAAAATCAAAGGTGAACGGACCGATAACTGTAATTTTGTGATTTTGAACTCTCTTTTGTTGAAGCTCTTTTGGCTTTAACGAACACATTCTCATCACGTATCTCGTGCTTCGCACTCGATTTTGTCCAACCTGTCAGATTTTCTACATTATACACAACATTTTTATATCAATTATAATACATTTTTTATGTAACTCTGCCAGGGATTACTTATTAAAAAAATGCAAAATAAAAAGCAAATTTTATTTACCATGATTATTTTTGTATTTGTTACTTATTTTTCTTTAAATTGTATTCTAAGCTGCTCTGAAACATGTAACATTTCAATGAATTTATATCATTACAATCCATAATATGCATAAAAATTGAATCATACTAATTCTTATTTCCTTGTTTTTATAATTTCTTTATTTTGAATGTTGTTTTTTACGATTAAATAAAAACTATTGCAAATCTGCAAAAGCTAATTTTTTAATTTTTAATCTTATGTTTTACGTTAAAAGAAAATCTACTCGTCCTATCGAAAAATAATTAATAATAAATTTATAGATCATTTTAGGCGAAGAACTTTTTTCTGGTAATTTAAGTTCTTACCTTGTGTCGTTTTTTCAAACAAATTTAATATTTTTATTTAGAATGTTATTTTTTAAGACTAAAGTAAAAACTAACTGTCCTATCAAAAATTATAGCTCTTTTTTGGATGAACAAGTTTTGTCTCATTTTTTCTCGTAGCCTATATCGAAAAGTGATTCATTCTTAATTTGTAGTTCTTTCCAGGGCGCGCAATTTGAGCTTTTTCATTTTTTTCGTATCTTGCATAGTTTGACCAAAGAATGTAATTTTTGGCTTTTTCATTATTTTGGTGCTTAAAATGTTCATTTTAGTTTGTTTTTTTCGGATTTTGAAAATGCTCTAACTCGGATAATTTTCTTTTTATAGAAAAAAATCATAGGGATAAATTGTTTGAGTTTCTGAGCACTATAAACAATTGAACATAGAATTTTTAAATCTTGAAATATGTGGTTTCAAACATTTTTGGTACGATCAAATTTGGAATTTTTAACTTTTCGACCAAATTGGAAAAGTTTTTATCATAATCTTGTAGGGCTTTCAAAAAGCAACGTTTTTCTTTTTTAGACTTTTTTTCGTATTATGTGTTGTTTGGCTTAAATTGTTCATTCTAGTTTGTTTTTCTGGATTTCGAAAATGCGATAACTCTAGTAATTTTTGATTATTCAGAAAAAGTCATCAGGATAAATTGTTACATTTTTGAATTCTATGAATAACCGTACAGAGAATTTTTGAATTTTTAAAAAACTGGTATCAAAAATATTCAAAATGTGCCCACTTTTTGAATTTTTATCCAAAACGGCTGGCTAACGAACTTGACCTTTAGTTTAGGATACTAAACGAGTGTACCAAACGGCAATCTAATAGATTAACTTTTTCAAAAGTTATCGTGTTCATAGACAAACAGACAGGCAGACATACATACATACAGACATACATACATACAGGCATACAGGCAGATACAATCGTAAAAATCTGTTTTTCGGATTCAGGGGATCTCAAAACGTGGACATTTGACAAAAACTGGGGGGGGGGGGTCAAATTTTACACAAATCTAATACCCTCTCTGATGAGAATGTAAAAATACAAGAGTGCAGTAAAAAGTCCATTATTCAAATTAAAATTAGTTAAATAAATTCAATATTATATTTATATTTTATATTTCGTTATCACTTATCATTTAATCGCTGCCTTAACATCTAATTTGGCAGAAAATTACCCAAGGGACACTGATTTTAATAGATAAATCGTTAATAAAATCATATGAAATACATTTTTTATTCATTTCATAAAGAAATAACATCAAATAAAAA
>NC_046661.1:97492169-97495600 GCF_010883055.1 Belonocnema kinseyi
ATAATTTTAGTTTAAACATCATCCCTTTGTTTGGAAATTGAAATACTTTGATGACAGTTAATTTTTTGATTTAAAAGGAAGTTTTTTATATTGAAAATGATACAACAGGTAAAAAATTACATTTTTTGTAGACTCTATAATGAAATGTATTAATATCATGGGTCAATAGATTTGTCTCGATCTAAGGAATCTTTTATATTCTTGCTTCAAATTTAAATTATGTTAATAAAAAAAGTTTTATTATAAATACCCGATGTTTAAAATACTGTAAACAGCTGAAAATTAAGGCAATACATATTTTTAGGAATATTGCGGTCAGTGTCAAGGTTTTAGTGGTGAAAATAAATCCTCCAAATTTCATCGACTTATCTGCAATCGTTTTCAAGTTATCCTGTTTACAAAAAAGTGTGACACACACATACACATCCCGAAAATTGCTTAGAATATTGTATTAGTCATTTATAAATTGAGGAATGTTTGGAAAGGTCTACAAAAGGAATATAAAAGTATACACTTTTTAGAAAATTGAGCTGTATTACAAAAATGAAGGAATTGATTACAAGGAGATAAAAATTAATTAAAAAAGAAGATAAATGACTAATTTAAGATATTATTGATAACATTAAACAACGTTATACTAGTTCTAAATATGTTCATTTTTTATAGTTTGTTTTATTTCTTTATAAATAAACTGAAAAATGTTAATAAACTTTAAATAAAAGAGTTTTGAATTATGATTGTTATGTTAAATTCATTATCTTGAAGAAAGCCTTAAGAGCCCGCTAAAGCCTGAGGGTATAATTATTAATAATTCTGTTTCATAATTTAATACTGGTTATCCTTGAATCCTGAATGACGACTTTGGCATTGTATTATATATAGATATAGGTAAAAGAATTTTGTTGAAGAAAACCTTAGTTTTCTGCAGTCTTTTGGCATGCAGTGACTTACAAATTTATATTTTGATAGTGAAAAACCCAATTTAGCTTCAGAGAAAATTGTTTTTCGATGTAGGGAAAAAATGCAGTGGCTATTTAAAATCCTAGTTGCTTTCTTAATTTACTGGGAAATTATAAATTATGTTTGCAGTTTTCAGGTAAATATGTTTGACTATTTTCACTTTGGAGTATAATAACCAAAAATAAAATTAAAAAACGGAATTCAATGCTTTTATAAAGGGTAAATATGATAAAAAGGGATTGAAATGGATAGCGTTGTTGAATGGAAAAGGATTCATTTTTTGTGTATAGAAATAGATGAAGAGAGGATAAAATAGGACAAATCAGAAAACATAAAATTTTTATAAATAATTATACAATAGAATGCAAGAAATTGATAGAAAGGAATAGAAAATGCTACAATTTTAAGAAAGGGGAATAAGGAAAATAAAAAATAAAATATAGAATAGAATAGCATTTTTGGAAATATTTAAGATTTAAAAATCATAAAAAAGAACAGATATATCTAGAAAGGGCAATAGAATAAAAAATTTTAAGATATGGTAGAAAACGATATAATTTTTTTAAATATAAGTGGGGCTTAAAAAAATTAGGAAACTAATTAGAAAGGTAATAGAGAAGGATAGAGTTTTTGGAAAAAGGAAATGAGGGAAAATTATAAGAACAGATAAAAAAGGAAAACATTCTTGAGAAGAGGGTGATTCTATACGGAAATAATTGGATAGAAAACCATAGAGAAGTATGGAATTCTTGCAAACAATGGTAGAATAAATAAAAGGATAAAAGTGGACAAAAAAGCATTGTATTTTGGGAAAAACGGTAGAATTCTCGGAAAGAAGAATAAAGATACAATGGAAATGAGTTTAAAGCAACCATTTACTACCTTGTTGTTTTTTTTTGCAGACTTGTCCGGAGAATATGATCTCTTATGCATTAGACGAGAATTCGACCAACTGGACTTGTGACTGCTTTGCATCTTATTTATATTTTTCTAAAAGTGATTCTTGTTACGAGCCTTACAAGCAAGGACCCTGTCCTCCTGAAAACTACCTGGTGCTTCCTCCTGGGGAAATACTCGCAAGATGTGAAAAAAATCCTTGTCTTGAAGATGGTCTCGTTCCGTTTGAAGGAGCCTGTTCTCGTCTAAATGAGCATTGTGGGCTGCATGAATATAATTATCTAATAGTTGACCAAACTGATTTTAAAATTTCATGCGATCTACCAGTCCTTCATGCAGTTATAACTGCCCCTGGCAAAACTTGTCCAAATGGAAGTCGGAGAAGTGCTACAGGAATGTGTAGAAAAGTTTTACAGTGAAATATTGGATATAAAAATAATTATAAACAGCGGTGATATCAACAAAAAGGAACGAAGGAGAAGGAAAGGGAGGGGTTGGTGTGTAGGGAATGGTTAGGATCTTAAGAGGATATCAGGAGGATAAGGAGTATTAGAAAGGAGTAGGGAAAGGATAGGAGTAGAAAGAAGATGAAAAGGGTTGAAGTGCAAAGAAGATGTAAAGAAATAGATGGGTTTAAGCGGAAGGAAAAGGAGGCAAGGAGAAGTTTGGAGAACGGATTAAGAGAAGAAATGTGGAAACAAATAAGGGACATCCATAAATTACATAAGGTGCATTTTTTGAAATTGTCAACCACACTATCGCATGTAAGATCTCATGAGATTTTGTACTAACCCCCCCTCCCCACTAATCTTACTAAGATACTTTGTTCCTTTAAAAAAATTGTAACATTAATGTAATTATCTTTTGAAAATAAAATGTGGTAAAGACAAGAATGATATAGTTTTATAAACGTACTTGTTTTAGTATTAGTCCGAATTTGAAAATGTGGAGTTGCAAATCAAAAAGTGTGCACTACAAATTTACTTTATTTTGTAAGCAAAATTTCCTGATTTGTAACCTCATATTTCAAAAGTATTGAACATCAACTTCCAAAGATTATTCTTCAATTTGTAAATTATTAAAATTGAATAGAACCCTATAAGAAAATCCAATTATTTTCGGTTTAAAAATCAAGGGTTATATTTTTGATCAGGAATCTATATTCTGGGATGAAACATTTATAATTTGATTGAAAATATCAGCATTACGCTGAAAAGTCGACGGTTTGATTAAAAAAGTCATCCTTCTAAATTTAAAATTCAAGTTTTTTGCTAAAAATTCGTATTTTTGGCTCGGAAATTCAATAATTCAACAATTTTATTAAAAAGTCATCCTGTTTGGTTAAAAATGTGTCTTCTGGATTGAAAATTCAATTTTTTTCTTAGAAACTTATTTCTTGTTAGAAAATTCATATTTTGATCATGAAAAGTCTACTGAAAAATTGTTTTTAACCAAAAATTCAACTTTTTTAAAAATTTATCTTTTTTAATATTTATTGAATATTTATATTTTTATTTTTAAATTTATCTCTTTGGTTGAAAGTTTAACAGTTTTGTTGAAAATTAATAAGTTTA
>NC_046661.1:97495700-97496977 GCF_010883055.1 Belonocnema kinseyi
AATTTATCTTTTTTAATATTTATTGAATATTTATATTTTTATTTTTAAATTTATCTCTTTGGTTGAAAGTTTAACAGTTTTGTTGAAAATTAATAAGTTTAATTAAAAATTTAACTACTTGGGTAAAAGTTCAACTACATTGTTCAAAAACTATTATTTTTGTTTAAAATTAGTTTTTAACTGTAAATGTAACTTTCTAAGTTGTTTAAGATTTATCTTTTTTAGTTGAAAATTTTTCTTTTTTGGTAAAAAAAAGATTTTCTTGGTTTAAAATTTCATTTTTGTTTGGTAAAAATGCTTAATTTTTCAGGCGAAATTTCTTTTTATTTATATATATATACATAAGTCAACTCAAGTACTTTTTAATAGAAAATTAAACTTTTTTAAACTTCTATTTTTGATTGCAAAATTTATCTGTTTAAGTGTAAATTTATTAATTTTTTAAAATGGAAATGCAACTTTTTGGTTAAAAATTACTCTTTTTGCTTGTCTATCAAACCATTTCGTTTGAAAGATTCGGTTGAATCACTGTGTTAGGGAATTCTTTTTTTTAAGAATAATATTTTAAGTTAAAAACTATTCTTTTTTTTAGTTGAAAATTCAACTAATTCCGCAAAAGCTTAACTACATTGTTAACATTTTTTTATTCAAGGCTTATGTCTGGTATAAAATTTAACTGTTTAGTGAAAAATCCTTTTTTTGGTTTTAAATTAATTTTTTAACTGGAATTGTAAATTTTCCATTTTTTTAACTAATCCTTCTTTTGCTGAAAAGTCATATTTAGTGTTTATGTATTAAATTTTTGTGAAGAAAATTTATCTTTTGGCATGAATTTCAACAATTTAGATGAACTTTTATATTTTTTTTGAGTGAAAAATATTTATTGAAAAATCGGAATTAAAAATGAATTAAAAATTAAGTAATTAAATTAAATTAGTAATTTATTGATAAATTCTTTATTATATTATTAAATAAATAAATATAATGATAAATAAAATAATAGAAATAAATATTATTATTTAGTAATTATTAATAAATTATTTATCAATTAAAATATAACTAAATTTTAAAAAATTAATTAAAAAACTAATGAATTTAAAATTTATTCATTTATTAATTAAAAATTTATTAATTTGAATATTTGAATAATAATAAAAAATTGCTTTGAAAAATTCTATTTTGAAACAAAAATACTTATTACGAGAAGACTGAAAAATCCCGAAAAATAAAGTTCCCGACACTGTAAAATTCCCGAATTAGAAAAGTCCCAAATAATA
>NC_046661.1:97497077-97502375 GCF_010883055.1 Belonocnema kinseyi
ATAATTTTAGTTTAAACATCATCCCTTTGTTTGGAAATTGAAATACTTTGATGACAGTTAATTTTTTGATTTAAAAGGAAGTTTTTTATATTGAAAATGATATATCAGGTAAAAAATTACCTTTTTTGTAGACAGTTTAACTGTTTTCCGAAGAATTCGTTTTTTATAACAATTTTTTTTAAATCAATACTTAACTATTTAATTTTTGGTTAAAAATGTGTCTTTTTTAAAGTTCAAGTATTTGGTTGGAAATTCGCCTTTTTCATATAAGATTTATCTCATCTGGTAAAAGTTTCAATTTTTTAATGTAAAATTTATCCGTTTTCAATTAGGTTTTAAATATTTTGTTGAAAATTCAGCTTGTTGATTCAATTCAACTGTTTTTGATTTAAAACGAAAACCTTTTTTTTGGTTGAAATATCCACTATTAATTTTTTTTAAGAATTTATCTTTAGTGTGTCTATTTTGAAAAAATTGAAAAATGTAGAGTATTTTCAAAATGTTAAACTATTTTTTTCAAGATTTAAAAATTTTATGTACCGCTATTAGTAGTACTTGAAAATGTGAACAACTTATTTTCATCACTTTTTTCGATAAAAAGAAAATTATTAGAATTAAATATGAAAAAAGCAAAGAAAAAAAACGTCGATTTTCAAGAGCCCTATAAGATTATTATAACAACTTTATACATTTTTTTTGTAAAATCGAACATTCAAATTTTGATCCCAGAAAAAATTATGAAAAATCAAATATTCCATCTTACCATCAAACTGTGCAGGATAAAAAAAGATGAATTAAAAAAAATGTGGACCCACAAAATAAAAGTAAACAAATTAAATGTTTGAAAAAAAATACACAAGGTACCATGAAAATTTAATAACAAAATTGTTTTCCAATTAGATCTTGAAACTTGCTTCTAGCATTCTTTTTTTCGGACACACGTGATGAGAATGTGTTCGTTAAAGCCGAAAGAACTTTAATAAAAGAGCATTTGCAATCACTACGTTTTCGATGGTTTAATCTTAAATTTTAAAAGTCCTATGGAAAAATATAGGGAAATCACGTATCAATTGCAAACAGTTGAAATCCCTAAAGAAAAAGTTTCAAGCACATGAAATTTTTCAAGAATGTTTTAATTTTTGTCCAATTTCAAACTTATTGAAAAAATCCTTTCAGTTATTGTAAAAGGTGATGTAAAATCTTAAATTAAAAAAATCACGTTTTTTACCCTAAAATTAGTTTAACAATTTTTGGATAAAAAATTTAATTTGCAAATAATATGTCGCATTAAATGGGAAATCAGGTCATTGCTGTTGACCTGCTATATTTATTGCGATACAAGTTTCTGCATCTAATTAATTATACGTATAATTTTAAAATAAATTTGAATAATTTAAACCACAATGTAACAAGAAATTCGTATATTTGAATTTCAAATACTATATTCCCGGTAATGTACTAAATTGGGATTGCAGTTCCACATGAAGTGCACAATTGCGTCAAGTGAAACATACGTCCTGTCAAAGAAAGAAGTTTAGAAGAATAGAAAATATAGATATATAAAAAATTGAATTACGACTAAATAATTTTAGACACTATGAAATTTATCAAATTAATTTTCAAGCGTTAACCATGTCTCGAGGGGCTACTCACTGATCAATCTGGAAATCTTAAAACTATGATTTTGGCAGTCTCAATCGAATTCGCATAGAGAGTGCTAAGATTTCTTTAGATTTCTGAGAATGCTCAGATTTCCAAAACTTCTCCAGATCGGGACTCTCGAGGAGAAATCAGACTCGGCTAAGCTCGGGGGCGTTCGGACAGAGTCGGCCGTTAGTTCGACTCACCAAAGCAGCGTGTGCATCACGAACGTGTGAATTCTTCGTGGGCTGAATGCTCCAGGCTTGGCGAAAGATCTCCAAGATTTCTAATAGTTCCAAGAATTTCTCAAAGTATTTTCCTAAGATTTCCAGCGCTTTCAGCGAAATTCAAAATTTCTACAAAGGGCAGAATGTATTTACTTCAGATGAATATATCATCTGATATAAATTATTTACATTTTACTCTTTTTAATTTCAATTGTTAACAATTGTTACGTTGAAAATAAAAAATATAAACTGCGATTTGATCGGAGTATAACTAAACTGTATGTTAGCTCTATCCATAAAAGGCACAGTAAATTGTTAAAAAGTATGTTAAATTATTTAAAAATTTTAATTTGATCGAAATTTTCGGTGAAACGGACTCTAATTTTTTAAAATTATTTTTAAGGAAAGGAAAGGGTTTGAGAAAGGGATCAAAGTTTTCACAAAATGAATTCAATCGACTGCAGAAAGCTCAATCACATTACGGAGAAATCATATGAGTAAATAGGAAAAGGTAAGTCAAACATTAAAATAAATATCGAAATCGAAAAGTGGTCTAAGCTGTTGGAACATGAAATATATGTATTCTGAATAAAATTTTATAAATAAATAAGAATACTTTATCAGTAGGTGAAAAAATAAAATAACATCGACTGTGAGCATTTTAAAAAGTTTGAATTTGAAACTGAAGCGATTTCAAAAGAAATGAAAAGGGAATTCGGATTTTTAAAAAACTGATAGAATGGAAAGACTTGGAATCAGACTTCGAAAATAGAATAAGAACATGATAAATTGAAAATTAATGCACCAAGATTTAAATAATTTCTTTGAAGGTGCAAAATCATTAGTTATTTATCTACTCAAAGATATTTAAAAAAGGATGGTAATTCAAAAGTGAATTTTATTCATGCTGCTAAATTTACTGCCTTGAAAAACGGGGGTATAATTAAGGAAATACATTTTTTTAATAAAAAAAATGAAATTCTTTGACCTTCAAAAGATCTTACAGTATGGTTTAATGATAAATTATTGCCGGTTCAGCTACAAGTGAAGGTTGAAGAATTTCAACAATAAAAATAAAATAAAATCTAAATATTTTATTAGAAGTAAGTAAGCAGTTGTAAATAATATAAATTATGATCCTCACTGCTTTCTTAGGGCATTTACCGTAACGCTGTATCCTACGAAAAAAAATCCAACCTCAATAAGCTCTTATCGCTATTTCAGCAAAAAAATTTAATTATGATGGACTAAACTTTGCCATGGCATTTAACGATGAACCTAAATGAAAACAAGATGAAAAAGATGAAAAAAAATATATAATATATATTATATAAAAAAAAATATATATATATATAAAATAATAATAAAAAAAAACAAGATGAAAACAAAAATAAGCAAGAAATTATAACTATTTATATGAGTGTACAAAATTTTTAATGCCCACAATTCATCTGCTTTTCACTGAAAAAACTGAATATATTAATGATTATGATGATTATTATAATAATGCAAATCTGTACAAAGATGAAAATTCTCATTGTGTTTTCCACTTTTCATTTATTCGCAACTTATCACGTTTAGTAATATCACAATTTTCAAAAGCTTCCAATCGAATGTTTATTTGTGGTCGGTGTCTATGTCATTTCAGATATGCATACTCACTCGAAAAGTATAACATTTATGATATTAATTTAAATAAATGCAGAGGGATTTTACCCAGAAAAAATAAAAATATTTTGAAATTTAAAAATTTTAGGTTTAAAAATAAAGGTCCTTTTGTTATTTTGGCTAGTACTGAAAGCTTATTAGAGCCGTTCGATGATAATTCAAATTCTAATACTGATGTCTGTTTAAAATATACTTCCCAAAGTTTTCCATTCTATTTAAAATGTGATTATGATTTTTAAATTTGAAAGTTACAGAGGAATAGGCTGTATTGCATGGTTTATGAAAAAAATGCATGAAATATCTAATTTTATAGAATCCATTATAAAAAATATTTTGCTTATAAAACCTCTAACATTAGAGCATGAACTAGAATTCATAATAGTCAAAATGTGTCATATTTGTAAAAAAACTTTCAACGAGGATGATGTAAAACATCGTGATCATAATCACATTTCAGGAGTGTATAGGGGTGCACCTCATCAAGGGTGTAATTTAAATGACCAGATTGCCCACGTAATTTCAGTCTTATTTTACAGTATATTTTGACTATGACGTACATTTTTTTATCAAAGATTTAGCCACTACTTTTAAAGGTGAAACTAAACTTGTACCAATAAAAAAAATATCTTTCACGAAATTTGCAGGTGGAACACGTGTTTGTCTTAGATTTATTGATTTTTTTAGATTTATGCCGAGTAGACATAATGAATTAGAATCTTATTTAGGAAATAATAACATAACAATCACGAGAAAAAATAGTAAAACTGATGATAAATTGAAACTTTTAATTAGAAAACAAATATTTCCCTATTATTATATTGATAACTTTGATAATTTGTATAAGTATATTAAAAGAGGTTAAAAAATATACGAAACTTGAGATTATCCTGAAAATAATATTCATGAAATAATATTAGTAATTAAAAAAAATTAGGTTTAATGAAAGATGCAAATAACGGTAAAATAATGACAGAAATTATGGGGCTACTTTCAAAACAATGTACATTCAAAGTTATGTGTAGTAAGAAAGAGAAAAAAATACTAAGGGTATTCATGATTCTATATTATAATTAATTTAATTTAATGACTTTACGTTAGTTTATTTTTTAAAATTAAGTCGAATCACAGCATTCAATTAAAAGTAAAAAATATGAAGTTTATGCTATAAGTCAGAAGAAACGAGCTCTCAGTTGGCAGGATGATAAGAGGGTGATTCCTCTAAAGAGTACTAATACTTTGCTTTGGTGCTACAAAGAATTGTATACTAAAATACTTTTTCCAATAATATAAATAATAATTTTTTAATGGTTGTAAAATTTCAATCTCTGCAGATTTAGAATATTATTTCGAATCGTTCACTTATCGAGCTCAAGAGGGGAACGGGTTTCATTTTCACTAAAAATTCATCAGATTCAAATGACCAAGTTCGTTATCGGTAATTATATTCCTCTGTTACTCATTGGATGAAGGATTTACTATCTCTTTTTCACAAACAACAGTAAAAATATAAAGGCATCCCCCTCAAACCAGAAGCAGCTTAATTTATACTCTAAGGATTTCACACTGCTGATCAAACGACTCTCAAGAAAGAAATAGAATTTCTCTTTCATAGGCCAACATTTTCCATTGAAGATTAAGAAAATGATGTAAGTACAGAAACACGCATTAAAGGAACTGAAAAAAACACTTTCAATTTAACAACTAAAAAAAAGGTTTCATTCTTTTTTTAAAATAACTAATAAAATATTTGTTTTTAAATATA
>NC_046661.1:97502475-97504897 GCF_010883055.1 Belonocnema kinseyi
TATATCAAATACTGTAATTCAAACCCCTCATAAACTACAATCATAAAGTAAAGCTGAACCTTTTTCTTTAATTTGAAATTAAAGAAGATTCTCAAAGCACCTACGGCCTTGACGATTACATTCCCATTGCCATAATCGCGCTTCGCGCTCTACTGTTAGATTATACAGGTACTAATTTTTAAAATTGTGGGCTTATTGAAAAATTCAGCTGAAATAGTTTTAAAATATATTTGGTATCTAGCAAAAATTTTTGGATATATGAAAAAAATAATTTTTTCTATTTTTTGAGGATTTTCAAATTTTTCAAAAGTATATAACTTTTCTAATTTGTATTAAAATTAAAAATTTTATTTGGATAATTTGCAAGTATTTTACCCATCTATCAGAAACTTTGACAAAAATTTATAAAATTCCACAAGAAAAAATTTCAAAATATTGAAAATGCTCTCAATTTTTTAATTTTGGTTCAAAATATCTGACTAACGAACTTAGCCTTTATTTTGGGGATCTTCAGAAGTGTATCAAATACGGACTCGATTGGACAAATCCGTCAAAAGTTAGCGTGGCTACAACATTCAGGTAACCATACATACAGACATACAGACAGACACCAATGAAATTTTATGTTTTTTGGATTCTGTGAGGGCCGAAACGTAAAGATCCGTTAAAAACCAGAGGTTGAAAATTTGGACGATTACATTACATTCTCAAGAATGAGAATGTAAAAATTAAAACGTAACACCTGGGAAAATAATGTGTTTGTTTTTGAAAAAGGATTCTTCTTTCGATCTCTCTAGAAGTTTAAAAAAATGAATTGAAAAGTTTTTTTCATTCATAGCTGCATTTAGTCGGAAAAGATGTTAATAATTTATGTTATCCTCTTATGATAATACAGATTCCTTGAAAAATAAATCCAAGACGATTCTCAATCTGTCCCTAAATCATATTTTAATTTCATGGCCCAAAGTACCAACGGGTTTAGGATCTGATTTATAGTCATAATTGTAATCAAAATTGCATTTGTACATTAAAATAAGCTGTTATTAATCTTAGTTTATCGTAGTTATAAAAATTAATACTACAAAAGAATGACAAATTGAAGAAAACTTTCCAAATACATTTGTAAATTTGTTATTGATTTTTATAATTGTTTATTAAAGAGAATTTTTTTAATTTCATTTGAAATTCTTTTTATTATGAGTCTGATTCAGACACTGTACAATTTTTTTGACATTTAAACTTAGAAATTGTTTTTTGCACAATTGAAAAATAGAACAAAAAAATTTGTATGATACAAAATTTTAAAATTTTCTGGTTCGATTCTGAACACTTGAACTGAATGCAAATATTAATGTTATGAAGTTTTTAATTTTTAACTTCCATGCTATACCTTTTAATGTTAAAAACTTAAGGAAGTGCCCTCGGTACGTAGCAAGACAGTTGAGAGTACGTTTCGATTTGTTATTGACTCACACCGTCACAGTCAGAAGTTCGGCAACGTCGCGTGTGAGTACGCATTTTGTTCGAGATTCGCGCATAAACTAGAGCACATACACTTACAATATAAATAATTATTTTTTTATCCTTATAGGCTCTGAATGATAGTTTTCGAAGCAGATATGGATTTTGGATAGCATTATATATATGTCAGAAATATTTTAGATTTTTTTTATTTTTCAATCTTCTTATGTAGTACAAAAATTACGTCTTCTTATTAGACCACATGTTATTTTCAATCATTGATTTCTTCACTATGAAGCTCTGAAAGCTTTCAAAATTTTAACCTGAGCTTGAGTGCATTTTGATACAACTGTCATTCAAATATCGAAGGATTCTCATTTGTAATACTATTACCGAGTGTATTCCCTTAATGATTAAAATTCGCATAATAACTATTTTTGAATTGTTCTGAACGATGTAAAATTACAATTGTTTTGTGTATTTCCAGTTGAAAACTTGACACTTTTAGAAATTTCTAAATTTATCAAGGTGTCAATTAAATTTTAAATTACTTGAATGCCAATTTCGGCACAATTTAAAAGTTGACAGTTTTAAAAGTAGTAATTTGTAATCGCGAAATTTCAAAATTTGGCTTATGATGATTTTAGATTTGCAATTTTGAAATTTAGAATGATTATTGGTTTGAATTTTTTATTTTTTCAAAGGCTTTGACCAACTGTGCAGCCTTTTTCCCTAATTAGTTAACAGAACTAAATTATATTAATATTTTGGTATAAAAATTAAGTAAAAGATATATTTTTTCTTCTTTATTCTCTTGTTTGTTACCTTTAGTTTCTTGCATTGGTTGCAAATCTTAATAACACAGGCCGACAAAATTTGACAAAGGTCCGGAACCAGAGATCAGACCTAGTATACCCGAAGGTTTTTGCTGCGCTGAATCCGAATCCGACCTCAGAAAAAT
>NC_046661.1:97504997-97516427 GCF_010883055.1 Belonocnema kinseyi
AATTTATAAGTGATCGTATTCGATCGAAAAAATCTATATATAGGTTTTTGAGGTTGCTCATTAAGAATATGAAGTCAGATTTTGAAAATTCAATATGGCTGCGATTTTGGATCCGCCATTTTGAATTCGTCAAATTTGATACTGGATTTGTAATCAGCGACCTCCAAAACCCCTTAGTATACATTATCATACCGGGTATACATTAAATACCGGGTATACCGGGTATACCGGGTATACATTATCATTACCGGGCTTGAGGGTGAAATTTTTCATATTTGAATCCGCCATATCTCGGCTATGAAAAATCCTATCAAAAAGTTAGGCATCGCATTTTGAAGATAAAGAGTAGTTCTTTACGATGCCATTGTCAGTTTGTGAAAAAAATTTTTTCGCGATGTTACGGGGCCTCGAACACATCAAAATAACGGGTTTTTGACCCTTTTAGGTTAGAATATCTCGAAAACTGAGGGTGATGGAATTTTTCTGAGGTCAGATTCGGATTCAGCGCAGCAAAAACCTTCGGGTATAGTAGGTCTGGTCTCTGGTTCTGAGAATTGTTGGCCTGTGTAATCTTCATTACACTATAGACAGCGACAGGCAAAGTTACTCTAAATGGTCCATTAAATTTGGTAGTAGTTGCTAAATGAAATACAACAGATACCTGCAACTTTTAATTTCATTAATATAAACATTTATTATTAAATTGTTTTTGTTTTCTTTGATATACTTATAAAAATATTTAAATAAGTATTTATATACCATTGTATACCATAAAATCAATATTCTGAGTTGATATTTACAAAGCAGCTTTTTGTTCAACTCTACTTAATGCTTCCGATTTTTTTTTAAATCAGGATTTTTCCTTTTTTATGGTTAAAAAGGAGATTTTTTGTTCATAGGATTTCAAATATTACTTTGTATTTTTTTTTTGTTTTACTCTTTTTTTAAAATAATCTCCAAACTGAAAAAACTTGAAACATTATCGAAAAGTTTAATGTGCTTAAAATTTATTCATCATTGACTTCAACTGATTGCAACTGATTATAATATACGTGATCTAAAATAATGTTTATCCACTTAGAATGATTCAGTCCAGTTGCAATAATAATAATATAATAATATAAATTAAAAACGGAAAGTATATTAAAGATTTTGAAACGCTTGTCGCTTCACGAAGATTGTCGGGGCGCAACTGGACCAACAGCTGAGACCATGGCATGCGAGACAGTGGCGATTGTGAGCTGCGAGATAGCTGGGCAGATCTCACTAACTAAATAGCTGACAAGTAAAAACATCTGCGACAAAGGGTTGGCAGTGGAACATCAACTGTGCGAGGTTTGAAACGAAAATGGAAAAAGGATACAATTTAAGAATGAAATTTGCTGCAAAGTACCTTAATATACAGATAGTCGCACTGAGAGATCTTATCGCTAAGGTGAAGGACATCAGGACTAATCTACACATCGCAGAACACCAAGCAACAGAGATTAAACAACAGGTTGATTTGGCATGCAAAAATGACGGCAATGAAGATCAGTTAGAGAAAGCCGCGTTAAACGGTCAAGCAGGGGCGAAAGATGTTCTTCCTCAACCTATTGATGATCCAACACCACCACATCCTCCAGACATACAAGCAGAGGTTCAGCCACCAAAAACGCGACGAAAATGGACATAAAAAGAAATAAGCAGAATCTGGCAGATCAAAAACGCTCAATATCGGTAAACAGATTGATTTCGGCTGTTGAAATAGCTGCTATCAAAATGGAAGTGGAACAGCAGCTACCTATTGATGAATTCTCCTTGGAAGATGTGGATAGCGAAGACTTGGTTAAAGCTGAAGAAATAGGTGCTAGGGATAATGAACATCATGTACCGGATCCATTAAAACTACATTTGGATATTGATAACAATGATGTGGGTACCGAAATCCCAGAACAACTACAGCACCTTGACAGGAATTTTGCTTATGTTTTACTATAGTTCAAATATGTAGAACCAATAATAAGGTATTACCTGCCCAAAATGAACATCACAAATGAACTGCGTGCGCTAATAGAGTATCTCAACAGCAAGGCCTTACCTACGTTTTTAAACATAACACAAACTGTGTTAGGGTTGCAAACTCTTGTATACTGTGCAGCTGTGGCAACCGTTGGAACGTTGAGCCGCAGAACTAGGCCCGAAAATGCAGTTTTTGTCTCTTCAAGGGATCGAGATTCACCATGGAAGATCAGGTTGGATATGGATGTCAGCAAAGTAAGGTGCAAATTGGGTCTATTCACTCAATACAAAAAAGGAAATAGAACCAGAAAGCTAATAAGCCGTGTTACTAAAATCATCCACCCTCGGCACATCGAGATATTAACACCAGCAATATTGGATGAGATTATGGACTCCGAACGGCAGACTTGATGTTCTTACTAGCAGACTATTTAAGTGCATGAAAAGTAGTGCAGGAAGGCAACAAAAATGAAACTTTCAGACAGATAAAAGAAGGTCCTATCGTGAACTAAGTGTAAAGCAAAATAACTAGCAAGACCCCGAAGCCCCACAATTGGGAGATATGACTAACTACTAGTCGAGTGTATGAGGAAAAATGAACAGATGAAATTTGGACACTGCGTGGTTCGAGCTGGAGAAAGCAAGGGCCAGTAATAGCCCCGAAATGCAGCTAACAAACATCATACCTTTAGTTGTTTCAGCGGTCTTGAAAAGGACAAGTAACTGGAAAGCTCCAGGTCCGGGCATGGTGTAAAACTTATTTGATAAGTACCAGACGAGCGTGCATCTTGTGTTGGCAAGGCGTTTTTAGAAGATCATTGAACACCCAGATCTGATACCAGGCTTTATGCTCCAGGGTACTACGTATATGTCACCTAAAAAACCAGATGCTCAAACCGCATCTGAATTTCGACCAATATCCGATCTTTCAATAATTTATCATTGTCATAGCTATCATTGCAAAAAAGATATATCCTCATTGCGACGAGAATAACATCCTTACAGAAAAACAAAAAAGGATGTTGTAAAAACTCGCGATGCTGTAAAGATCTAGTCACTATAGACGCTGTTGTCATGACTCAAGCTCGAAAGCATGACTTTTTGCTTCAAGTCTTAAAACTTCACAAAATCCTCCCTTGCATTATTAACTTTCTAAGTCATGCGATGGGGCTCTGGGGCACAAGAATCAAGTATTTTGATCATGGACAACCAAGGATAACTAGATCAATACGCTTTAAGATAGGTATATTTCAAAAAGATTCCTTCAGTGAATCATGGTTCTGTTTAGCCTTGAACCCATTGAGAAAAACACTAAACAGCATGTCTCATAGGTTTGGAAATCATAATGATGGGGATGGTCATCAAGTGACCCATCTTCTGTACGTGGATGATCTGAAGCTGTACGCTAGTTCAGCCAAGAAACTGCAGCAAGTGATATATGCCAAAAAGCAGTTTTCCAATGATATCCACACGGAGTTCGGACTAGACAAATGCAGAATAGTGCATTTATTTAGAGGGGAATTAGGGACCGCAGAGTTGGAGAACGAGTTCGAAAATGACATAGAGATATGGCTGCAGGCGAATCATATAAATATCTTGGTATTCTTGAATCTAAAGGTATTCAGCATAAAATAATTAAGACAAACCTAACGACTGCCTCCACTACAAGAATCAGATTTATTATAAAGGGAGTTCTCAACTCGGCAACATCATCAGGGCAATCAATACATATGCCATCTCTATCCTCACGTACTCCTTCGAGATTATCAAATGGTCTAACACTGACCTTAAAAAGTTAAACAGAATCATCCCTCTAGAAATGACGAAGCACAGAATGCACCAGAAAAATTTAGCGATTGAAAGGGTAGTTCTACCACGAGTTATAGGGGGTAGGGGCGTAACTGTGTGGCTCATAAGTTATACAGTTGCGAAACTATTTTAACAGCAAATGAAATGTTGCGCTATACAGCACCATCTGCAGAGCGAATCTTGACTACACGCCCTTAAATTTGTCCTTAGATGTGGCCTTGCATATCAGGGCAGAAGCCATAGAGGAATTAGAAATACAATGGAGGCAGAAAGCAGTCCACGGTGAGCACCCCAAAACGTTCGATCAACATGAAGTCGATAGTAAGGCATCCAAAATTTGGCTAAGAATGAGTGTTCTGTATTCAGAGACAAAAGGATTCGTCATTGTGATACAGGACAAGGTTATCAGCACCAAGAATTATCCCAAACACGTGGTACATCAAGATGTTGTTGACCGGTGCCGATTATGCGGAGAAACTAACGAATACATCGAGCACATTATTGAGGGCTGCCGCCTGATGTCTCAGAGAAAATGAACGCACAGACATAATGATGTAGCGGGCATTATACATCAATAACTTGCCCTAAACCTAGGACTCTTAAAAGAACGGATGCCTTTCTATAGATACATTCAAAGGCCTGTTTTAGAAAGCAAATATTACGTCCTTTATCGGGATGTTTCTATCCAAACGGATTATTACATCCGGGCTAATGGACCTGACATCGTGATACGAGAAAAAAAGTGTAAGAGTCTACATCATCGACATTGCTCGTCCATTTGATTGGAATTTGCAGTCAACTTATACAACCAAGATCCACAAGTCTGATGTCTAACGGAAAAACTTGTGACTTTTGCCATAGAGATTATTTTCTCATGCGCATGTATCGGAAAATAGTCTCTATGGGAAATGTCACTTACTAGGTTTTTTTGAGGGAAAACAGAAGTATAGCGAATTACGGCATGAAGTAAAGACCATATGGAGGAATGTGAATCATGCATCTATTCACCCCATTGTGATTTCGACTACAGGCAATGTGGACGCAAAATGCACTGAACATTTTGAAAATTTGGGAGCCAGTAGGGTATTGGCAGCAGCTCAGAAGGCGGTTTTATTGAACACCTGTCGCATTGTAAGAAATTTTCTTGATCATCAGGAAGCTTCAACCTACAACATCAGCGCTAGAGGTTTCAAGCATCGTATTGGATTGACTTATAACATCCTAATCTCATCAGTCACTTGACTTAATCCGTGGCGATTATGTATAACCGGGTTCACCCGAGTAAAAGTTTTGAATAAAATATAATAATGATAATTTCTAGAGCGAAGCATCGCTCCTAGTATATTGCGTACTTTTTGTCGAGTAAATTTGTTCGTGAATTTCGTCATCGATAATGTATTTTCTTGGCAATACGCGCTCGCGATCATTGTACTTCCCCCACATTTTTGCATCGAACTTTTAAAATTAAAGGTCAAACCATCCACAACTGAAATTTCGTGATAATGAATTCTCTTTTTTTAAAGCTCCTTCAGCTTTAACGAACACATTCTAATCACGTGCCTCTGGAGAAAAAGGGTTAGAAGCAAGTTTTAAGGTCTAATTTAAAAGCAATTTTATTATGAAACTTTTTATTGCACCTGGTGCATTTCTTCCAAAAATTTAATTTGTTTATTTGTAATGTCACATTTCACGAATAGAACAAAAAGTGCGCGTGTTGTCAAAAAATGTTAAACAACAAATTTGTAGATATTTTATGAGTGCATAGTTTTTGCCAAAAAATATTTTTTTTTTCAGTTTCGGGACCCCCTGAGTCAGAAAAAATAAGTTTGCTGACAATGCCTGTCTGTCGCTCTGTCTGTATGTCTGTAGTATGACGACACGATAACTTTCGAAGGAATTTTTGTATTTAAATTTCCTTTTGCACACTGGTCTGTGGTCCAAAAATAGATGGAAATTTAAAAGGAAAAACGTAATAATTCAACTTTACCATAAAACTAAGAAAGATACAGTAAAAAGGCAGAACCACAAAATTATTAGATTTCAAAAGTTCTATAAAATTGCTCTGTACTATTTTTTAATAGAAATAACACTTTTTGTTTTAAACGTGGAGAATGCCTCAAATTTATAACATAATTTTTCGATGGTTCAAAATTTGTATTTTTGATTTTTCAAGAAAATTCAAAAAATTGTTGTAAAATCTTGTAGGGTTTTCATGATGTTTTTATTATCTTGACTTTTTTTTTCATATTGTGAACTTTTTGTCTCAAAGTTTTAATTTTTTTTTAATTTTACCAATGTTATAACTCTAATAATTTTCTTAACAAAAAATTGAATAGTTTATTTTAATTAAAAAAAAAAAAATTAATAGAAATAAACGAATTTTTCCCAAAACAGTTAAATTTGTAAACAAATAGTTAGTTTTTAGCTAAATAGAAGATTTTCAGTATAAAAAACTGCAATTTTAATCAAAAAATTAATTTTTATTAAAGTAGTTCAATTCTCAACCATAAAGATAAAGTTTCAACTAAAGTTATGAATCTCGAATAAAAAAATATAATTTTGAAGAATGTAGCTTAAGTTGCAACAGAAAAGTTCAATTTTACCCTGATCAGATGCAGTTTCAACAAAAAATGTAATATTTGATATTTCAACCAACGAATATTTTAATATTTAATGAAAAAAACAACAGTTTAATTTATTCAATTAAAAATTAATTTTTTATCTCGAGTAAAATCTAATTTACAACAAAATAGTAAAATTTTTAACCAACAAAATAAATGTTGAACTAAAATTACGAATCTTCAACTAAAAAAAACCAACAAAAATACGAATTTTCAACAAAAAAGCTCATTTTGATTAGACATTGTTGAATTTTTAACCAAATACTTGCACTTTTACAAAAAAATTTAAAATCTACAAAAAGGATGAATTTTCAAATCAAAAGGATGAAGATTCAACGCAATAGTTAAATATTTAGTCTAAAAACTGTTAAGTGAGGAATCAAAAACATGCAAATCAAATTGTTGAATTTTTAAGCCAAAAAGGAGGGTGACTTCTTAACCAAACTGTTAAATTTTCAACAAAATAATGATAGTTTGAATAAAATGTTACCATTTTAACCATAAATAATCATTTCTAGCCAAGTATTTAATAATAGGCTATTCAACCGAGAAAAATGATTTTTCACCTAAAAAGAGCTTGATTTTCTAATTGGATTCTATTGAATTTTAATAATTATATACTAAAGAATAATTTGTTTCGGTTAAAAATAATTTTTTTTGTTAAAAAATCACGGTTTTGATTATACATTCCCATCCATAATGAGAGGGTATTAGTCTTATGTGAAAATTGACTTTCGTGGATTTCATCAAATGAATGCAAATAAAAAAAATTAATTTTGTGTACAAACGATACAGGCTATGAGAATAAGAAAAAATTTATTCAACCAAAAGAGATTTACAGGTTTTTACGAATATTTTTTTGATAGGAAGCGTAGTTTTTCTTTTAATCGTAAAAAAACAAAATTAAAAAAATTATGAAAACAAGACAATAAGAATAAGTATGTTTCAATTTCCAAGCATAAAATGAATTGTAATGATATAAATGTACTGGAATGACATCTGTCGCAGCGCGAGAATAAAATGTGATGTAAAATTAGAAATAAATATTAAATTAATCAAGCTGAATACAATTTTTATTTTATTGTCCAATACGCGAGCGAAGCGAGCCGCGCGCCCACAGCGCGATGACAATGTGCCCGCGCAGCGGACAGACCAAAAATTCATAATTTATTTAACCATTTATTTCTTTGGTTGAAAATGTCACTATTTTGTTGTGAATTATTTTTTTCGCTTGATAGAAAACTAATTTTTTCTGATACTTTTTGGTTAAAAATTAATCTTTTTTAGTTGAGAATTCCAGTCCTTTGTTGAAAATTCCACTTTTTAGTTAAATTAAACGATTTTTTTATCAAAAATTAAAGTATTTTTGGGTAAAATGAAATTTAATTGTCCAATTTTTCTATTTATGTTTTTTAAAGGTTCTTTACGTTGCAGCACTTACAGAGTACGAAAATAAATAAAAAAGTCAGTGTCTGTCTATCTATCTGTAGGTCTGTATAGTTAACTTTAAGGTTTTAGCCACGCTGCATGCTTGAATTTATTTTTAAAGCTTAGAAATCTTTGTCAAGCTTTCTTACAGACAGGCAGAAACTTGCAAATTATCCAAATTAATTTTTTTTATTTTGAGGGACATTTCTGAGAGATTATAAAATTTTATTCAAAGTTTTCACTAGATATAAAATATATTTAAAAACTATTTGAGTTGAATTGTTTGATTAAATCAAAATTCAAAAAGTTAGAACTTTTTTAAAATGAGAAATAAAATTTTTTTGAGTTTAAGAAATTCTTGTCAAATTTTCTCGTATACGACAAAAGGACATGTAAATTACCCATTGGGCACAAAATCTGGCGACGTCTTTACGACATCGTTACGACATTTACGACAATTTTACGACATCCTATGTCCGTGTCGTTTCGGTGTCTTTACGATATCGTAAACACATCGTCAGATCATACGACATGTTTACGATATCGTAAAGACAACTTAACGAAATGAACATAGGATATCGTAAAGTTGTCATAAAGATGTCGTAAGGACGTCGTAAAGACGTCGCCAAATTTTATGCTCATTGGGTAGTCTAATGACATTTTTTATTTAGATACAATTTTTACAAAAGTTATATGCTTTTCAACATTAGGAGAATTAAAAAAATAGATTAAGAAATATCAATACAAAATTCCAAAAGATATAAAATATAGTTCGAAACCATTCTCTTGAAATTTGTTAATTATACCAAAATTCAAAAAGTTAGATAATTTTCAATAAGAATATGCAATTTCTGTTTTTAAGAGATCTTTAAGTAATACATTTAAAATTTTTCAGAATAATTAAACAAATTAGAGTTGTCTTAGAACTGAAGTTTAAACCAACGAATTCAAAGCCTACGGCTTCATGTCTCTATTCAGTAAATAAAAAACATAAAAAAATGGTATCTCTTTTATTGACATTATATTGAAAAACATTCCTACTTCGTTTATTCTTGTCTAAACCGTTTTATTTTTTAAAAAGAACTGACTCTATAACTTAATTATGGAGCGCGAATGGAAACAAATTTTCGGTTACAATTTATGACGTCTAAGAAGTTGGCAATGCCATTTTGTTTAAAAAAAGAAAAGTTGTGCTGGATTTTGCTAGGTTTGTGCCAAATTCTGCCGTAAACGATTTAAAAAAAAGTCAGAATTGAAAACTATTTCAGAGCTAGACACGCCATTTGTTTTTTTTTCAAGAAAAAAGTTGTGCTGAGTTATGCTAGGATTGTACTCAATTGTGCCGTAAAAAATGCTTGAAAAAGTCAAAATTTCAACTATAATTACCCAATTGAACATTTTTTGGGACATTACAATCAAAAATGTGCAAAATCCTAAATCCGCAAATCTAAAAGTTGTGCTGGGGGTTTCTAGGTGTGAAGAACAATAATAATTGGCCTCTATACTTTATACTCCGGTATATATTTTTGCTGAAAATCAAGTTTTTTGTCTCAAATTAATTATTTGAACCAAAAAATTTAAAAAAAAACGTAAATTTTTAAATCTAAAAGTTGTGCTAGGTTTTGCTAGGCGTTAAACAAAACATTGTCCCAAACTCTTTTTACTCAGATTTATATTTCTTAGATCAAATTCTAGTTTCTTTTTCCTCAGAATAATTATTAAAAATATTTTTTTTTTCAAAATGCAAATTTCGAAAATCTGAAAGTTGTTCCAAATTTTTAAATGCGTATAAAACAATATTATTTTCCTGCACACATTTCATTCAAGTCTATATTTTTTAATGAAATACTAGTTTCTTTTTTCCTTACAAGAATTTTTTTAATCTAAAAATTTTTTCAAAATGCGAATTTCGAAAATCTGAAAGTTGTGCCGGCATTTTGAAAAGTTTCTTGATTTAAAATATTGTTCTGAGGAAAAAAGAAACTACTATTTAATAAAAAAAATATAGACCTAAGTAAATGTAATTCTTCAGAAGTTTAAATTGCAGTTTTCGGTTCAAGTTACAATATTTATGGAATATAATATAATTGAGTTGAAGTGTACGTATTAAATGCACGGAAATGAGCATTAAAAGAAAAAATTTCAATCAAAATTTACCTATTCAATTTTTGGTTACAAATGTATCTTTTTTATTTTTAAAAGTTTAAGTATTTCGTTGAAAATTCGTCTTTTTTTTATATGTCACAGGCAAAGTCCGATGTGCCGTCACACCGCAATCTACCTAGTCCCTCGGCGAATTGACTGAGCGGTGTTAGGCAAAGTCCAAAGTAGTACTTTCAGTTCGGACTCTGCCTAGTCAAATCGCGAAGTGCCCGACAAGCTCAGGCAAAGACCGGAGTAAAAATAAAATCTTTGGGGTTTACTTTTCCCACTGAACAGTGGGCTGGTTTGAGAATTTTAAATTCAAAATAGTCTATAGCTAGCAATAGTGAAAGCTTTTTTTAGAAATGATCAGCATTACATTTTTAAGATAACTTATTAAGTAAATTGATCAATTTTCGTTTCAATATATTCATTTAACGCGAACTTTTTTCTAAAAAAAAACTAAAAAAAACTCAATATGTATCTTATTTAACGTAAATAGACTTAGAAAACATAAATAATTCATTTCTAATATTTTCATTGTTTTAAAATGTGAATAATTTCCGAATTTAAGCCTTTTTAGGAAAAGTCGATTATTTAATGCGAAGCCAAAGATATATATTCCATATAAGGAACTATTCTATTATTTGTAATAAATAGATTATTAATAGCAACAATGGTTTATTGTATTAGGTGCTTCGTTTATAAAATTTGTTATTAACATTCAAAATATTAATTTATTGAGATCGAAAATAACTTTCAAACAATGCTACTAAGATTTAGTATGTCGTGGAAATTCGAAAGATTTTTGAATAGAAGTTCTTGTACTAATGTTGGAAGAATTATAAATGTAAATTTTTCATCTTATGGTTTGAGTTTCAGTGTACATATCCGAATAAGTTATTTTTATCGCTACGGAATAATATTTTTGAATCGACAGTGTTTTTGAAAATTCTTAACGATGGCTGCCGTAGCAGAAAATGAAGCGATGAAAATTAAATAAGAAGACAAATTTAGTGCCCTCAAAAATGAAGAAAACTCGTCGCGTATTTCGAATTTAGAAAACTACTACGTTAAATATGATACATATCGAGTTTATTGTTCTATTTTTTAACAAAATAACTTGCGTTGAATAAATAATTACGAGGGTAGTTCAATAAGTCCTTAGAATGACCAATAGATGGCGCGCGAATCGCTCCAAATCATCTGTTTTCAGTCAGCACCACTCCCGACTAGATATATGGTGCAGTCACAGTCCACATCTTCTGAGTTTACGTGTTTTTATAACCAATTGAAAAAAAATTGTTCGGTAAGAAAAATCGAAAAGAACGAGTTCAAAGCGGTAATCAAACATTTTCATTTAAAGGGTTTAACTCCATATGAGATAAAAAATGAATTGGACTCAGTTCATGGCACATCTGCCCCTGCC
>NC_046661.1:97516527-97518392 GCF_010883055.1 Belonocnema kinseyi
CATTCTTTCCGCGGTCTACCTCTAGGCACGTTGCCATTTACTTTACCTTGATACACTTGTTTCGTTAGTCGTTCATTTGGCATTCTCTCAACATGTCCGAACAATGCCACATATTATTTGAAATTAAATTTTGGATCCAAAAATTCTTTAAACATGTTTAGGGTTCAAAACTAGATTTGTTTTGACACAGCATTTCAAATATCATCTCAATTTACAATAACTCAAATAATTTTTTAAATAATCTCTAAACTGAAAGAAAAATTTAATTATTCTAGAAACATGTAATGTGCCTGAAATTTATTCATAAGTGACTTCAACTGATTGCAATTGATTATGATACACGTGATTTGAAATAATTTTTACTCACTCAAAAGAGTTTAGTCTACTTGCAATAATAACAATAATAATAATATTAATTTAACGAACAAATTCTCTTGAAAAAAAGTTAGAAGCAAATTTTTATGTCTAATTTTTTTTTTTTAATTGGTATGTTGCATAGTTTGGCGGCAAAATTTAATTTTCGTTTTTTTTTTAATTTTACCAATGCTATGACTCTTATAATGTTTTTGATCAAAAAAGGCCTTAATAATAAAATTTCTAAATTTTAAAATACCACAAATAGTTGTAAATAGAATTAAAAATTTTTTTAAAACATGATCTCTACAATTTTTTAAATTTTTTAAATTTTGATTCGAAATAGCTGGCTAACGAACTCTTCCCTACTTTTCAGGCCTTGAGACAATGTGACCAAGCGCAATCCAGTCGCATAATTTCTTCGAAAGTTAACGTGTCTACAGACTAAAAATGAGTGCTAAACAATTTTATTAGTTGATATTTTCAAACAAAAAGCGATTTTTTTGGAAATCAAAAATATTTTAGTTAATCCAACAGATGAATTTTTGAACAAAATAGTTAAAACCTAATTAAAAACAGATTTATTTTTCAACCCAAAAATTGCATTTTAAACAAAAAAAGTGAAATTTTTACCATAAATAGGCAGTCTGCCTAGTCCCTCCGTGAATTGACTGAGCGGTGTCAGGCAAAGTCCGAAGTAGCACTTTCACGTCGGACTCTGCCTGGTCAAATCGCGAAGTGCCCGACAAGCTCAGGCAAAGTCCGGAGTTAAAAGAAAACCTATGGAGTTTACTTTTCCCACTGCACAGTAGGCTGGCTCGAGAATTTACCATTCAAAAGAGTCTAGAGGTCGCAATTGTGACCGGATATGAAAGTTTTTTTTAGAAATGATCAGCATTAAATTTGTAAGAAACCTAATTCATTATATTAATCAATTTTTGTTTTAATATACGAGGGTAGTTCAATAAGTCCTTAGAATGAAGTATAAATACAATTTTTTTTGGGTAAATTTTTTTTTATTTTTCAACATAATCTTCTTGGAGCTCTATACACTTGGTCAATCGCTTTTCAAGTTTTTTTAATCCTTCAGAAAAGTGCGTTTTCGGAAGTTCCTCAAAATAAGCACTTACAGAGGCAATGACGTCTTCGTTGTCTGGAAATCTCTGTCCACCGAGCCATTTTTTCAAGTTTGGAAATAAGAAAAAGTCACTGGGGGCTAAATCTGGTGAATACGGTGGGTGTTCGACCAATTCGAATTTTAGTTCTTCAATTTTAGCCATTGAAACGAAGCATGTGTGAACTCGGGTGTTGTCGTGATGAAAGAGAATTTTTTTCTCGCCAAATGTGGTCGTTTTTTTTAATTTCTTCTTTCGGCTGCTCTAATAATGATGCATAATATTCACCAGTGTTTGTTTTACCCTTTTCCAAGTAGTCAATAAGTATAATTCCACGTGCATCCCAAAAAACTGTAACCATAACCTTACCAGCTGACTTTACGGTCTTTGCCTTCT
>NC_046661.1:97518492-97530623 GCF_010883055.1 Belonocnema kinseyi
AAGACCTTGGCTATTAATGGACCCAAGTGGGGAACCTTACATAACGACTTCGTGAGGTTCTTCGCTTGGGGTGATTGCTAGAGAGATTGATCAGCAACCTGGCAATTCTGGATCAATCTGGAAAATCTCTATCCCTTCCACACACTACTCCTTTCCCCTGCCGAGTAAGTCACGCCTACCCCGAAAGGGAAATGGCTTAATGGTGTAATAATAATAATAATAATAATGGGAACATAGGTCATTTCTCTTGACCTGCTATTCTCATTTCCACATCTAATTAATTAGACGTCTTATTTTGAAAGAAATTTGAATAATTTAAACCTTAATGCGTAAAGGAATCCGTACATTTGAATTTTAAATACTACACGCCCGGTGATGTACTACATTGTAATTGCAATTCCACATTCAGTCGACAATTACGTCAAGTGAAACACACCTCCAGTCAAAGACAGAAGTTTAGACAAATAGAAAATATAGATATACAGAAAACTGAATTGCGACTAAAGTAATTTTCGCAACTCTAAAAATTATCTAATTAAATTTCAAACTTTCACCATGTCTAAAATTCGAGATTTCTACGAAGGACAGAATGTATTTATTTCAGGTGAATATATCATTTAATATACATAATTAACATTTTACTGGTTTTAATTCTAATTTTCAAATCACATGTACAATAATCACAAACAACATTTACTTATTAAAACGATTTCGTTGTTACTTTTTAAATCTAATTTTGGAATATTTAGGTGGTTCAGGATTTATTGGAAAAATTCTCATTGCAAAATTATTGCGTGTATGTCCCGAAATTGGAAAAGTATATTTATTAATGAGGTCCAAAAAAGGGATAACTGTTCAAGAACGAGTGGATCAGATTCTTACTTTGCCTGTAATCTATTGAAATATTTTATATAAAAATAAGTTAATTCTTAACCTTCATTTGAAAAATACACTTTACATTATTTAATAGATTTTTGAATCCTTAAAAAGGGATAATCCTGATTTCAAAAAAAAAATATTTGCATTAAGTGGAGATTTAAAAAAACCTGGTTTTGGACTGTCAACTCAGGATCTTGATTTGATTGTGAAAGAGGTATTCCTTTAAGTATTCACATAGAGATAAAATCAAATAGAAAGAATTTAATAATAAATTTTGGCATTTAAAGAAATAAAATTGCAGGTGTCTGTTGTATTTCATCTAGCAGCTACTACCAAATTTAATGAACCATTTAGAGTATCTGTGCCTGTCAATGTCAATAGTGTAATGGAGATTATTCAAATTTGCAGACAGTGCAAAAATTTAAAGGTAAGTAACTAGAGAATCAGGTCAAAAAAATTAACTTTTACTGAACTTTTATACCAAAATATTTAAATAATATAGTTCTGCTAACTATTCAGGGGGAAAAGATACGTAATTGGAAAATTCAAAGATTTTGAAAGAATGAAAAATTCAAACCGATTGTCATTGTAAATTACAAAATGTAAATTCTAAAATCACTAGATGCTAAATTTTAAAATTGTGCTTATATAAATTACTATTTTTGAAACTGTCAACTCTTTAATTGTACAAAATTTGAAATTCAAATAATTAAAAATTAAATTGACATCTTGAACATATGTTAAAATTTCGAGCAGAGTCAATTTCTAAACTTAAAATGCACAATTTAACAATTGCAGTTTTACTTAATTTGAAAATATATCAAATTTTTCATTATTAAAATTTTAAGTTTTTAGTTTTTAACTTGAAAGAGTTTAGAAGTGAATTTAAAAATTCCATAAAATTAATATTTGCATTCAGAAATTAAAAAATGACAATTTAAAACATTAATAATTGTTAAGTTGAAAATAAATAAATTATCACTTCGATTTGACCGGAGAATAATTATATACCATACGTAAATGTTTAAAACGTTTAAAATTAAATTAAATTTTTGAATTTTTGGAATTAAAAAAATTAGTGTTTGAAATTTTATAATTTTTAAATTATTTAATCTCAGCATATTCTATAGATTTTTCAGTAATTTTATAGATTTTTTAAATTAATATTTGACATGTTTTCATTGGAATTATCATTTTGTTCAAAGCGAATCGAACTTTTTTTCCCATTTTTCAGTTGGGTAAAAAACAACTTTTAAGTTTGAAAGTGAAAAAAATTGTACAGTTTTGTAATTAGAAACATAATAAATCATTTTTTGAATAAAATAGAAATGTTTGTTCAAATAAACCATTTTCAAGATGATTAAAAATGTAAAAAATTGGCTTGAAAAGTTTTCTTCAATTTTTCCTTCTGTTTTATTTATTTTTATAATTACCATAAGCTGTGATTCATATATGCTTATTTTAATTTGCAAATGCAATCGTCGTTAGAATTATCCGTTAATGAATCCAGTTAAAGAATTTGAAAGACATTCTGAAGTTTAATTTGAAAATTCACTGTCAGGCAGCTGTTTATGTATCGACAGCATTTAGTCAATGCGTCAATGACTACATAGAAGAAAAAATATATCCTATGCCATTGACTTATGAACAAATCAACAAGCTTTTAGGAATTATAGAGCAAAGAAATTTTTCTGGCGATGAAGAAGTAAAATTCACGAAAAGGTAATTTTACAAGTTATCGTATTGTTAATTAATTAATTCCAGCTTGACCAGGGTGAGTGTTACTAGCACTATTATTATATATCGTTACTAGTATCGGTATGAATATGTAAAATTAGACAGTACCTATTGTTTAAGAAATATTTTTATAAAATGCCAATAAATTTGATGATAATGCTTAATTCTTTTCACAGTATTCTAGGAAAGTTTCCAAACACCTATATCTTTACTAAAGCAATTTCTGAAGGGATGCTCAATGAGAAAGCTAGAGATTTGCCATTTTGCATATTCAGATTTTCAATAGGTATATATAACATTTTGAATTACGGCATATAATATTTAAGAATTTTCCTGGACTGTATGGAAAAGTGGAATATTTATATTTTTCTTTAATTACGTTTAAGTTGTTACAAATTATATGAGAATATTGATAGTTATAATAATATGTTTCTCCATAGCTTTAGCAACTTATAGAGAACCTGTTTCTGGTTGGGTGGATATTCTCCAGGGATTCAATCAATCATTAATAGGGATTGGAATGGGAGCAATACGTGTATTGTTTTGTAATGTATCTTTAGTTGTGGATTTAGTGCCCGCTGATTTTGTCTGTAATGCTTTGATTGCGTCGGCTTGGGAAACAGGCACTATGCAAATTAGGCGAATAGGGTTCGTAGAAACGTAGTAATACTTAGAACAAATTTATTTCAAATTGTTTTTTTAAATGGTTTAACTTTTTTTTTAATTTCTAAAATTATTAAAGAAAAATCTTGAAAACAGAAGCATAAAGAAACTGGTATGTGCGAACTGTATTTAGTGAAAATTGCTTGAAGCTCGGCGTCTAGATTTTATTTCTGAATTCGAAAAATGTAGCAAATATTTTTTAGAAAAATTGGACAGAATAAGAGGATATAAGAAAAATTGAAATTTTGGGTCTTTTAGAACTAACTTATTGACAATGGAAGGCAATAGATTTTAAAAAAACCTATATTTTTCGTAGAACAAGCGAAGATTTACCAGTGTATAACTACGTCTCTGGTAAAGATAACCCACTGACTTGGAAAGAATTTAGCGAACATTTTGAAAAAGGTGGACCTCATTATCCTCCAAGCAATATGATATATTTTCCTGATGCAATCGTCGTTAAAAATCCAATCTTGTATTCTACATGCGATTTTTTTATTCACCTTATACCAGCTTTACTTGGTGACGTTATTTTAAGAATCCTAAGAAAAAAGCCTATGTAAGTTTCAGCCATTTAAATCATATTAAAAGATATTCTAAAAAATTCCAGACTTCTCAAGAAAGTTCAAAAATATTCCATAGTATTCTTAAAACTACCAGAAAAGCCTAGCATATTTCAAAACATTTTAGAATTTATATAGAATTTTATAAACAAACGAACTATATTATAGATAATCCCAAAGAACAACAAAATATTTAGATTTATAAAATTTCAGAAATTTCTAGACCATTTTTAAATATTCTGGAAATGTCAAAAAAAGTCCAGAATATTGCAGAGTATTCTGAAAGATTAAGTATTTTCAAAAAACATTGCGAAATATTATATTCGAGGATATTAAAAAACATTACGAATTTTTAAAAAAATTTTACAGAAAACCTAAAATAAATAATATTCAATAAAAATCGGATACAATCTAGATTGTTCAAAAACACGCACGGAGGAAAAATCTAATTAAAAACATTCTAAAGCATTAAGAATTGTATATAACATACCGTAAAATTTCTAAATTTATTTCAATATTGTAGATCAATGCATAATATATTAGAGTTCCAGAATATTTTAGGACGATTGTAGAAAATTGACCAACAATTGCAATGGATTGATAAAAACTACTAAAGAGAATAGTAATAATTAGTAGAAATTAATTTTTATCTAGGCTTTACGAAATATACAAAAAAGGACATCAGTTACAGGATAGTTTAACATTCTTCGTGCATAATGAGTGGACTTTCGAAAATAATAACGTTAATTTAATGTGGAATAGACTTTCAGAAATAGATAAAAAATTAATGAATTTTGATATAAAGACGTGTGATTGGTATGAAGCAATTTTCCTATATTGGAAAGGAATCGTGCAGTATGTAATAAAGGATGATTTTAGTCCTGAAGCTCAAAAACGAGCCAGGCGACGATACTTTATGTAAGATTCGTTTTATAAATAATTTATATCTAAAATGATTTGAAAATTATTTCAAACTTATTATAATTAATCCAAATTGTTGTTTCAGGCTCTACATTATTCATCGAATCCTTCAATTTATGTTGGCATCTTTCTTCATTTGGCTCTTTTGGAAACTATTTATTCAAAATTAGTTCTTAATTCTACTGCATAGATATTTTGTCAAAACAAAAATTAAAAAAGAAGACGATTATTGTACAAAGTAAATTACCTTTTTATTTAAGTTTATAATACATATTTATTAAATTAAATAAAGTTCTGCAAAATTTCCAGAAATACTTTAATCTGTTGAAGTTACACCTCGGAATAATAACATGAAAATCACATGGGGTATCGTGACAGACATTTCAAAGTAAGAATTTTTCTGGACAGACCTGAAAGTCTGTTTAAAGCATTGAGAACAAGTTTTTTCGGTGACCTCAATCGGTTAAATATTTAGATCAACGTCCTATTAATTTTTGAACTTCTTCCAAAGTTTTTCCCTTAGTTTCAGGCATAATAGAGAAAGTAACTAAAGGCAATAGAAAATTCAATACAGCAAAGATCCAGAAAACCCCATAAATGCCAAATGTGTCAACTGATCTCTGAAATCCCAATTTGAATAGAAACAATAGTGAATCATTTGCAACATATAACAACGAAACTGCCGAACTTTTTACCTCAACTGGAAAAAGTTCTGAAGAAAGTATAACAGACATTCCGTACAATCCAACCGTAGATGCAATATTATTAATTGCTAATGCTATTAATGGAATCCAAGAAATCGAAGAAATATCCACTTGATGATAAAATTTGAGAAAAAAAATTAATCCTACCATTGCAGAACTTAAAGCGCCGATTAAACCATAAGATAAAATCAGTATCTTTCTCCCAAAATAATCCGGCAAAGGGGAAATTAAAATCGATGAAATTAAAACAAGCGATGTTATTATTATCGTAGTATATTTAGGTTCCAAAGAAAACCCACAGAAGCTAACAATTTCTTGAGTAAAAGAAACGACAGTGAATGCTCCGGAAAAAATTACACCCAAAATGGCAACTAAGGCTATCAAAAAAGCTCTTCTGTGCCGTTTCTTCCCGAATAATTTTCGTAAAGAATGATTTTTAGAAACTGTATTGTTAACTAAATCTTGTTTCATTTCTGCTATTGTTAATTCCAATAAATTTTTATTTTCAATTCCTCGAAGTTTTGATAGACTTTTTAAAGCATCTTCATCTCGACTGTGTTTCAAATAAAAATAGGGAGATTCCGGCATAAAAGAGAATGTTAAAATGAAAAATAGCGGCATGAAGAGCAAAATTAAATTCATTTTTTCATAGGAGAGGAAAGCGCCTAATGTTACAGTGATAAGGGCACCTGTGGCAAAAGATGTTTTTGCTAGAATTATCAACATGCCTCTGATATTTTTATCTGAAATTTCACCAACGTAAATAATTTGTACAACATAAGAAGCGCCGTAACCAAGTCCACCAAGGAATCTTGCTATGTAAAGATAGGATACATTTTTTGCAAAAAAAATTAAAATCCAAGATATTATTTGAGGGATTGCAAATAGAAGCATTGTGTATTTTCGACCTATGCGATCGATAAATTGGGGGTACAGCAGATAACCGATGACAGATCCAAAGCTGAGTAAAGATGCTACCCAGGAAGCTTCATCTGACGTTAACGGGAATTCGGAATTTTCGTTTTTTAGATGCGGAAGTGCTGGGGATGTCCAATATTGAGCTGCACCAAATCCCAAACGCAGAAGGCTTGCTGTAAATAAAAATTTTTACTCGGTTTGATAGCATTCACCGAGTGGTGGACTATTCTAATTTTTCGCGTACCAAGAGTATATGTATTCCAGGAAGAATATTGGGGAATATAAAGAATATTTTGAGAAGACAGTGAATAAGAAGAATTTGGAAATATGTAGGAATATGGGGGATAATTTGAGAATATGTAACAACATTGAGAAATATATTTAAATTTTGTATATTAAATTATATATATATAATTCCCCCCCTCTCCTAACACTCCCTTATTAACTGAAGTTTTTGGTTGGACTGACGTTAGAACTACAATCTCCACCATATGACGATTTGATACTTAACGTTGACATGATTTCGACTCAGAAAATAAACTTATTGCATAAAGGTGTTAGTTGGGCGTATAATCTAAAAAATGAATAATACAAAATACAAAATAGCCTCGGAAAGAACTGGAACTTTTAATGACAAAAGGCATGCACACGGAAAAATCTAAAGGTAAAAGAATTGCGTGAAACCATGGACGTGAAGAAACTAGATATTTTATGTGTGCCCGAAACAAAGAAAAAGGGATGCGAAACTAAAGACATAAAAAACGGGGTGTTGAAAGGCGGATTTGAAATATGGTCAGGAGTAGACTGTGAATCACATGGTAAACAAGGAGTAGGTCTGATTTTGAATGAAAGAGCAAAGCAGCATCTCGGAGACCATGGCTTCGTATCTCACAGACTGCTGTGTGCTAGAATGAAAGTAGGAATCAGAAGACTATTTATTATAACATGCTACGCGCCGGTTGATAGTGATCCTAGAGAAGTAAAAGACGCCTTCTGGGACACTTTAAATGACACAATAAACATCTGCGAACATGGGGAAAGAATAATTCTACTAGGAGACATGAACGGTTGGGTGGGCATCCAAAATCAGGATACAGAAAGAGTATTAGATAATTTTGGGGATCCAAGAACAAACTATAACTAAGATAAACTAGTTGGTATATGCTTAGAAAGGGGTCTGTTTATTACAAATACTTGGTTTAGGCATAAAATGATCCACATGTACACCTGGTCTAAAGGAAATAGCCGCAGTATAATTGACTTTGTTGTTGCGGGTGAAAGACTTAGAGAGTTAGTCAAAGATACAAGAGTCATGAGGGGTCCTGAATGCAATACTGATCATTACCTTCTGATCTCAAAAATTAACTTAGGTCGGGGTTGGAGAAAAAAGAGACCCAAGAAAGCAAAACAAACGCGTATCAAAATTGAGAACCTACAGAATCCGGATGTGCGAATAGATTTCCAAAATAAGATAATCGAAAGCATACATAGGGCAACATGGGAGGACCGTATAAAAAACAAAGATTTAGAGGGCGCCTGGACAATGTTACGGGATATCCTTGTTAAATGTACGATCGAAGTGTGTGGTACCGCAGTTATAGGAAGAATTTCTGGTGATGCGTGGTGGAATGATGAAATTCAAGCTGCCCAAAAAGCAAAAAGAGAAGTGTACAAGAGAACTTTGAACATCGCAGGTCTTAGCAATGAGGAAAGAAGTAGACGTAGAAATGATTATAGACGCGAAAACAGGATACTTAAACGATTAGTTAAAGAAAGTATAAATACAATTAGAGCAGAAGAAGAGATAAAAATACAAAACGACTTTGAAGGAAGCAGGAGACTACTTTATGAAAAAATGAAAGAAAACAAAAGTACAGAAATTGTCAACATGAGAAATAGTAGGGATGAAATGGTATATGATGCAGACGGAATACTAGAGGCTTTCAGAGACTACTTTACGAGACAATTCGGAGATGAAGCTATAGGACATCACAACTGCGATGTTTAACACGATGCTTAAATGCTTAAATGCTTAAACACGGTGTCGAGTACATATCACATAAGCTGCGCAAATTGATAAATTTATGTTTTGAGATGGGAGACGTCCCAGACGATTGGAAAGAAGCTGTTATCGTACCAATATACAAAAGAAAGGGAGATAAAAGCGAGTGCAATAATTAGAGAGGGATTAGCTTATTAAGCACCGCAAGTAAAATATATTCAAAAATACTTATTCGTAGGGTAATGAAAATAACAGAAGCAAAGATTTGGGAAGTCCAAAGTGGGATTATGCCCGAAAGGTCATGTACGGATCAAATATTTAGCTTCAGGCAAATAACAGAAAAAAGTTTGAGAGTAGGAAGAAAAGTTTTCTGTGCATTTGTTGACCTAGAAAAAGCTTTTGACAAGGTAGATAGAAGTAAACTTTGGGAAGTCCTGAAAGAGTATGGAGTCAATGGATGGATCCTACAAGCTACAAAAACAATATATACAGGTAGCAAAGCGAGTGTAAGAGTGAATGGAAAACTGAGTGACTGCTTCGATATTATTCAAGGAGTTAGACAAGGATGCGTTATGTCTTCATGGTTATTTATATTATTTATGGACAAGTGTTTAAGAATGGCTCTCTTCGACGAAGAGGGCGTGGATCTCGAAACAGTAAGGGTACGAGGTTTAGCGTTCGCAGATGATAAGGTTGTCATGGCAGAGTCTATCGAAGACCTACAAAGAATGTTGAATAAATTAGATGCAAGCATGAAGAGCATGGGCCTCAAAATTAACGCAAATAAAACAAAAACTATGGTGTTCGAAGGAAAAAGTGAGAAAACACTATGCAATATTTTATTAAATGATGAGAGAATTTAACAAGTTGATAAGTTCGTATACCTTGGTAGCTTATTTACTAGGGACGAAAAGATAGATGAGGAACTAGATAGACGAATAAATGAAGGTAAGAAGGTTATTCGTAAAGCAGGTCCCCTTATCAGAAGTAAAAATATATCAAATAAAGCTAAAATGGCAATACATAATTCTATATTTGTACCGACTGTACTATACGGTAGCGAGACATGGACTTATCAAGAAAAAGATAAGAGTAAAATTAACGCAATTGACATGAGATTCATGCGCATAATAAGCGGGAGAACCCTAATTGACAAAGTAAGTAACGAGATAGTTCTAAAAGAATGTGGTACAGAAGAGACACTAGTAGACACATGGGAAAGAAATCGGTTAAGATGGTTCGGACATGTTGAGAGAATGCCAAATGAACGACTAACGAAACAAGTGTATCAAGGTAAAGTAAATGGCAGCGTGCCCAGAGGTTGACCGCGGAAAGAATGGTTAGAATGTTGGAATGAGACCCTACTTAGAAGAGACATAAGAAGTCACAGAAACACGAGAGCCTGCATGAAAAAATGCACGGACATAAAAGAAGCTAGAGAAGTATGCCAGGACAGGAAAGTATGGCGGCAAATAGTTAATAAAAAGAGTGTCAGTAGAGTGAATGACGCCTGAAACAAAGACCTTGGCTATTAATGGACCCAAGTGGGGAACCTTACATAACGACTTCGTGAGGTTCTTCGTTGGGGGTGATTGCTAGAGAGATTGATCAGCAACCTGGGTCGGAGCAGTGTTGCGGAACGAACGTGTTATTTACCTAAATAGCACGAGAATTATGGATCAATCTGAAAAATCTCTATCTCTTCCACACAATACTCCTTCCCCCTGCCGAGTGAGTCACGCCTACCCCGAAAGGGAAATGGCTTAAAGGTGTAATAATAATATATTAGGGTGGTCCAAAAAACGCTTTTCAAGCTACGCGGCCGACAAATTTTTCTAATGAAACTTTTTCAATCGATAATTATTACTTAAGATAATCAATAAGAACTTAGAAAATGTTCGGAACAAAAATCGATGTTTTGTAAAACACAACTCGCGATTATTCGACCGTTTGTTGATAAAAATGCTTGAAATTTGTAAAGTGTATTCTAAATATATAAGCGATGACTATAAACAACGCACTTTGTTTAAAACGCGAATATGTTTGTTTTTATTCAATAGCAAATTGATTCCGAACGAAAATCACGTTTTGCCAACTTTGACCAGTAGGACAGTCATCGAAAAAATATTCGTAGAAATAACTTGTCGTGAGAAAGTTGTTCAATAGACTTTGAGAAAGTTTTTCTGAAAATTTTAAGATAATTGGTCAGAAATTGTAGAAATGGCAGCGAGTTGAAGTCAAAACACACTGCCGCTGGAGTATTTTGTTGCTCTTTGCCGAAAAATTTCAGAAATTTTTTTTCAAAGTCTACAGAAGAAACAAATATTAGCTTTTCAAACAAAGTGCTTTGTTTATAGTCATCCCTTATATATTGAGAATACACCATACAAATTCCAAGCATTTTTACCAACAAACGGCCGAATAATCGCGAGTTGTGTTTTACAAAACATCGATTTTTGATCGGAAAATTTTAAAAGTTTTTATTGTTTATCTTAAGTAATAATTATTACATCAAAAAGTTTCCTGAGAAATATTTGTCGGCCACTTCAAGCTGAATACGAATGTATATTTTAATTTACGTTTCGACCACTTTTTTTATCGATAGATTTTCCCGATTGGACAATACTTCAACGTGGTTTCGAGCGCTTGTCGAGTTGTTGCGTACGTCATCTCAATTAGTATCCTATGCTACATTTTGTTGTATAATTCCATAATTTTGAAAAATTTATTTTAATATTTAATAAATATCTATTTGTTTAAAAAATCTTTATTTGCTCAAGCAGTTTTCTTTCGATAGCTAAAAAAAATAAAATAAAGTAGAACACATCGATGGGTCCTAAAAGAAAATACGCAACTCGCGGCGATAGATAGAAACTACGTACATCGCGCACTCTATACTAAGTATATGGAAATTTCTATATACGTGAGTTGCGTATTTTCTTTTAGGACCCATCGACATACAATTATGTTGCTGTATGTATAGTAAATAGAAGGAATACATTCACCACATTTTAATTATTTGAATAATTATAATTTGTTTCAATAATGAATTTAAAAAAAAAACACTTTTAGAATCGTAACTAATTGTACGTCTCCTATTTTATCTCATTTTTTAGGTATCGAAAAATAACTGCTTAAGCAAATAAAAAGTGCTTAAACAAATGAAGATTTTGTTAAATATTAGAAGAAATGTATCAAAATTACGTTCAACAAAAAATAGCGTAGGATACCAATATAAAAGAAGTGGACATCTCTGGCTCAGTTTTTAGAAATTTTGAAAATGAACAATAACTAATTGTTGAAATAATTACATAATGGTTAATAAATAAATAATTGTTGGAATAATTTAAATTTGTTTAAACAATTTAAAAGTATTTAAAAAGTGATGGTAAATATGGGATGGGTTGGCAATGAAAGTTATTAGTATGGTTTTATTTCGTAGGCACTCCTCTTAAATCCCTAAAAAAGCTTGGCACGTTTCGATGAAACCCTGGAACATGAGTTTAATGTTTCGAAAATTCAAAATTTCCTCATGTTCATTAGATGGAATTTTGAAGTGCCCGCTAGCAGGTGTTAATATTTGAATTTCGAAAAAAAATTACGGAATTTTCTTCTCCAGAAATGAAAACTGGGGGGAGGGGTATATATATATATATATATATATATATTGATTCCTCTAGAATCAAACCGAAGGGCCTATGACAAAGCCACCGAACGCGTCCTCGGGTTGCGGATAGAGGGTCC
>NC_046661.1:97530723-97533697 GCF_010883055.1 Belonocnema kinseyi
AAATTTTACCGCGATTTCGCTGGAAGCGGGTGCAATTTTTCAGATTAGCACCCGCTCCCGGCGAAATCCTGCGGTTGTCCTTATGACAAATTTTTAAATATACTAAACTTAAAGTTGGGGAAGAGGGCTATGGCAAAAGTCTATGATTGTTCACGAGGCTTGAAAGTGAATTAATTTGTTGATAATTTTACAATTGTGTTTAAACTGACACTTCTGGGTTAAAAATTCAACAGTTTTTGGTGTTTTTTCTGGTTTTCTGGTTAACACTTAATCTATTTCAGTTGCAAATTTGCATTTTTTGGATTAAAAAGTAATTTTCACATTGTCATCAGAGAAAGTATAAGGTTTGTGTAAAATTTGAACCCCCCACCCTCCCCGTATTTGTAAAATGTCCACGTTTTGAGATCTTCTGAAACCGAAAAAGAGATTTTTGCGAATATGTCTGTCTGTATATCACGCATGTGGATTTATGTCTGTAAATTTTTAATCTGCAAACACGATGAATTTTGACCAAATTGACAGCTGATTTGGCCTTTGGTATGCTATTTGAGTGTCATAAACTGATGATCAAGTTCCTTAGCTAGACAATTTGGATAAAAATTCAACAAGAGGATTTTTTAAATATAGTATTTCACTTTTGTTTATTATTTAAAAATTCTATATACGGCTATTCGCAGTACTAAATAACCAAAAAAAGCCAGATCCTTATATATGAAAACTCGTAACCTCCATTAGTAGCGCATGGAGGCTGAATCTTACATAGTGGATTTAAGCACATAATTTATGGCGACTGGCGACCTCTGTTTTAAATGTATAAAATTAATCGAACTTAAAACTAGATTTCTGCTTTTATCGACCGCCAAGAATTATTTTAATTTGTGTCTTTATTTTCGTTTTCAATAACAGCTGTTATTTTTAATAATAAATTTTTAATTGGTTTATTTAATGTTAAAGTAATATTTATTTCAAGTCTATCTTAAAATTTCATTCTTTTAAATAATATAAACGATTATTAAATTAATAGATATATTGCGAAATCATCAAGTTTAATAATATTATTATATAAATTATAATTAAATTTTGTATCAAAACGTAAAGTTATTATAAGCTAAATTACAATTATATAAATTTATTATATTAATGTTTTAATTATTTTAATGATTTAATGTTGAAAAACTTATTATTTTTAGATTAATTTCATGCGCATAATAAACGGGAATCCCTAATGGACAAAGTAAGTAACGAGATAATTCTAAAAGAATGTGGTGCAGAAGAGACGCTAGTAGACACATGGGAAAGAAATCAGTTAAGATGGTTCGGACATGTTGAGAGAATGCCAAATGAACGACTAACGAAACAAGTGTATCAAGGTAAAGTAAATGGCAACGTGCCCAGAGGTAGACCGCGGAAAGAATGGTTAGAATGTGTGAATGAGACCCTACTTAGAAGAGACATAAGAAGTCACAGAAACACGAAAGCCTGCATGAAAAAATGCATGGACATAAAAGAAGCTAGAGAAGTATGCAAGAACAGGAAAGTATGGCGGAAAATAGTTAATAAAAAGAGTGTCAGTAGAGTGAACGACGCCTGAAACAGACCTCGGCTATTAATGGACCCAAGTGGGGAACCTTACATAACGGCTTCGTGAGGTTCTTCGCTTGGGGTGATTGCTAGAGAGATTGATCAGCAACCTGGGTCGGAGCAGTGTTGCGGAACGAACGTGTTATTTACATAAATAGCACGAGAATTCTGGATCAATCTGAAAAATCTATATCCCATCCACACACTACTCCTTTCCCCTGCCGAGTGAGTCACGCCTACCCCGAAAGGGAAATGGCTTAATGGTGTAATAATAAAAAAATTAAAAAATTGAATAAGATCGATTATTTAATCAATAGATCTATTGCGAAATCATCAAGTTTAATAATATTGTATCAAATATAATTAAGAATTGGGGTTAAAACGTAAAGTTATTATAGGCTAAATTAGAATTAAATAAATTGATTATATTAATATTTTAATTATGTTAAAGATTTAATGTTTGAAAAACTTATTATTTTTAGATTGAAATGAAATAATATCGTATTTTTATTTTAACGTTATCTAATCAAAATTTATTAACCATTTGATATTGGAGCTATATCAATTCTAAATTTTACATAATTGAGTCATAAAAACTTTGTTGTTGTTCACGTTTTAGTTATAATAATAATATTTTCGTGATTTCTATATTAGCAAATTATAAAGGTTAATAATGTTATGTTATACATGCTTATAGTTTTGTATACTAATATTATATTCATATTTCATATTTAAAAATTCTTTACAAATTTAAAATTAAATATAATTTTAATTTTAAATTGGTTTATTCATTGTTACATAAATAATTTTTAAAATTTTATCTTAAAATCTAATTTTGTCAAATAACACAAAATATTATTAAATAAATAGATATATTGTAAAGTCATTAAGTTTAATAATATTATAACAAAAATTATGATTAATTAATTATCAACTAATTTTACAAAAACTCACATTTTCTGGAATTAGTCTAAGAGTTTATTAATAAAGAAAAATTTTAGAAATGAAAGTTGGAATTAAATAAAAATGTATTAACTAGAATTTATTTAAAGGTTTTAGTGAGAATTATAGTTTAATGCTTCTTATTTTGTAAAATGACTAATTGATATAAGCTGAATAATTGTTTTCGAACATTAAATTTAATAAAGATTAAAATTTATTACCTGCAATTTTTGTGGAGGAGTTCTGTTACCTAGGTTTTTGGTTTGAGTCAGAAGAAGGAAACGAGCTGCAGGTGAGGAAAAGAATTGAATGTGCGAGTAAAGTAATGGGCCAAGTATGGGTTATAGGGAAGAGAAGGTTCAAGAACGATTGGAGAATGAGGGTCTGGTTGTTTGATGCGTTGGTGTGGGCGGTGTTGTGTTATGGTGTGGAGATCTGGGGATGGAAGGAA
>NC_046661.1:97533797-97546578 GCF_010883055.1 Belonocnema kinseyi
AGTTGAGTGTGGATGAGTGTGTAAGATGGATCTTGGATGGTAGTGGACAGGGAGTGATGTGGATGAAGAAATTGGATGAAGTAAGGGAAAGCAAGGGAGTAGTGCAGAGCCAAACGGGTGATTCTGAAAAGGGACAGTAAAAAACGAAAATTATTTTCAATATCGTGGAAAATGCATTTTTTTATAGTAAGAGGAAACGGAAGCTCTGGAAGCTCGCTCATTTTAGGAATTAATATCACTATTGTTACTATTGTTTATGCTGCGTAATGCAAAAGAGTAGAATATAAGTAGTAGTTAAGTTAGACTAAGGATGGAATTGTAAATATATGTACAGGGAGCGGTGGCCCTCAAACCCGTAAAAGGGAGAGATTAAATACATACATTACCTTCAATTTAATTAACATAAGCAACAAATAAATACATTATTTACTTGTAGGTTATATAATGGAACATTGAATATGATTTGCATAATATAAATGAATTTATTATTAATGTACCTCTATTTCAATTAAGTATTTTTTCGGAATTATTCTGGTGTTCTGAGATTAATATTTTCATTTAATTTTCAAAAATATATGTCAAACTGTTCAAATTTTTTCCCTTCAAGGAATATTAAGTCACTAAAAAATGAAATTTTTATAAATAACATTTAAAATTTGTTAAAAGATATATGAATATTTGGGTTAAAATAATTGTTCTAAAATAATAATTGTTAATTTTAAAGATTTCAAAATTGTTAAAAAATAATATGGAAGATTTTAATAAAATTATTTCCATTTTTCGTGATTTGGATCAAATTTAGGTAAACTTAATTTTTTAGGGCGTTAAGAAAAGGAAAAATATATAGTTTAGTTTCATGGGAACATTCCAAACAATTTTTTACTAATGAGTTCTAAGAGCTCATTAAAAAAGATTAAAAATTTTTTCATAGTATTTTATAATGTAAAAAAAGGGTTAAAAAGTGTTTAAAGCAACATCGTGCCAAAATAAATAATTTTAGAATAAATTTTAGTAAATTTAAGAGATATATACAAGTTGTAACACCATTAAAAAACAATAAAAATTTATAAGATATTTTAGGACGTATTTGAAAATTCAGGATAATGACCAATTTGTTTAGGTTCCTAAAGCAATTTCTTAAGAATTTTTAATTTGAAAAATGAGCTTCAGCAGAAAATTCAAAAAAGATTTTAAAACATCAAATATTTCCTTAAATTTCGAGAAAGAGTAGAAGATTTAAAAGCAAAATGTTTAAATTTTGTAACATTAAAAAATAAAAAATAAATTAAACCATAAAATTCTACAAATATAGCGAAAATTTATAAGAATAAAGAAGATTTTTAAACTGCAGAAAATTTTTTAAAATGCAGATTTATGTGAAAGTTCTTAAACAAAAAGAAAGCCAGACGTTAAAAACTTAAACGTCGGGACACCCATGTTTTTTTTCCAAATTAAAATTTGTGAACAAAATGTGTGAAAAACTGAAAACCCATATGGTAAAGTATCACATGCCCTTAATTAGAATAACTTTGAAAGGTCTCAAGTGAAGAAATTAATGTTACTCAAGTTTTTAGAAAAATTGGGGATATTTTCGGCAGAAGTTTAGATTTTAAATAAGTTTTTTAAATTTCAAGAAAAATTCCAGTCAGATAATAATATTTTTAAGAATTTAAGAAGTATTGTGTAGATATTTAATTCTAAAAGGGCTCGAACTTTTCCTATTATTTTGTAAAATCCCGTAAAATATATATTTTTATTAATCTAGATTTTTCGTTGGCGAATATGAAATATTCACAAATATTTTATAATTTTCTTCAAATTCGTAAGAAATTTTGGAAGATTTTGAGGTAAAATTTTTACACTTTAAATGATTTTTCAACATTTTAAGAAAAAAATGGATTCATTTACAAATATTTTTAGGAATTCCAGAGGGTTTCGCATAAACTTCAAATATTTTAAACCTTGGAAGCATTTCCGAAAATTTATGGAATATTTATTATTTCTTTTGAAATTATAAAAAACCTAAATATCTTTTGAAAAGGCTGACATTTTTCTTATAATTTGTGAAACAAACACATCTTGAATATTTAAAAATCTTTCCTCATTGTCTCATGAAAATGATAAAACTCATATAATTCTTTGAAAAAATACTGATACTTCTTCCCTTGTAAATAAATTTAAAATGTGTGTAACTAAACAAATATCAAAAAAGCATTGTTATGTTACGTCAAAATATTGTTTAATTTATTTCTGTACCGCACTCCATCCTGAAAATATATTTTTATTTACAAAACGTCTGTTAAGTTTTTTAAAATAATACAGAAAAATATTACGTAACTGCAGTTAGGGTGTGGGAAGGTAAAAGTGTTTAAAATAACGTTACGGAATATATAAACACTCCCTAATAATAGTACTCGTACATTTTACGGTGCATTGATACACTGAATTGATTCTTTCAGAATCTAATTTCAACAAGAATATAAGTCTTTAGAAAATTTTAACAAATGAATTGTTATTAGAAAATTGAGCAAATTATAAAAATGAGTATAAAAGTGAGCGCGCACGTGCGCGCGCACATAACAGTCTAGTGTGAAAAAAGTCAAGACGAGAAGAACATTACGTTTTGAATACCCTACAAGATTATAATAACGTTTTTAACTTTTTTGGAAAATTGAAAATTTGAATTTTGATCACACAAAAAATTATTATTAAAAATGAATTTGATTTTCCGGTCAAACTATTCAAGGTACGATAAAAGACGAATTGACAAAAAGTATGTTCCACAAAAAGATTAACAAAATTGTTATAAATTTCTTTTTCATAGGAAACTTAGTTTTTGTTTTATTTGTGAAAAAATACATAAAAAATAAAGTAATGTAAATTTGTATACAAATGGAACACGCTACGAAAAAAATAGTTACAAATTTGTTTCTCATAATTTTCTATAGTTTTCCTGATGATAAATTTTGAAAAATTATTTTTTTTTCTACTTACCTACCCTTCTTATCATTTTTTTCATCTGGAATAAGAAATAAATTAATAGAGCTTAAGACGAAAATAATAAGCTATTCTATTTCTAGAAAATTGAATTTCTGGGTTAAAAGATCGTCTTTTGTGTTGAGCTCTTTTGCTGAAAATTCATTTTATAAAGATTCATCAAAATTAGTTAAAAATTCATGTCTTTGAGTGTAAATTTAACTATTTTCTTAAAAAATTGTTGTTTTTTTCTGGTTAGGAATTTTTTTAAACTAGAAATGTATATATTTCATTTTTCAATAAAAAAATTATATTTTTAAATTAAATTTGGTCTTTTCTAGTTGAAGATTAATATATAATTAATCTTTTTGATTAAAAATTAATCCTTTATGGTTAAAAATTCCTAAATTATCTGAGTTGGTGGGGGATTAGAAAATTTGGTAGGAAATTAAACTATTCGGTTAAAAACTAACATTTTTGTTAGAAATTCATAATTATAGTTTAAATTAAACGATTTGGTTAGAAATTAAACTGTTTGATGAAAATTTAACTTTTTAGTAGAACATTAACTTTTCTGTGAAAAAATTCTATTTTTGGGTAGAAAATTTAACTACTCTGTAGATAAATTGTCCTTTTACTTTTAAATTTCAACAATTTTGTTAAAAGTTATATATTTTGTTGAAAAATCGTGTTTTTTTATAGAAAATGAAGCTTCTTGATAAAAATGCAACTATTTGGTTTAAAATCCATCTTTTTCATTTGAAAATTCCACTAGTTGGCTGAAAGTTAAACTAGTGTATTGAAAATTCATATTTTTTAAGGTTTACCTCTACAGTTTAAAATTGATATTTTTTGTTGAAATACAATTTTTTGTTAAAAATTAAGTTTTCTTATCTTTAAACTGTGTAAAATTCATGTACTATTTTGTTGAAAATTCATCTTTTGGATTTTATATGATTATTTTACTTCATATTTAGATTTTTTATAAATAATTTTAGTTAACAAGCAGAAAATATTCGTTTTCTTTTCGCGAAAAAATTCTTTGCCATACAATATTTACAGAAGTAGCTTTTCAAACATACAGAAATCCAGAAAAATGTTAAACCTCACAATTCAGGTTTGTTGTAAATAATTTAAGGGGAAAATAGAACATTTTTATGCTTTTTTGTTTGTAGCTTTATATCTATAAAATTAGATGGTGGAGTTTAAAAAGTCTGAGAAGTGATTTCGATAGATATTAAATGGAAAATAATTTTTTTTCGCGAAAAACGAATTAAAATTCTCTATTTTTTCACTCGAATTTTTATTCTCGAGATAAATATTAAGCATCAAACATTTTCTAAAATTATTATAACAAAGATAAATATTGAGTTTTACGATATTTTGCAGTACAATAAGTCTGATAAGCTACTACGATACATATGAGATTCAAAAATAGATAAGCCTCAAGAGGTGAAAAAAAACTATTTTGCTAAAAAATTTGCTCTTTTGTAAATTTGCTCCAAAAACGTTAACAAGTGAAAAATTTAAAATATCGCATTTTGTCCTTTTTTAGAAATTTAATCATTATTAATTTTAAAGAAGAAACTTTTGAATCAGAAAATAATTGAAGACTTCAAAACTTTATAAACAATTAATATTTTTTGAAATCTAATAATGTTTTTTTTATTTGTTTAAAATCACCGATTTTCAATGAAAAATGTTATCATAACCTAAAATTCTTCAAAAGTGAATCTTCTTTAAATATATATTTTTTTAAATTCGAAATAACAACATCTGATGAAAATAATGACATAATCGAAAATTGTTGAAATATTCTCAATCTGGTTTAATTTATAATGATTCTTGTGTAAAAATACGAATGATGTAACTTCCCCTAAAATTGCTAAAAATTATTATTCTTTGAAATCTAGTAATTTTTTAACATGTGTCAATTTACGATAAAAAAACACTAACAACACCCGAATGTGTGTGAGCTTGTGAAGTTTATTGTTTAAAACAAAAATTATTGAATGTAACTCTAATGATTTTTGTTTAGAAAAAAAACAATATTAGGTGAAGCACACTAGAATAACCTAAAGTTGTTGAAAATCTTTAAATATTCTTAAAAATATTATTATAAGAGATGGACAGATAAAAATCCCATTTTTTTTTTAATTTTGAGGGTTTACCCGAAAAATGTATAATTACCACTGATAGCAGCGAAAACATGAAACATTTTAATCAAAAATGTCTTCTACACTTTAAAATTCTTCTCACATTTCCCCCTCTCAATTTTGATTAAAAAAAATATTAGTAAAATTAATTTGATTGTGAGAATAATAATTGATGTAGGTTTATACCAAACGTAAAAAACACTGAGTGTCTCAGGTAATAACTGCGCTCAGACTATCTCCGTTTCTTGTAATTTTTTAACACACCAAGGTAAGAAACGCTAATCTGCCGTGCAAATGAAATAAAGCGTATCTCCAGTTCGGATAAGTCATCTGGAACTTCTACGAATCTTTCAAATGGGATTTAAATCATCTATTTTCTGGAACTTTAAAAGAACTTTATGGTGCCCGTGCAGAAATTCCAATTTGGATTTGATCGGGGCCAGATCGGGCAGGATTTGGCTCAAATCAAGCTATCTAGATGAGGCCAGACTCGAAATGAAACGTGATGCCCGATCGGGGCCCAAGCACTGCGCCCAGTGATAACCATACGTGGCCCCGATCGGGCCCATATTAATTTATTTTTCTTATTCTCAATTAAAAGGGATTCTTAAATAAAATAATAATAAAATCGAATATATCTCCTCCTTAACTGAAATTTGAGAACATAAATATCAGATTATCTAACAGATCGCGATTTGAAAAAATTGGAGTATGCTAGACACTTTTTTTCGAGCAAACGGAAAAAGTCAAACGACGCAAGAAAACATCCAGCATTTGTGTATGATAAACCATTTCAATATTTTCCAATATATTTTTAGTTTGAATTTCTAAATTGAAGTTGCTTTTAATTTCTATATTGAACCTAATTGTGGAAAGTATCAAATCACCTAAAAATACGTAAAAATAAATATGCTTGTGACGTCATTGTTGATCTAATTCGTTTTCACATTCAACAAATGAAATATTACTTTTTCTGCTTTTCTTATAAATAAATAACCTCATTTCGAGGTTAGGTTTCATCTTAACATTCTTAATAAATTTACTTATTATAGTCTTCAACACGTAATTTAGGAATATTTTGAAGTATACTATACCTACGCATTTGTCTTGTGCTCACTTTTGGAATGTTTTCCCAATTATTTTGTCACTTTTCCAAATAATAATAATATTTTTGACGCTTGACACTTTACGTTGAAACTTGGGCGATTTGGAGTTAACCCACTTTAGTCCCCGAAATTAATGGAGCGCCATCTACTGGCAAGTGGCAAGCTTGGCTGTTAAGTCGGGGTCTAGACGGGGCCAGATTTAACAACCACAAAATTGTGTGCCCGATCTGGCCCAAATCGGAAATAAGGTAAACATTTGGCAATTTCTGCACGGGTGGTCCAAAAGTACATGGGAAATTATTATTTTCGGTTTTACATGTATATCGCCCCAAAATTTGTTCAAATTCACAAAAAAATAAATCCATTCTTTGCTTTGAAAAAAAAGGATATTTAGAGGTGGCGTTAGAAATTATTGTTTTTTTTCTAAAATTTTCAACTATTTGTCTACCTTTTATTTAGAGTAAGTTAAGATTTAATTAAATTTTAAGAATAATTGTTTAAACAGATTATTATAGCTTATAGCTATATTCTTTTATATTAATACTAAATAGTTGCGGTTTTTTCTGATATACTTTTTGGCCAGTTTTCAATCAACATAAAGTAATAATTATTCAAAAAATCTATTTCTATTGTTAATTATATTCTCAGTGCTTGATGGTAGAGAGCTGAGGGATTTTATTAATTTTCTAACTATTTGTTTATTTTTTACTTAGACTGAATTTTTGTCTACTTTTCGTTTAGTGAGGTAATTAATTAATGCAAGTGAAAAAAAGCTGTTTGAACAATTTATTGTTGTAAATAACTATCTTCTCTTAAATAAGTTCTGCTAAGTTTCAGGTTCCTCTGAAATTTTTAATTTTACTTTGCCTTTTTAGTTATGAAAAATAATAAATAAGCATTAGAAAGAAACATATTTTAAACAATCTCTTCCTTTTCTGTAAATATATTTTTCTATAAGAGAGGGGGAAGGCTGATATTAAAATATGTTCGATTTCAAATTTTCATTTTTATACGCTTTGCAATAAACTGCCTATTGTCATTCAAAAAAAAACTTTTACAAGTCATTGAGAGACCTATTCTTCTCACCTACTCCTAATTATTTCATTCTTCTTTTTTTTACTCTTACGTGAGATAGCTTTTTTGTTTAAATTAATTGTTATTGTAAATTGAGGAGTGGGAAAAAATAATTCACTTAAAAAAATGTAATACTGTTTAAACATTTATTTCTGTTGAGGTTCAGTTATTGTCATTCAGAATCGTCAATATTAGCTGAATCCAGTTGAAACTCAACATTTCTCTTCAAAAATAGCCATAGAATACGATTTAAAAATTACTTTTCGAATATAACCCCCAGAAATCTGTTTTACGCTAATTATGCGGTAATTATGATTTATTTGCAGTTTTTTAAAATGGATACTGTTTCTATTACATGAAATACTACTTTATACTGATAATTAGATATTCACATACATTTTTTAAACAATTTATTATTGTTTTTAGAAATTTTCTATTGGAAAAGAGATAGAAAATCACGGCTTTTTAAAATAAAAAATGGCCACTTTTTGTCCAATTTTTAATCGTAGTAAACTGCGGTTCAATATAGCAAAAATAATTGTTCAAACAAATTATTATTGTTTATAGCTGTCTTATTCTATATCAATACAGCATAAGTAGTTGCATTTTTTCTGAATCTTTCCACTTTTTGTCAATTTTTCAAATAAAGTGGGGTTATAATTAATTCATTTTAACATAATTGTTGATAATATTCTCAATTCTTATTGGTAGAAAGTTACGGGTGTTTCTGAAATTTTTTACTATTTGTTTCTTTTTCACTTGAAATAACTTAATAATTACTTAAATTTTTCAAAGGTAATAGTTCAAATAAATGATTATTTTTAATCAATATTTTCATCTATATTAATGCCAGATAGTTGCGTTTTTTCTGAGATTTTAAACTTTTTCTCCACTTGTTATTTAGTTAGGTAATAATTAATGCAAGTTTATAAAAATAGTTGTTTAAGCAATTTATTATGGTTTATAACTATCTTCTCTCAGATAAATGATTGGAAGTAGCGGGTTTTTTCTGCAATATTTAACTTTGTGTTGCCTTTTTAGTTATGAATAAATAATAAATAAATATTAGAAAAAAACAAACTTTAAATAATCTTTTTCTTTTTCGTGAATGTATTTTGCTGAAGGGAGGGGGGCTCATATAAAAATATATTTTAATTCAAAATTCTTAATTTAAGCTCTATAATAAACTTCTGGTGTTATTTAAAACTAAACTTTTACAAGTCATTTAAGACCGAATCCTCCCACCGACGGTTAATGATTAAATTCCTCGTTTTATTGGGAAAAGAGCCAAAATAATTCACTTACAAAAGGAAAATATTATGAAAAGTAATTGTTGTTAAAGCTCACTTATTATTTGTTCATAACTAAAAAGTTAAAGCCAAACATAAGATTTCAGAAAAAAAACTTCCTAGAATTACTCTAAGAGGATAGTTATAAATAATAATCAATTGTTTAAATAAGAATCCTTGTTAACTTGCATTAATTATTAGCTCACTGGGTGAAAAGTGGACAAAAAGTTTACTAGTTCAGAAAAAATCGCAAATTCCTAGCATTTAACTAAGAGAAGATAGTTATAAACAATTACAAATTGTTTAAGCAACTATGAATGTTGAATTGCATTATTATAATTTTACTAAGTAAGAAGTTGGTAAAAAGTAAATAAAGAATAATAATTTATTAAAATTATTATTTTCGCTGAATTTAATTAATTATTTACTCACCCTTAGTGAAAAGTATAGAAAAATAGTTAAAATTAAAAAAATGCAACTTTGTAGAATTATTCAAAATGATTATCATAAATAATAATAAATTGTTCAAGCATTTCATTGTGTTTGTTAACATTAAGTAAGCAATACTTCACTCTAATTGAATATTAGACGAAAAGTGAAATTTTTTTGAAAAAACCGCGAATTTCTATTTTTATTCTAATAGAAAATTGCTAAAACAAGAATTAATTTATAAAAAATTGATCTAAAAGTCTAATTATTATTAAATTAACGCTGAAAACTAGCAAAACTCATTTTTTCACTTATGGTTTTTTTTTGAATCCTATAAAACAGACTTATGAGGGTGATATTTAAAAATAAATATTATATTTGTATTTTATGGCTATTTGTGAAGATAACTGTTAAGTTTTAATGCAACTTAGTTAAGATTGACGATTCTGAATAAAATATTCAAAAAAATCTTTTTTTCTTATGGGAAATGCGAGTTAAATTGCATGGGGCTTGCGCCACCTCTTATTTTGCAAAATTTATTTAAAGATTGTTTCAATTTATTTTCTTCCTGATAATTAATATTATTTAGTCTTTATAATAAAGAAATGTATTTTTTTAGTTACCACTAATGGCAGCACCAATTTGTAGCGACCAGATCCTTCTTTTCTGAAACACTTCCTTATCATCTGTCAATTTTTCCTCTTCCCCACGGAGATTTATTTCTTCGTCATTTTCTTTTGAAGATTTCTGCGTCAATAATATATTAGTATTCATATCTCCAAATTTTGTTAAATTATAATAACAATGAAAGTATGATAATAATTTTTCTTTAAATAATATTACGACGATAGGTGCAAACTCAGTGTTAGAAAAATGCTGATTATCGATTGATTATTCATCGAAATGCAATCGATTTTAGTGTTCAGATTGAGGAAAGAAACTTGATTGGTGGTTTTTCGGATTTGTTTAAATATAAAAACGCCTGAATTGGTAGTATTAGTACATGATGAATCTAGATTTTTTACTCGATTCTCGAATGTTTCGCTTCACTGCATCATCGATGAAAACAACATTACTTTACTTTATCTTTAATGAGAAATAGTTACACAATCATCTTTTTGTTTTAAATTGAAAGTTTTTATATTCGAATTTTTTAACTTATTAAGTTAAATACAATTCTTTAAAATCTTTGTGCAAGATTTGGTATTTGTTTATAAATTCCAACGAATTTTATTTAATTGATTGAACAAGAACACGTTTCACTAATTTCCCCGGTGTCCTAAATTCCCAAATTCGTGAAGTTTATTCGTTAAAAAAAAAAAAATAAATAAAAAATTATTTATTTCAAAGAAACATAAAATGCTATCACTATATTTATTTTCTCAGCTTTCAATAAGCTTAGAAATTCAAAACTCAATTAAGGTATATTTTAAACTGTAGCAATCAGAATTCAGTAATTTTTTGCACCGTAAATGTAATATATTTTTTATAATAAAAAGAATTTAAATATAATCTTATATTAGGTAAAATTATATTTTTTGCCATTTCTCAATTTCTGCGAATCCAATACAAAATTTAGATATTCAAAGGTTTAAGTTTGATATTATCAAGTTAGAAAAATTTTTTATTGAAAACTGTGTAAGTTTAAGTGAGCCCGTCTTACATTATATAGTATTTTGTAAGCAATTACATTGTTTAAAATATTTCGTAATTTTTTAGGAATAATGTCCATTGACCATGGAGTAAAATAAATGTTTAAATGGAGAACACATTTTAATTTAAACGTTGTGTTCATCTCCTCTTCACTAACTATATAAAACAAAATTATGTGCATATAATTTGAAATTTTGTAAATTTAATTGAAAAAAACGAATAGTACTATTGAAATGCCAAGTTTATTGTTGGAATTGTTTCACCCTTAGTTTTGTCGATAGGATTATTAATTAGAAAAATAAATAAATGTTTCAAAGTGGGACGATGGTCGTGGGGGCTAAAGCGTAGGCTTTGGACCCACTCCGTCGGCTTGCGTATTCTATTTCCGCCTCGCACCCTGGAAGAGCCTCGGCGGCCCATGCGGTGAACACTAGCCTAGCCTATCTCACTAGCCTACTAACACTAGCCTATCTCCAGAATTTCGTGGGACCGGTACCTCTAGAGAATAAGGTTTTCTCTGAGTACTTAAAGCTGTTGCTCTTGGTGGTTCGGAAGCCACCTTAAACTGTAGGTCACCCTTCCACCACCAAGTAAGTATGTGGGGGGTGTGTAAAGGAATAAAAAAGAAGGTGCAAAAAAAATGTAAGCCCTTAGGGGACACATTAGAAGATTCTATTCCAAAGTAAATGTTCCAAGTTTCATATCTATATGAAAATCCTTTTGTAATATGCAGTTAGCCAATTAAAAATAATCCTAGAGATATTGGTCCAACATTATACATATTTTTTAACAGAACTGTTTGTTTTTTAACGGATTATTTAAAATAATTCTTTCATTAGAAAATATATTCACACCTTTCTAAACAAATTTACGGGTGGAAGTTTTTTGTTGCTCAACATTCGATTGACTCCTTATGAGCTTGAATATATGAATGCACAATTTATTCAATATTTAAGGTAAAAATCCATGAATTTGTTTTAAAAATGTTGAATTAGTTATTTAATCTTCGAGTAGTAGCACGAAGAATATCTCCTAAAAATGTCATCAACAAATTTCAAGGAGTCGTTGCATTACGATGAGTTGAACTAAAAAAATACAGAAAAATTGTTTTGCCTTTTTTATTCCTCCTCCTTCCATTTTGCACCTTTCATTCTTCATTTAAGTCCTTTCTATCTATTTTTAATTTTTATTGAACCATGTTTATTTAGCCTGCTTCCTTTCCTTTATCCTTACCACCTCTTTTATTATCCCTGCTTCTTATCAACCAACCTTTCCCCTCTCTTTACTTCTCTTCCATTTACTAACTCTTTCCCTTTATCGCTGTAATACCTTTAAATTCATATTCTGTAAATTATCTGTATTCTTCAATAAATAATCCATATTCTATTTAAATTTCTCCTTTCCTTTTCTGCTATTTACTTAATCTATACCTTTAATGTCCTTGATTCTTCAATTTTATTTTTGCATGCCTGTTTCCTCTCCTCTCCTTTCGACCCTTCCTTTTCTATCCTTCTCACTTCCTCTTGATCTAACTTCGCACCTATCTTCTCTAGCCCTTCTTTTTTACTGGTTTTTTGCATCTATCTACTCTAATATTATACCTTTTACCCTATACTCTTTCCTCTCTATTCGATTTGTCTTAGTTTTTCCTTTTCCTCATTCTGAATCGTCCCCCCTCTGATCTTCTTGTTTGAGCTTTCCAACCTCAGACAAACTCTTTCACGTGCTTGCTGTTCAATGCGCAATTCGCTACTTACAGTTATAGACACTTAATACAGAAAAACCATGAGAACTAATTTGAATTGTGAGGAAATATATGCTCTGCGGCACATAGCGGCGTTTCTGCTGAACTACTGAAAGCTGAAAATCAGAAATGTATTAACGAAACAATTTTTTATTTAGAACGATCCATTTCTTTTTCTTGAACTCACTAAAAGTTTCGTCTGACGTATTTCAGTTCTTTTTATTCAAACAAAAGAAGTAGCAATGAACTAAATGTACAATTGAGACTCCGGATTCTATAACCACGCATAAAATTTGCCTGGCCGCTTCAGGCCGCTCGAGTTGGCCCCTGATGGCTTGAAAATCAGTTTTCGAA
>NC_046661.1:97546678-97552554 GCF_010883055.1 Belonocnema kinseyi
TTCGAAAACTGATTTTCAAGCCATCAGGGGCCAACTCGAGCGGCCTGAAGCGGCCAGGCAAATTTTATGCGTGGTTATAGAATCCGGAGTCTCAATTGAAAATAATATGCTAACATGTGAAATTAAAATAGTACTTACTACAAAGAAATGAAAGTTTATTTGATTCAAAAAAGTATTTTTCCTGTTCAAATAAATATTTGTTTGAATTAATTAATAGCAGACTATTTATTCAAACAACAATTTCTTTCAATGGAGCAAATCAATAATGTGAAAAATATATTTGTCAAAATTATAAACCTATTTACTTGCAAAAATCGATTTAATTGAAGTAAAAAAATATTGCACAGTTTGTTAAAAACGCCCAGCAGAAGTGATGGCTTTATAAAATGAAAATTGAAGTCGTTATTTTTTAACTCTTTTATCATAAAAATTAGTTGAAATATTACTCAAATAAATTAGACAATTTGTGAGCAGGTTCGAAATGAATAAGTGATTATTGAAAACAGTTACATGTAGCCTGACTCATGTCCCTTTAGAAGATTGTTGATCAGAATTTTGGCAATTATTATTTTTCGTCGAAAACTACACAAATATCATCAATGTAGGTCTTTATCGGTGGTCGGGTACTTTACCGATGTAGGAGTAGGAGTAGGACTGCAAAGTACACATCATTTCAAGCGAGAGATACGCGCGCATGCGCGTTCGTTACTTGAACCCACGCGCACTTCCCTGCTTGGTAATTGTCCCTTTAAACTAACCTCAAACCAGAGACGTAATATCATTACAAACCTCGAAACCACACTCTTATTACAGAAAATATTCTGGGTACCGAAGCCGGAAAGTATTTCTACGGTCTCACGTGTTGGCCGAAACTCGTTTAAGCCTCGACTTCGTAATTCCTAAAAATCCTGGTTTACGCAGTTTCTCAGGGGGCAGGGAGATGGACGGTTGCGAATCTTGCTTGAAAAACACCAGCTGCATAGTGAAAGGGCGCTGTAAGTGGGTACTCAGTCGAGTTTATTGCGCAATATTATGCATTTATTTTTGATAATATTTAGTAGAATATAACAACTTACATGTTTATAAACAATTTACATAAAGAAATTCCAAATGTTGGCAGTTTCACTTGGAAAAAGTCGGGTTTTCAATCGTAATAGATTGAAAATGAATCAAAACACTGCATGCTGAGATTCACTCAATACGAAATCTTTTGACAATAGCCCACCGACTTGGTTTGGGACTAGCAGTCATTCGTCCAATAGCTTAAAACATTTCCAGTGCAAAAAAAAAATTATATGCGAGAGGGCCAACATTTTAAATCTGTTTATCTAATTTGTTTACAAAAATTTAAATTGTTATATTTCATCAAATATTATTAAATATCTATTATTTTAAGGAATACCTGAAGTTCTGGCTATCAAACGACATTATAATTTAAAAAATCTCAAATTCTAATATTTTGCCTAAAAAATTGTTTATCACAGTGGTTATTATAAACTTTTAAATCATTTTTCTTATTTAATGTTATTCCTACATTAATGTGAAGCATTTTTAGCGACAATTTTTTACCGATAATAAGACTATTTGTCAATTTGTTTATAAAATTGGTTTGTAACAAATAAATGGATTAATAAACAAATCATTTGTATTCTATGAGTCCCTATATATTCATTAAAGGCAATATAAAGTTTTCCTGATCAATTATTAAAGCGTAAAAAAATTTTTATATACACAATTATAGTTTTTCCATACTTTGGGTGGAAAAATTATTAATAAAAAAATAGAGGAGACAAAATTTCAGAGATTCAAGATCTATAGAATTTAATAATCTTTAATGTAAAACAAAAAATTCAAAATCGCAGAAAAATTTAAGGCTCTGCACACTTTTGAATTACAAAAGTGCATTTCCTCTAACTGTGCGTCATGAGTACAGTACGCTTGTTGACAGAGTGTAATAGCTTATAGTCTGTTAATTTTAGAAATAATGTTAGCAATAATGTCATTAACTATTTAATTAAAAATCTCCTTTAAATGTAACATTTTTAAATAAAATTATTATGGGTTGTATGCAGAGAGAAAAAAGCTTTCAAGATTAATCAAAAAATAAATTATTGAACTGTATAAATGCTTATATGGTTTTCGGTTCAATTAAAATAAATATATACATTATATTAAATAATATCAAATGCATTTTTTCATTTACCAGTCTTGTCATTGACTTTTTACCAAATTATTCCCTTCAAACATTTTAATTAAAATTACCATTACTTTACAAAAAATATTTCCTTCAAAATTTAAAATTGTTAAGATTTTAAAGGTACAAAAATTCTTTACTTTGAAATTTAAGTTGTAGTCTTACATATTTTAATTATTATTATATTTATATTGGATATAAGTGATATATTTTTATTAATTCTTTTGATCATGTGTATGTTTTAAACAATGTTGTCATTGAGGTCTTAAATATTATTCACTTTTCATTAGCTACATTAATAATTTTAAGAATAAATAATTTTTTTGTAACTCGAACAAATAATAAAATCAGTAAAATAAATGATAGAAATATGAAGTTCGAACTGCTTTCAAAATGTATCTTAAAAAAAATTTTATTCATATTAAACTACGAATTTTTATGACTTTTTCATTCTTTAAATAATTATTAATAGTTACTTCTATTTTCTTACATATATTTTTTTGTTTAGTTGCAAGCAGCATCAAGTTTTCAATTATTTTTGCTTTTTCTTAATGCAATTCAATGAAGAAGTCAGACCTACTTTTTGTGCCGCCATCTGTTGGATTAGTTTAACCGACATTTCCCCTTCAGATCGTAAGAAAACTACTACTCCATACACATACACGGTCGAGGCAGGTGGCTGCTGAAAGAATACGCAGGGGGGGGGGGGTGAAGTTGATTGCAGTGACAGCAGCGGTGAGGAAAGTGTCGAGAAGTCGACCAGGGTGGGGAGGGTAGCGGACTCATCTAGGGGCAAGCAACGTGGAAGATCCTCAAATTTACAACGCCTCAACAAGCGAGGCAACGCGGTTTCGAACAGAAGTCTCGACGAATGGCAAAAAAAAGGCAAGTGCGACTAGCAGTGAAGGGGAGGAAAAAATGGAAAAGAGAGGCAGGGAACGAGGAGGTAGAAAGGATCAAGGATAACAAGAAAGTTAGAATTAAACGAAAAACACCAGTGAGAGATAGGGGGATGTTTGAAAAATTGGAAACTCTCATAAAAGGGTTTATAGAGGAAAGAAGAAAGATATTGGATGGCATGAATAGGGATATGAATAGGCAGGGAAGCGGTGTAAGGGGGGAAGTGAAAAAGGTAAGAAAAAAATGGGAAGAATGGGATAAACGCTGGAAGGAGGAGAAAGATAAGCTTTGGGTTAAGCTAGAGAGAGCATTGAGAATAGACAGAGAGGTTGACGAACAGAGGTCTAGACAGATAAAACAGTTGGAAGAACGGGTAAGCAATCTAGAAATTAGAAATGAGCATATGGGGAAAAACAGAGAATGAGGAAATAGTCAAAGGGAATGAAAAGAACATATGAAGTGAAAATAAGAGACTGAAGAAAAGACTCAGTGAGATTGAAAGAAGATTAGATGGGAAAAAAAGAACAAAGAAGAAAAAATAACTTAGTAGTTAAGGGATTAGAAGTGGGGAGTGAAACGGAAGAAGTGTAAATAAAAAATCTGTTGCGAGACATTAGAGTGCAGGTAAGGGTAGAAGGAGTCAAGAGAATAGGAGGGATGAAGGAAGGAAAAGAAGGATTGTTTCTAGTAAAAGTGGGGAGTGAGGAGAAGAAAAAGAAAATTAAGGAGGGAAAACAATTATTAAGAAGAAAAAGGGAAAGAATTCAAGAAGATCTGATATGGAGAGAGAAAAAAAGGAGATGGCAAATATAGTAGAGGGCTTAGGTAAAGAAGAAAAAGGGCCATATGATGTGGATAGAGAGAGACAGTTTATGGGTAAATGTGGAGGAATTATGCTAGGACTAAGTATTAGAATAATTAGGAAAAACAAGAAGAAGTCTTGAGAAAGTTAGGGGGAAGGGAGACGAAAAAGAGTCTACAAATAAATCAGCGGGGTTTCCAAACGGTAAAGGGGAAACAAAGTCAAGAGAAAAGAAGAGGGAAGGGAAGAGAGAAACGTGAAAATAGCTTTCTGGAATGGGTCAGGTTTGAAGAAAAAGAATAAAGGATTTTGGAAGGAGTTAGAAAAGTGGGATGTGGCTATAATGAGTGAAACTTGGGCAGATGAGAAGGACTCGAAGGGGATAAGAAAGCTGTTACCGAAAGATTCTGTGTGGACAACGCAAGACGCAAGAAAAGAACACGTTAAAGGGAGAGGGATAGGCGGCATGGTGTCAGGGGTGGAAAAAGAACTAGCAGTAAAAGGGAAAAAGATGGGGTCATAGAGGAAAAAGATGGAACAATGGTAAGAAGAATTATAATTGGGAAAGTAGAAACCGCGGTGGTTTGTGTATACAGAAGAAGAGGGGAAGAAGAAGGCCTGAGGTTAATAAGGAGGTGGATGGAGGAATGGTTTGTGTGCAATGGCAATATGAAAGGAGATGAGGAAGGGAAGATCACATTCATAGGAAAGGGAGCAACAGTAATAGACTACATCTTGGCTGAAAAAAGAATGCGGCATATTATAGGGTGTATGAAGGTAGGAGATCAATTTTTCGCACCAAGAAATAAAGAATTTTCACAAAATACATGGAATGTCAACCAAATATTCGAATTTCTAAAGAAATTCTCCATCCACTATAATCCTAACCTACAATAAATGTCCATCGAAAAAAATTGTACATAGAACATATAAATATCGATTTAGAGTTGTTTAATTTTCATTAAGGAGATTAATTTTCAACCAAAGAGATTAATTTTCAACCAAAAATAAACCAGATGGTTCACAAACTACATGAAATTTCAACAAAAATGTTGAGTTTTTCAAATGAATTGCCAACCTCACATTTAAATTATCAACCGGAGAAATTAATTTTAAATAAAAAAGAAGAATTAGTCATCAAGAAGATTAATATTCTACCGCCTAAGACGAAGTTTCAAACAAAAAGAATTTTTCTTTAAATTGTTACATTTTAAACGAAATAATAGACCCACCATAATTCTTTCCATTCATTTGATTCCTTTCATTCAGGCTTTTTTTATAAATTTCATTTATTCTCATATACTATACGTACATACTGTACAGATAGTAAAAGATAGACTTGAACAAAATTGGTGATGGGTCGGAGAAAAAATTCATTATTTTAGACAAATCGTGGAAGAATAAGATCCAGGCAACCAATGTGTTGACCATTCCTATGACATTAAAATGGATATAGTTCTTATACTTTTGTTTAAAATTATATGTTTACACTTTACGAGTGACAAGAGATTGTACTTTCCAAAAAAAAATTTTCTTTTCTATGTTTTAGAATACCTATATATGTCATTGTACAATATATTTCATACAACAAAGTATTTCACCATATGCTCACAGTATGAAAAACAGATTTTTGTTAATTCATCGTTATCTCTTCTGAGACCTTCAACTGATTGAATATGTCTATCATACCAATAATTTACAATGTTTTTATGATCAGTGTTCTCTTTATTATTTATGAAATCCTCTTGCAATTAAAATTGTAATTCATAATTATACATTGTATACGAATTTCATTAAAAATATAATTATTATAATTTTATATTGTTTCTTCTAGAATTCTTTGATTATACAATGGTAAAAATTATTGTACTGTTTACTACAAAAGCTTTATCTTATTAACTCTTGCAAAGCAGCTTAAAAAATAGATTAAATTTATGATCTAAAAGTAACTGAATAATTAAAATACATCCGAAAAAGAGA
>NC_046661.1:97552654-97565581 GCF_010883055.1 Belonocnema kinseyi
AGATATTGCAAAATAGTTTTGTTGGTTACACCACGCCGTGAGGTACACTCGCTGCTGTCAAAATGTGGATCGCCATTTGCAGTCTGCTGTGTGCATTAGCAATTTTTCCTTATTCTCTTGGTAAATATAACAATGTGATATCATATTCATAGTTTGAAGTGCATTTTGAATTGTAGTTGACTTTTATTATATTCATAAAAGTTCCAGTTAACATATTTAAAAACCCTTTATACTTTCCGCTTACATTTTTTGTACATTGGCATTTACCAAAAAGTTAAAATGGGCAACATGTTCAAATTACTATCTCTTATAGCATGATATATCGGCGGGGTGTCCCATTTATCTCCCAGGATATCGTGAGCATATCCGAGGAGATCCTAGCGATTTTGAAAATAATATCATACAGGACGGAAATCTCGATATCCCTGGAATGTCCCAAGGATACTTCAGAATATCCTCAGGATATCCCATTAATGTCCAAAATTTATATTCCAAGGATGTTTCCAAGATATCCCAATTCTATAATTTAGTATTTTACTGGACATTTAAATATATCGTACAAGGCGGACATCTCGATATCCTTGATATATGCCAAGGATATCCATAGAGATTCCTAGAAGATTTTTCAGGATATCCCAGGGATACGCCAACAATATCATTTTTTTCTAAGGGTATATTTAGTTTTCTTTAAATTAATTCAATTCATCTATTTTTTGAAGAAATCTTTCCCATCAATCATTAAAATGTTTTCAAATTATTACCATAAAAAATACTAAACATCTTTTAAACTTACTCTTGGATCCAGGCAGAAAATGCCTGTCCTGGAACTACTTTGGCTTGAAAATTCAAACAAGACTTAAACATCATATAGGCTAAATATTTTTATGATTCAAAAATGTTGTTGGAATTATTCAACCGTCAAAATAGGGCCAGGAGTGTTTTGGCGAAGCATTGCCTTAGCTTAAACTATGGCAAATATTCCTATACGAGTATTTTTTTTTACAGAAACGACGCCACTAGGCATCCGTAAAGGAGTGCTTCCCAGATCAGTTGTTCATTATGGAGCTGCATTTTACAGAGATACAGATGGTCGCCTTAAAATATTAATCGGTGGAGGGTTTAAAGAAGTGGCAATGAGTAATTTTTTTATAATAGGATTATACATCGGTCGCAATATTCATGCAATATATGATAGCAAAAAAAATCAAATTTTCCTTACAAAACCGCAATATTATCATATTCTACAGATACCAGAAATATATCGGCCTTTGTTCGTACGCCTTCGCTCACCTACACCTTCAGGTTCACGTAGTCCTTCACCAACGACTTCAGAATAAAGACAACCTATCTTCAACGAAATTCAGCCATCTGTGCAGGATGCTAACTTATAATTTTATACAAGGTTGTAAGCCAATATAAGCCAATAAAAAGGTTTCCAAAGTATTATAGTTGGTATATTTTATACCATTTTACTAAGATTTCCAGCATTCTGCTTATTTTTCCATCGTGATATAAGAGTTAATATAGTCCCTTTAAATTGGAATAAGAAATTCAAAAGACAAAGCGATAAATTCACATTTCAAACAAAAGGTTAATGAGTTTTTGGGATCCAAAACGAAACATTTGAGATTTTTTACTGTTTCAAAAATATTACAGTACTATCGAATGTGCAATTGAAACTTTAATTCTGTATTCATAATAAATTCATGACAAAACTACATTAAGGGCATATGACACACTTAAATACCTATATTGCCGACTTTACTTTTTCAGTTCACTGCATTTTCTTTGAACGTAAAAACTTTATTTTGTTAATAAAATATCAGATTGAAACTTTGGAAAATGTATCAAAAGAGCATAAACTACGTTTGTGTACTTCATTTGAGTAGAAATTTCGCTAAAAATTATTTTAAAAGAAATTAAAACTGGGGCGAATTTTTTATGTATTTTCTGTGTATCTTGACATTTTTTGAACCTAAGAACTTTTTTTACAGTTAAAATGTCGGCCTCAAACTACGAGAAATGTAAGAGCCGACAGCAAATTACTTTTATGTGCGTTTTTTACATCTCACAGATATTTTAAGTATAAGAAAAGTTCTTAAGTTCAAAAATATCGAGGTTATGTCAAAAAATGGTTTTTCTGTTCATTTTTTTGAAAATAATTTTTAACGAAATTTCTACTCAAATGAAGTACATAATCGTACTTTACGGTCTTCTTATATATCTAATTGGTTGCTATTCGCGGGCAGTTTAAAATATTAAAAATTATTATTTTTCTTGTTTTTTATAAATAATGAGATTTCAACTTATAATAATGTTTATTAGATCCAATTTAATGAATCCAAATAAAATTAAATATTATTTTTACTCTGTAAATAATATTTTAAATAACCAGAAATATTTTAATCTAAATTTTTTATTTCTTATAAATGTTCTGTTTGTCTACATCGCTTTTGAGCAAAGTTAAAAAAAATAAAACAATAAAAAACTGATTTTTTTGGAAACATTCGAAAACGTCAAGTTGAAGGAAATCTTTTCGCCAAAAAGTTAATCTATAATTTATTATGATGTTATAATTTTTTTAATTTGCCAAGAAGTTTTATGTACAAAATTTTTTTTGCAAGAAATGAAGATTTTCGAAACAAACATTTCTGATTATTAACTATTTTTCATAAAAAACTAACCTTTCCGCGCAACTTATACCATCTACAATAATCTTACGTTTTTCGAAAGTATAATTCAATTTTGTTTTCTGAAACCTCTTCTTTAAGTGCCCATACTACTTTAATTTCAACTTAAAAAACGTTGATTGGAAATTCAAAATATTGAAGTGGTCGCCGAAAAGACTGGACCTTTCGCTAGTTACGAGTTTACTCAAATGAAATCTTCATTCGCGAGAATCATGAATGGATTATAATGAGACTGATCGGGTACTGATCGGGCACTGATCAGGTTTCCCGATCGGGAGTCTTAACCTGGCCCCGGGCTGGGCGTGTGTTTTATCCGCCATATGGCCCCGACCAGGATTCCATATCTGGGCCCGATCTGGCCTGGTCTGACCTCGATTGGGACCAGAAAGAAATTTACGCACGGGATACAGTTCTAAATAATTTTTTTTCACCAAGAAAATAGTTTTCCACTGTTGAATTAGGAAATGTCTCGACTACTCGAATTAGTAATTTTTTACTCATATTTATCGGAAAAACTGATTAAACACTATAATATAATTCTTTGAGCACTCAAGCTAATACTTATTCTTCTCGTGCCTGATTGACAAAATACATTTTTTCGACATTTTTTAGTAAACTTTGATACAAAATTAAACTTTTTATTCTGGTGACATTCTCTCGTACTATGAGCCATTATTTATTCACAGCATTATCAACAAAATATCTTTTATTAATTACCGCTCGCCTACAAGCCAATATTTTCGAGAAATAAAAAAATGTACTGTCGCAATGATAAGCGGTTTTAGAAAAATGGTTCACTCACATTCTATTTTGCTAAGAATTATTGATATTACGTTCATCCCGAAAAGAACATATTAAGCTCAGTAGAGTAATGATAACAAGAAATAGATTAAAAGTCCGGTCGAATCTTTTTCAAGAGATTGCAACGAGCTTTATTTTTTCAAGTTCTATTGCCTAATTATAAATTTATTATAAAAAGTTTTAAACAAAAACAACTTCGACATGAAACATAACATGAAATGTTTTTTCTCTTAAGATTTTTCTGCATGAGGGCGTGATACCTTCCGAAGACATATATTTCAGTGATATATTAATGTATTATCATAATACAATAACAATTAAAGCAGAGCACAAAAAAAGCAAAGACTGTTTGGACTGCTTAAAATCTAAGATAAAAAAATAAATGAATAACTACGAAAAACAAGCGTAAGGTAAACAACTTAACATGTGTCAGGTACGTGTTCTTGTGCAATATAAAAGAGAGTAGGTGTGTAAATAATAATAATATAATTAATAAGCTCGTACGCTCGTAGCTCCGCAGTATCACAGCATTTACCTTCGCAATTTTTTTATCGCTTTTGAAAAATTAATTTCAAGAACATATGAGCTAATCTTTTATATAAAAAATTCAATACTGATAAAAAATTTAAAATTATGGCTTAATATGTACATTTTTCCATTGTGAAATAGAAGGCACTTTATGAACTACAAATATATAAAAAATTGAGATTATTTGGACGACTGAAATAGCGAGCATTAATTGTCTATGCATAATCACAAAAGATATCGTAAAATATACATTATTCTTGAATTGAGATTCAAGTTTCACGACATGAGAAACATAATTATTGGTATTTTGCTCTTGGTCATAGCCGATTTAGTAAATTCCAAAAAAGGTAGATATAATAATAATTTTTTATTACAATTTATAACCGATTTTAAGCTCTTTCAACATCTATAACAAACTCACTCAAAGGTTCAATGTTAAAAAATCCGTTTAAATATGAAAACCCTCCTTAAAATCTTACATTTTGTACAATTCAGTTTGCATTCAAGCGAAAAACGATAAAAAGCGATGTTTTTCGAAAACAGGAAAAATAAGAATTCTGTAAAAAATGTAAGATCATTTCGGAGAAGATGGTTGTTTAAAAAAAGTTATTCCCAACCCTTGTTTTGATTTCTCTACAGAATGATGCATAGATTTGTATACGTTTTAAGGCAAAATAATTGAAAAATTTGATAAATTGTATTTTTTTAAAAGCCTTGAAAAATTGATCCCCATTAATGATTAACATTTTTAAAATTCTTACTGAAAGAACACGGAGAAAAATGGATGTTCAAACGCAACATCTAGATGTTCGGCGTTAACATATTTTATGTTTAACTATAGGACAACAATCTAGATGTTCAAAGCTAGCATTTGTAGATCTTAAAAAGTCAGATGGTATACTCTAAGATACAAAATGTTCAGGTGGAATATCCGGGATATTACATGTATGGTTATGTCAAATAACGCCTGTAAATATTTGAGGAGTTTACTTATTTATGGTAATTGAAGGAATTGATTGATAAATTATTTGTGAATTTAAAATAAAAATTTAATGTTCGTACACGAAGGAAAACAGATAGAGGGTATGAAATGTCGATCAGATGATACATTCAGTCAAATTGAGGTTATGTTCAATATCTTAAACTTAAAATGAAAAAAGGGTAAGTAATCAAAGAACGAATAATCTATAATCTGAATTCAAAATTATATCTATTTTAAGTTACATAAACTCAGCTTTTATTTTAAATCCATTAACATTTTGTCAAATGTGTCAAGTCAATAAACCTGCAACTTAAAATCATTGCTCCCTCCTATGGGCAGAAAAAAATCGTGATTCAATTTTATGTAAGGATAGTTGATTTTGATTATTTGGAAATGTTCCAAAATTTTAATACTCCATTAACTGTAATATCGAAAATACATAGTGGTCAAATATAGTCGTGAATTTCCAATGCGCTATGCGCATGCGGTCGGACGGTTTTAACATCTGAATCTGTTTCAGTTTAACATACAAAAAAATTATGTCTAACATCTCAAAAAGATAGTAAATGTTTAACATGAATATCTGGATATTAGGTGCTACAATCTTACCCTTTGAACATCTACACTTAAACATCCATTTTTCTCCGTGAAATTGCCAGGCCTGGCGCTAGGTCGGCATGAAACACGAAACCATACATGGGCCTGATCAGATAGACAAAATATTTTATTTATTCAGAATGTGGAACTGCAATTTCTTCATCCGATAAGTCAGGCCCAGGTTTGGTTTGTCAAGCTAGCCCCTAGTTTTAGTAAAAAGCCTAGCCCTATGTTAGAGTACATAAGATATTTTCACACGGGTATTTATTCCTGCAGAATTATCGGCATTGCGGGTGAAGAAAGAAATACTTTCTATCCCACCTTTTCTTCTGGGGGCTGTTTATTATAGAGATGAGCATGGTTTTCTTCAATATACAACCGAAATGCAGAATGTAGTGGCAATGAATCAGTTGTTTGTCATTGGCTTATACATCGGTCAAAACATTTATGCAATATATGATGCAGGAGAGCACCAAATTTTTCTAAAAAGACCAGACTATCATCATGTTACAAGGATACCAAAAGAATATCGGTCTTTATTTGTGCGCCTTACCCCAGCCAGGCCTCCCTCGATTAGTCCTACACCCTCGCCCGATGCTTCGCCCATACGATCATTTACAAAACCCACTCATAGACGAAGCAGATGGTCAACAATTGATTAATAAATATTCACTAAAACTTTGAATAAAATAATTAATATTCTGTCAACATAAAGTTATATCAAAGCAAAGAAATATATGGTTTTCATGCAGTAAACATCTTATACACTTTTTTCCAAACGCACCCCTACCTACAAGACGTGTTTTTATTTATATTTTTTGCACCATGGTTGAAAAAAATTAGATTTAACCACGAGGCAAGTTTTGTTTGGGAAAGATAAGCAATTATTTTTGGCTACAAATATTTCATATCCAACGAGCACCTTATTACTTAAGATAATTTTTCAAAAAGTTCCATTGGGTTGATTAACAGATAAAAAAAATACTTTCAACAGGGCAACAAAGTGTCAATGCGATAACGCAACATGCTAGCTTAACTTGCTTGTAATTAATCCTTCAAACATTATGTATCTTTCCATTTCTCCAAGAATGTCGCTATATTTCTTATTATTACAAAGAAAAGTAAGTTTAAAAGATAATTCTTCAGCATTAAAAACGAAACTGTTGTAATTTATCAATACGATAAAAATATTAAGTTTTCAAAACTATTTTTCAAAAATACGGATTTTTGAGGAAAAGTGGTTTTTGAACATATTTCGTAGACAAATCTCATACGATTTTTGGGACATGGTTTTTATCAATTATTTCTTCATCTTTTATATTTTTTATGATTTTGAGTAACTGTCTTTTGTAACAAAAAAATACAATTACTTATATTGTTAACTTATTTCTGAACAAAATGGCATGTACCTTTTTCTTTAGTATGAAATTATAAGCGTTCAATTTTAAAGTGTAGATAAAATTCCAATACCTTTGGACCGAGTTTCAGAAAATTGATATCAAAAGTATGTACCTAAAATAGCTGAATAAAAAGTTGATGAAAGTTATCAACATTACTACTCAAATATAATTTAAAATATTTTTGCTATTTATCAGACCTATTAAACAGATGAAACATAACCTCTGCGCACAATTATAATTTTAACAATAATATGTGCTTATGAATAATTAGTATTACTAGACTATTTAGTAGTTGTGTATGTTTTGAATTTTAAAAATGTATTGAAATTGCAGAAGTTCTCGAGGGAAATTTTAGTTTAGGGAAAATAAGATAGGAAATAGTGAATAATATAAAACAAAAAATTTTTTCAATCAGAGATATTTTTATTTCTAGTGTAAAATACTGCAAGAGAATCCCATAACAGAATCGCATCAATATGACTCATGTCTATCAGGCTAAAAAATTAACAAAAATTGAAGTGCATTACATGTTTGTATTTTTGTTCGCAAGATTTTCACCTAAAATATGAAAGCAGTGACATTTTTACTTTACAATTTTTTATTTTTAAATAATTCCTCACATAAATTTCATATTATCTTAATCAATACATGGGGTCTGTAGTACAAAAATGTGTTCATAGATACATTTAATTGTTATGAAAATGTTTAATGAACATTTCTAGGAATAAAAGCTGTTCAATAATACTTGGTAAAATATAGCAATTAAAATTTTTATAAACGAATTCGAAATTTTGACCCTTTCGCGTAAAAAAGAAATTTTTTGCGCTAAAAATGTTTCAAACTACAATAATATTTTAAGGAATCATTTTTACAAAAAGGTTGAGAAATTTAATAATAACAATTGTTTAAACAATTATTCGGACAAAATATAAAAAATAATCGTAAAAGTAACATCTTTTATAATCTTCTAACGCCGCCTGGAGTTAGCTGCTACGTCACAGTTGTACAAATTAATTTTTAACGTTATAAACAAATTTCATAAACACATGCATATCTTAGCCATTCTATGTTGGTAAATAAATAAATATCTTATCCATTTTGTACTCCGACGACATCGTTCCGTGTAAAAATGGATAAATCAGAAATGGATAATTCTGATATCAAAAATAAGTAGTGATTACCTTATAAGCTTCGTCTTTTGCTTAAATGAATTTGATATACAACTACAAATTTTCCTTAATTTTCGACCAGTACTTTATCAGCAAACAATGTTTTTTTTTATAAAGAATTTTATTTAAAAAAATCACAACTAAATGCTTCTCAACAAATTGATGTTGTTTAAACAAAACAAAATTAGCTAAAAGAAATACAAAGTTTGCATTATTAATTTTTTGTTAGTATACGTAGTTTTTTTTTTAAATAAGAATAACATATAATTAAAAAATAAATGAATTTTCAGAAAAACGACACGAGCTACGAGAATACAACAAAAAAACATATCAATAAAAGTTGTGGAACTGAAAAAGATCTACGAATTTATTAGGAATTTTGGTTATAAAATACGCATTTTCTGTTTAAATCGTAAAAAAAATAATTAAAAATTAAAAAATTTAATTTATGAAAGAAAGACACAATTTGAAATGAAACGTTTCATAAAAAAATGTATTACAGAGGTAATGGCAAGCAGGGAAATCGTGAATTAGAAAGTCGAGAAAGGTTATCACAATAAAGGAGTTCTTTATTAAAAGACAATAAGAGCGTGAATAATAGATAAGCTAAGCATTTTTCAAAGAATATTGAAATTGATTCCGTTGAAAAAATTAAATCTGCTAATTGAAAATTAATGAATATTTGGATTCGTGAGTAAACAATTTATTTCAATAAATCAAAATTGTTAAGAGGTATTGGAAAATCGTACAAATTATAAAGTGTAGAAAAAATTTGGATTCGATTTGTGAAAGTAGCAAAGTGTTTAGAGTTAAAATGTCTAATATATGATATAGACCAATTTGTTCAGAAAAACAATTTTGGCCCCACTACGGTGTGGCGAACTAGTGATATCTGACCGACATAGTCAGACACCGTTGCACGTCTAATACTACTGGCTGTTACTACTGAGGGCACACGGTACGATGTACAGTGGGGCAACAGAAACTTCTCTGCCCAAATTGATATTCAGAATCAGTTTTTGAACGGATTAAAAATTTTTCTTTCAAATTAAAACTAGTGACATTCCGCGCAAATTGTTCAAGGCCGAATTAGAAAAAAATGTATTATTGTTTTGTATTAAATAAAAAAAGTGAAAATTTTTTCTTTAGGATCATACCTGTTTTCCAAAAATACTTGGATTCAATCCAAAATACCTAATATCAGTGAAACAACTATCCAGAAAAGTTTCCTAATATCTTATAAGTCGTTTACAACTGTATTCAATTTGTTATAAACAAATAATTGAGTGAAAATGGATTCATGAGTATTGGCAGCGATTCGTGAATTTATTTGCACTAAATTTAAACAATTTATAAACAAAACTGTTTTAGAATTGAATTCATGCAACATAATGAATAAATTGTTATTTAAAAAAAATTTATAAACAATTATCCATAACAGGTAGTTATGTTGAAATAAACAAATTTTTCTATTTAATGGGCAAAAAATTTTACGACAATATTACAAAATTATCATATTTATTGATCTAATAACAACTGATGATTGTTTAAGCAAATTTAATTAATAAATTCGACGTATGGCTATTTTTAGAGGTAAAGACTTGGTTTCTTCACTGTAATGAATTGTAGATAAAAAATTCTTAACTTTTGGAGTGCTTATATGACAATCAACAAGTTGTATTGTTAAAAATAATTGTTTAAACAAATTATTATCATCTTAGGCATCTTTCAAGAAAAAATTTGCGTTGCTTTAGGGTTTTAGCAGATTATTATTTAGTAATGGCTATGTGCCTTCATTTAATATCAATTGATAACTTTTTAAACAAAGATAATTAACAAATGTATTTTTAATTATTTTTTGGGTGAAAACTTTCGACTTTCAACATAATAAACTGTTAATTACTAACTCTTAAACTTTTTTAAACGAAACTCGATAACGATCGATTATTATTATAAGAGCCTCGGTGGCTCAGTTGGTTAGACACTCGGACTTCACCTCAGAGGTCCGGGGTTCGATCCCTTAGCCGGTACCTCTGGAAATTTTTCAATGTACCTTTACCGAGGTTCTGGTGGTTCGGAACCCACCTTAAGATGTAGGTCCCCCCATCGTATACTTGACTGCAACCCAGTCCGTCAATGATGGGGTCAAACCAGGCTTTGTCCAATATGTCTGGGCAGACTGCTCTTATTATATTATTATATATATTAGTATATATATTATTATTATTATTATTATTATTGTCATTGATTAACAGTTTCGCTAATTTTAAATATCCCCAGAAAACAGGAAATTTTTTGTTTACCAATATATGAAAGAACAAAAATATGTCATTTCCAACAATTTTTAAACAATCCGGAACGTGGCTGGAAAGGCATCAATTGAAATTATTATAATAACTCAAATAAAGATAAGGTTTTAAGGTATCACAGATCTTATTGAATACTTTCCAAAAATAATGCCTTTACCTCTGATACACGCTTTTAATTTTTGCCCAACTCTTTTAACAAAAATTTCAATTTAAGAAAACAAAAGTCAATTTTTGTTGCGGGTATTTTTCAATAGGAGGTAAAGAAATTTCTCTTGCAGGTAAAGAAAGTCTGAAATCGGGTTAAAATTTGCACTGCATATTTCCTGTATTATGAAATATAGAAGTTTTATTTTTTAAATTTCTACACATGTTTTGATTAAACCTAATACTTTATCGTTGATAATAATCTTGCACAAAATTCTGGTATGTTGATTAAAAGATAAGAAAATAATACTTTAAACAAGATAACTCATTTTACATGACATTTCGTACCGTGTTAGTAGCATTGGTATTTTCATTTCGAGATAAAATATACGATTGTTATTTATAGGAATTATTAACATTAAAAATTATCTTTCAAATATGATTCATGTAATATACATTTTTTAAGTGAAGACTAATTATTCGAATAAAAAACAATTCTTTTTAAAAATTCAATTCTTGTGTTGAAAATTCGTCTTTTTGGGTTGGAAGTTCAACCAGTTTCATAGAAAATTGGCTTCTTTTTGAAAACTCATATTTTGATGCAAAAGAATCAAACAAAAATTTTTCTTGTTAAAAATTCAAGTATTTTTCGAAAATTTGTCTTTTTATTTTAAAAATTCACGTATTTTCCTAGAAATGGCATCTTTCTTCGATAAAAATGTAACGGTTCAATTTAAGATTCAAGAATTTTGTTGAAAAGTTCCTTTTGTTATTAAAAATTTAGTGTTTTGTTTACCATTTAGAAATTTTGGTAGAAAATGAGAAATGGAAATGTCAAATGGAAATCTGTTTTTGTCGAAAATTGAACTATTTTTTGATAATTTGTCTTTTCGATGTGAAAATTTATATATTTTAGTAGAAATGGCATCTTTCTTGCAAAAAAATCAAACTGTTTGTATGAAAATTCAACAATTTTTTCAAAAAAAGTATCCTTTTTTGTTAAAAATTCAACTGTTTCGTGGAAAGATCGTCTTCTTGGGTTGAAAATTCAAGTATAATGTTCAAAGGAAATTTAATTATTAGTTTAAACTTATATTTCGATGTTGAAATGTCAAAATAAAATCTTTTTCTCAAATCTTGTTTTTTGCAACATTCATATTTTAATTGAAAATTAATTTCTTTGGTTGAAGTTGTAACTGATTTGCTGCCAATTATATCTTTTCTAATAACTCATATTTTATCGTTGAAAAACAATTTTGTTACAACAAAATTAAACATGAATATTAATGAATAAAAAATAAAATAACATTTTGAATAAATATGTTGAATCAGTTACTCCATAAATGTAACGTATAGGGACAACATTGTTTGGTTAATTATTTTTCATATAAATTTGCAGTATATATTCATCTTAAATATAAAAATTATAGTAAGATTATAACGAGCGAAGTTAATACGTAAATAACTATGTCATGTAATATACTCAATTAAAAAAATGTGAAAAAAACGTATGATAAAAGATGGGCTTTGATTATATATTTGATAATATGATTCATATTTTCTTGCTATTGATATTCGCAGGAAAAATATGGACTGCATATATGCCTTATATTAAAATTATTAAACCGAAAAAATGTTTTATCCTCTTGAAATCATCAGTTAGAGTAACTGAAAATTCCTATTTTGCAACAGCATTTTCTGAAACATATGACTTGAGGCTTATGCAGCTGCCATTGCTAAAATTTCTGTTACAGCATAGGTGAATTTAGAAATGGTTTCTGCATAAAGCTTAAGTGATGCGGCTCTGAAACTTTCTGCAGTCATTTCCAACAGTCTACGTGAATAAGTTTTTCTCGTTCACAAAAAAAACAGAAGTGAATTTCTGTTTCGAGTAATTTTCAAGTAGATAAAGTTGAATGCTTTCACATCGAAACAAAAAAATATTCAACAAAGTTGACATGTTAACTGTTTCGAATGTGATGGCTGAATCATTCAGGACTAAAGTAAATCCAAAATTTCATTTAGGAAAGCCAATATATTGATTTGAATCAACACGATACATGTACTTTTGACTGTATTCATCAATTGAGAATCTATCTTTTTGACAAGACTTCAGAAGAAAAAAATAATTTTATCTTAGTCTTACACATTTCTTGTGATGAATTGATAGAACATTGGTGGCATATGACTGACAAATTCCTATTGTTTTAGTACGAGGGTAGTTCAATAAGTCCTTAGAATGACCAACAGATGGCGCGCGAATCGCTCCAAATCATCTGTTTTCAGTCAGCACCACTCCCGACTAGA
>NC_046661.1:97565681-97569786 GCF_010883055.1 Belonocnema kinseyi
GCTCCAAGGAGATTATGTTGAAAAATAAAAAAAAATTTACCCAAAAAAAATTGTTTTTATACTTCATTCTAAGGACTTATTGAACTACCCTCGTACATAGGACACTGTACTGTAATAAGGTATACGTCTTCTGTCGTTCAAGTTCAAAAGTGTATTATCAGTACTGCCCATGTTATTTTGGCGAGCTAGAACTAGATCTTTATTAATATCAAAGATCGGAAGTAAGTAACCGTGTAATTCTACTCCAATGATGAAACCATACTGTTTTATTTTATTTTTCTCAAAAGTAAGTTGAGATATGGGATCAATGTCAAAAACTAGCGATCCGTAATAATAAATACCATGACTATGAACTGGAAGACCTCTATGACGCTCTATCACTGAATCAAGGCCATCTGCTGCCTTTAATAATACACATATATAAGATGTTTCAGAACAAAATAAGCATAATTTTATGTTTCTAGTGCAACTTAATATTTTTCATTCTTTACTGTTTCATATCTGAATGCCTAAAGAAATTGTCTATTATAATAAGCATATAGAACAAAGTAGATGTACAATAGTTTGGCGCAGTAAATCAAAAATGCTTTTGTCTAGATGGAAATAAATAATATGTGTTTTGTTTTAGACAGATCCCATGATGCCTTCTTATTAGGTCGGGTTTTATAATTTGAGCAAAAAATGCTGTAAGGCTGTCAAGATTTTATCCTTACGTATTTTACTATGTCGTCTTTTCGACTTTGCATCGTTTTGGTAGCACATAGCTGAGTCCTATGAAAGGAATTTAAAATATTCTTTCAAATTATTAGTCGCCTTTGTTTAGAAATAAGAGAGTAAATTATAGCCAAAAATTCGACAAACGAAATTAAAAGTATAGATCGGATATCACTATATTTACCAAAGCAATCATAGAAAACTGGTAAGAAAGTAAAGAACAGTTCCCAAAAAAAAACTTCATTTTCCCAAAGCATTGAGAAATGATTTATGCACAATTTTCTCAACAAATTTACTAACGAATTTTGCACACGATGTTTCAGCATAATAGGTTGTAAAAAAATCATAAATAAAGAAAGATTTAAGAGATTTACATAATTTAAAGTAGATAAAATAGCTTTTAATTTGTAACAAAAAGATCCATATAATCTAGAAGGACATCATACAGCATATTACGTTATCACTTATAGATTCACAGATTTTCTCTAAGGATTGCGTGACCATGTAGCTATTGGAAGGACATAAATAAAATATGACCTTAACTTCCTCATCAACCTCGGTTTTAGGCATATTTATAATCCATGAATCTTCATAATCACAGTTATTATCAAACTCTAACTTGTATTAAAATATGATTTACGTAATTGAATTCGTAAATGGTAAATAATTAATATAAAAAAATTATTTTTATCCATTTTTAACCCTTTAGGAGTTCATACAAGTATTCTTATATAATCTCTAATGAGCTTCTAAAGTGTTTCGAAATTAAACATTATACGACGGTTTGAAGTAATTCATAAAGAAACTCAAAAGAATAAATCACGAACTCTCGGTGAATCCTTTTCTAACTAAATTTTCATAACAAATTAATGAAGAAAAAATTAATGTCAATTTCCTTAAGCATTCAATCAAGTATTCCAAAATTATTGAAATGGAACTTTTTGACAGAATTATCAAAGTATTGCTATTTCGATCTTCTGACATTCTATGTGAGAATTTGTATTATTTATTTGAAACTTTGAAGCAACTCTCCAAGAATTCAATTTTAATTTAAATATCATATAATATTAAAATAATTGAGAACAAAATTTTTTTAAGAAGTAGAGTATTATTTCAAGTAAACTTTTGTCTCTCACGTTTATTAGGAGTCCTCTACATATGGCCGATTTTCGTGAAAAAATTTTACTTTGCTTTATTTCTTTATATTTTGTAATGGATGTTTTGACAACACATTTGCAAGGTGGAAAAACGTTATGAAATCAATATATCCGTATTTTCATTGAAAATGAAATTTATTGTCGGAAATTTTTTTCACTGAATTGTTTAATGAAAATGAAACCCGAGTGTCAAGTCAATAAAGAAGCAAAAGTATTAAATTTTAAGTCTTCCAGTTATTTATGAAAGTACTTTGGTGTTTTTTGGGTGTCATTCTGAGAAACGCGCGTTCAAATCTAACCGATCAGACTTTTTTTTATATTGACAAGAAATCAAATCATTGCTCAAAGATTTGAAGTAATTTTAAAAAATTTTTAAGGAATTTCAGCAGTGACGTAACTTCCTGACCGCAAAACCTCGCGTTGCGAGGGGGCCTCTTTCTGAAAGGGGGGCCCCTTAAATCCAGTGGCAAAATTATATTTTATTTTGAATTTTATACATTCTTTTGCATTTTTAAATAATTATTCATTTGGATTATAGAAATTCGAAACAATATATTACCAATTTTTTTATTATTTGAACAAATCTAATTTTTTTAAACAATTTTTTCTAAAAATATTTTAAAACTGCATTTTATGAATTAATCTTAATATTCTATTATTATGAGGAGTAGTAAATTTCCTTCCACATTTCTTTTAAATTGAGCGATTTTGAAACATCACATAAGATTTACAAAATTACCAGAAACAAATATCGAAGATTTGAAGACAATTTCAGACAGGGGCGCACACTCCCTCCGCCACTGGGGTAGCGATGGACTATTTTCTTAAAAAACCGCTTTTTCTCCATTTTTACTTAAAATCATGAATTGTTTAGAATTATTTTCAGTAAAATCTACATTTTCCAGTCCATCTCACTCAAACTCACACCCCACCCATCCAACCTCTTGTGTACCCCCCTTCCCCCAGTTCGGGTAGCAATCGCTACTTTTCATACATGGTTTGTGCGCCCCTGATGTCAGGGGTAGTTTAGGTTAGTTTGAAAGATTTTTTCGAATTTTTAAATTTTAAAATAGATAAAAAACATTTTAATACTTTTAAAGATTTCCGAAAATTTACTAAATATTAAAAATTTTTTCCAAGGTTTGAACGGTACTAACAATCTTCTAAATTGGTTTGAATTTTCCCTAAAATTGTGTGATCTCTTCTCAAATTAACCTAATTTTATTTAAAATGATCTAGATTCTTTGTTTACATATCTGAAATATTCCGAAATCTTCTCGGTTAATGAAAAAACGTAACTTTATGGGTTAATGCAGCCACAAGCAATTATAATTTTTTTTAAATGTGGTGAAGTTTTAATTTACAATGAAGTGCACAATGCTTTCCAATATACTAAACGAATTAAATGTTTTATAAAAATTACTTCAAGCAGAAAATATAGATTTAAGTCGTGCACTTAAAATCTCAAACACTACAAGGAAACATTCGAAAAAGTACAGACTTGAGTATGAAAAGTGTCAGAAAGAAGCTACACAAATATCTCAAAAATAGGTTATAGAACCAGTCTTTGTAGAAAAACGGAAACTAAAGCGTAAGAGGCATTTTGATATTACTGAAGACTTTTTAAAGGTCAATGTCTTTAGACATACCTTGAGGTGCCTTAGGTCTAATTACATATTGTAATTACATAGTTTACAGAGATATTACAGATTCGATATCATGAGGATTTCACAAAAGAATTCCCCTTGCAAGTCATCAACTTTATCCCATTTATAAATAGTAACGGGTTCAATGAGAAGTCAATAGTAAAAAAATGTTTTCCTCACTTTACTAATTAAACACAGCTCCATGGAAAGCTGTTTTTCAGAATTAATCCCTTAAGGAATTGTTTAACTCTGCATGTTACAGTATAGCAACTTGCGAAAGGAAGTTCAGCAAATTAAAAATGATAAAATCCTATTTACGGAATAGAATGCATCAAAGTCGATTCCTAAATCTATCTCTACTGACAATCGAACTTGATGATGCAAAATAATTGGATATCGAAATTGTTATTAATAAGTTTGTCAAAAAGAAAGCAAGACGAATTGTAATATAGCAACGTGCAGATAACTTTTTTAACGGTACAATACTAAGCTTCAAGTCAGCACAATGTATAATTTATTATATACATTGTCTAAAATCAAATATAATTTGCAATATATTATAAAAAGAACTGTGTTAGATATATATAT
>NC_046661.1:97569886-97590380 GCF_010883055.1 Belonocnema kinseyi
TTCGCTGGAAGCGGGTGCAATTTTTCAGATTAGCACTCGCTCCCGGCGAAATCCTGCGGTTGTCCTTATGACAAATTTTTAATTATATATATATATATATTTTAAATGTATTTCAGCTATACTTGTACGCTGTTTGTTTTTTTAATTTATAAGAGGGGCCTCCTTAACATTTCTGCGGTGGGACCTACATGGTTGTAGTTACGCCACTGAATTCCAGTAGAATTTAAATGAGTTTTAGGATTTTAAAGTAATTTTAAAGTATAAATAATGTCATTGAATTCCTCAAAGTCTGTTAAATCTCTTGAAATCTTCGGAAATTTGTCGAAATCCTTTAAAATCGATAAAATTTCTTAAAATATATATTGATTTCTGTAAAATCTTTTAAAACATGTTGAAATATTTTTGAATTAAGTGTAAATCTGGTTTAATCACATAAAATATTCAATGATAATTTGTAATATATCTAAAATCTTAGCATATATATTATTATAAGCTTAGCGACCTTTTTTCTAGAATAGGTCACAAAAATTTGCAGGCGACCCTTCACAGCGGTAGGTTATATTTCAGATTTTTTTTCCACACTTCAAGCTAGGTTAGCCGCAAGGCTTTAGGCGTTATAAATGCGAAACATATTAAGTTCGAACCCACGGAAAATAAAAGTGTTCATAGCGTGCGATTATAAATAGTATTGTGATTGTGTAATAGCAGATACTTGTGTACTTGAACATGTGAACAAATATTAAAATATAAAGTAATAATATAATAATACAAAAATTAATTTTTTTGTTCCGAAAATTGGTTTCGAGACTTTTTGGATATTAAAACTGAATTGAATCATAATTTAATTAGCATCGCGTTTACATTACGTACTATATTCATGTATTTGTCACATGAAGCAATAAATAAATTGGAAAAGAATTCTTCGCGAATAAGCTGGAACTTGAAAGATGATTTATTTTAAATGTATCGTGAAGCCAGGAATTATAGTTTTTTTTTTGTGTCGCTACATTTCTTGATGTGTTCGCCCGAACTCTTTTTCAATTCCTTCCAAATTAATTTCCGCGGTCATACTACTATTATAACATGAATTGATAAAGAATTCTGTATGAACAAAAACTGAAATTTTTTACGAATTCGTGTTCGTAAATTTTAATTCGTTTTTTATTAATAAAGAATTCGGTTTGCCGTCTGGGCCTACGTATGTCTTAGCAAAAACTCTTAGAAAAATAATCTCCGATTCCTTACCTACATATAAATATGCTGTGAAAAATTCTCTAACCTTTAAAGACTGTACTTGTAATATTAAAATTCCAGATAATTAGATCATGGCTTCTCTTGATGTCACATCATTATTCACTAACAGTTCTTCCATGGAAAAAATGCATACCTAAAAAACACACGAACTAATAGCCAGGTCTCGGATATGAGAAAAATTCATTGGACATTAATGTAATTTCGTAAACAGTCTGCGAATTTTGAGATAGAATTGACGATCTCGATATGACTAGTCTAAAACCACCCATCTCTTTTTTCCGTAAAGAATTACAAAAATATTATGAGTGTTTGGGAAAAGTTTCACAGAGTACTCACGAGTTTGCCCGATAAATCTGGGAACTAGGACGTAGGTTCGTCTTTACGTGGCCCGCACACACTCTCTCCCACCTGCTCAGTGCGTATGTGCACGCGTATGTGTGGTTTACGCATGGTTTATGAGTAGTAAGGCCCCACTAAGACCAGACACCCCCTCCACTTTTTATTCACCCCCCTTACTCCGCTATGGCGTCAACCCCCTTACCCTTCCAGTGTATCACTATGAGCATGTAGCCACCCCCTCCCTTATTATACGTAGGGCGCTACGAAAGTTTTGCCATACGCGAAACCTATTGGAAGAAGAGAGATGATACTTGCATCATTAGGAAGAGCGTCAAAAATTAGGAAGAAAGAGGAAACCTGTTGACTCAGGTCTCAGTACAGTCTAAGCACCCAGCCCGAAACGATTGAGAAATGGCGTCGTGGACAAACGAAGAATATCGTGCGATAATTCGATGCAACTTTTCGCATGGTTTAAGTGTAGACCAAAGTTTTGGGAAAATGTCTCCGGTGTTGGGTAAGGATTGTCCGCATTGCGCAACAATTTTCCAATTGTAGAAACCATTCGAAAGGAGAAATTTCGGTCTCGCGGACGATTCGTGCTTAGGTCGACCGCCGGTAGTGGTGACATCGGAAAACATTGCGTCTGTGAATAATCAACTGAATGATAATAGAAGAATCACGTATCGGCAGGTAGAGCAAATGTTACAATTAGTGCACCAGCAGTCGATCGAATTCTGCAGGAAAATTTACATGTTATGCATGTTTGTACTCTATGGGTACCACATGCTTTCGCCGAGGAGTAAATGGCAGCGAGAGTAAAGTGGTGCCAAAAAATGCTAAAAAGATTTGAATCGGGATCTTCTCGGGATGTAAATAGTTTTATAACAGGCGACGAAACTCGGCTGTATTATTATGACGTTAGAACAAAAGCGCAAAACAAGATATGGCTGTTTGAGGATGAGGATGCTCCAGTGGAGGTGCGGGAGTCTCGATCTGTAAACAAAAAAATGATTGCAGTATTCTTTGGGAAACGCGGAATTATGGATAGGGTCGTACTGGACAACAAGCGTACAGTCACCTCTTTCTGGTATACTCAGGTATGTTTACAAAGTAGGTACCCCATCCGTTGCTCTTCCAAGTTTGTGATGCGTCTACTTGTAATTTTTTACAGCAAAAGAGCCTTTTCATATCCCCGAGTGTAAATTAGTCTAGCTGTTCGGGCCATGTCACGAAGATTTGCGTGAAGAAAATTCATTGATACATAACCTTCAAACCAGTCACTGCTACGATGTTTACAACTGGGCTAGCTATTTTGTCGTTAAGATGGGCTTGTGAGATCGGTAAAAGCGTAAGGCGGTGAAGTAATCCAATGAGCTATACAGTAGCGATCTAGAATAACTATAGCTACTTCTTTTGGCATTAAACGACCAGTGTCATCACGAAACCCTTGTATATCAATCACGTAATCCACCATGATTATTTTTATTATGTTTTAAAGCAGAAAAGAGATTTAACTACAGTGACGAACAAGTAGACTGAAGTTTTTAAACGAGAAGTTTTCCCCTGAACAGGAAAGTGCCCCCACTCCAACTAAGCATTGAAATTCGCTATAAACTGTCTGGACGAGTCTATTTCTAAATCATTCCCATACTCTGCATATAATAGACAATTAATTGTGCTAATGACTTGCTCTTCAAATCGTACTTTAATTCAGAGACTCCCATATTTTATGATATTCCAGTGAGAATAGCAATTTGCAGAGAGATCGGGTGTAAGATCAAAGGCAAATAAGCAATTACCGTTTGGATATTGTTGTCTACTATTACTAATTTCTTCATTTAGAAAATGAATACCACTTTCGGTAAATAGTGTGTTATATGCTTCGACATACAGCCCTTTAGTATTGAAGGATGGTTGCAGAGGCTTCGAATGCTTCTGAGTACCATCCAGATAAAGTGGCAGATGGTTAATTCTAAAATTTGAAAATTTAAAGGGGTTTTTGCTACCATTGCCATTATATGCAGCATTCTTCACAAATCCGATTATTAATCTTTTTGGTAATTGGCCAAGGATAACATTATCCAGACTTTCAGCGTGAACACCCGAGTGCAATCAATAAGCACGTGACAGCTGTTTAAACCGTCCATAAGGCAGAAACTGTCTTTTGAGCGAACAAGTCGAAGTCGTAATTCTATACCTTTGATGAGAAATTAATCTTAATCAAAAATGCCTCAATGTAAGTTTCCAAGTTGATCAATAGATTTATCAGCACTAAGATATTTCTGCCTAGCTTTTAAACCCTCATTAGTATCAAAGTGTCGATGTATGCTCGATATGCATAAGAGTTACTTGGAGGTGATACTACTTTTTGATTAAAATATACATCTACCTGATTGAACAGTGAATGAATGAGATTGTTTTTTGGCTCTACCCTATCTAGTTGGGCAGTATTTGAGGTGACTCTTGCAGGAGCTACTAATTTTACTCGAAGACTAAGCATAGTATGTGCTAGGTCAAGGTATTCATCATCGTGGCCATGTGCAACAAATTTTATGGGCGCGTCATCAGTGAGGGAAGAAACGGGTTTATAATGAACCCATTGAGAGTTTGCTATAGATGCCTGTGTTGGAGGTAGTGAAAAAAGATCTAGCTCTTAGTTTAAGCACTCGCGGGACCGAGAACGTAGAAACGACATTTTTACTTTTATTGAAGCTCACCACCATTAGAAATAGAATGAACCTTTTGCTTCTTCCTGCTGTGTTTATAGCCCGAACCGCTTATGATGTGCTCCAATTTTTCTATAACACGACGTTTTAAATTTTGGCCAGATTCTACAAAACGGTTCTTAAGATAATTTTTTAGAGGTATTTTACTGTATATATCTTGCATAACATACATACCAGCTCGAAAAGCTTCTTTTCCGATGAGTCGCGCCCCGCTATTTAAGAAAGGAAGAACGCGTCTAACTAAGCCTCCGAGAAAGCTACCAATTCCATACCCCTTCTGGTAATGACTTCCAGCAAATATTTGAGGGATTGCTCTTCCGCTTACCTGTGAGGAGTAACAATAAACATAAAGGTTCATGGTTTTTTTTTATCTAGTCAATTCGCTTAAAGTGAAGTGTAGCTGTCAGCATACAAAACTCAAATGGTATTGGTAACCCTATGTGGTCTCTTATATCAATTTAAATTATAGAAACTCCCGTGTTGAGAACTGGTATGTAACTTAGTGATGAAAAATTGCTGATTTGTGTTGTTCCAAAACTATAAACTCGTAAATCTATGGATACCGTGTGTAAAAGTGATGCTCTCACATCGCCCACAACGCGTGGTTCATAAATATTACAATAAGTAAATAATTTATCCGGAAGAGCACACGCTAGGCTAGGTGGATGTCTATCAGTATTTTCAATATTTTCAATTGCAAGTAAATTATCTGGTGCAAACCCTAGAATATGTGACAATTTATCACTCAGTACCAAAAAATGTTGGTCAGACGTCAAACATAATATTCCACACTGTTTTTGTATACGTACATAGCTGCTGCTGAATTTATCATATATAAATTTAATGTGTCGGCTTAATTCTGGAAGACTGTTCAGATTATTTATAAGAGCCTCAATATCGACATAAAGACCTGGTTCAAAGAAATTCACAAGGGGGGTTTTCCCATCCGTTATTGTGACTTTTTCATTTTTCACCAATTTTTTCGAGTCAGTATCATCTACTATTTTCTCTATACTATGCGTTGTATCTTTATCATCTGCCTTATTTCGTCTAATACTTATAGGCGCATTATATTTATGGAGCAGGTCTATACCTTTCTCAATAGATTTTCTATTTTTACGATCGCCATCATATATTATTGAGTATTTAAGACCTACACGTCCAGCGTTCATTAGGACGATACGATTTTCAAATAAATCATCGTGTGTCACATGAAGAAATGTACAAGGAAATTGTATTTCTGTGAGTGCTACTACTCACTTTCCTTGTAAACGTATTTCATTTGGAAGTTGTGCTATAAAATTGAAAGTGGTATCTTCGGAAAAATATTTCATACTACTATTGCCAGGTAAAATAAGGTAACATTGATCGAAATTCATTTTTACAAATTTTTTAAATTTGATGCTGGAATCAACGAATTAAATTTTTCAGGATAACCTACTCACTTAAAGAGAAATTTTTTCTTGTTTCCTTTGCCTGTGATCTATAATATTTGTACAATTTCAAATTCTTTCTCATCGAAATTTTTATTTTTTGCCCCAGTCAATTCTTGTTCGTAAAAACACCTTCTATTTCTTCGCCTGCTAAATCTTTCCACTCATACATGTAGGGTGCTTGACTTCTTCCGGTAATGGCTCGTCTTACAATAAATAATTCCTCACTCCAGCCAGACTCATAAACTTTCTCAAAAACACCTTTCTCACGACTGATTCTGACTGATTCTGGCTTTCTTTTAGACTTTTTTCTTTACAAAACCGAGTTCAATATTTGCTCGAGCTTCTGCTGCATTCGTTAAATTAACCTCACATGATTCCATTCTAATACTGGAATGTCGAGCATTATTGTAAGCACTCACAATTTGCTGTAAAGCATCAATGTATCGTCGAGTATGTGTATGTGTAAAATACCGCCACATACGCTCTTTGAGTGTCCGATTGAAGCGTTCGACTACAGCTGCTTTAGCGTTAGGATCTCGCGTTACTCGAAATTTTATCCCATTGTCAGCCAGATATTTTTGAAAAGGAGTTCCTAAAGATTCCTTTCCTTTGTTTGATTGTAAACGGAAGGGTTTGCGATGATTACTTCTCTGTAAAATGCGTTCGAAAGCATTTTTTACCTTCAGCCCAGTTTTATTTCGAAGTGTCTCAACCCAATCAAACTTACTTAAAATATCAATGGCTAGTAAGAGATAGCGATAATTATCGTTATAAGTAGAAACACTTTGCATGTCAATTAAATCACATTCTCAAACCTCATCAAAATTGGAAACTGTATAATGGGCTCTTCGAAATTTTCGTCTAAGAGGACGATGTAAATTGAATGCGTCCTGTGATTTTAGCCAATCAAGTACCTCTGTACGTGATACTTTGCCACGCTCAGCACGAGTTAATTTTTCTGCACCACTTTAGGAAGCAGGATGACCTGGATTGTAGCATATTTCCTCAAGCAATTTCATTTTAGAAAAAAGACTGCCAATTAGTCAGCAATCCAGAACATGATTGACTCTCCTCTAAACGACTGCTTCTTCGAATTCTACTGCGACTTCTTTCACGAATTAAATTATTAGAAATTGGTAGGGTCGTATTTGCCCCTGCTTCATCCTCAGTAGTTTCATCGTCAATTATAAGAGATTCTTGGTCCATGTTTATCCCATTTTATTCTGCCAGCAATCTCAGACTTTGTTAGATGATGAGTAATAAAAAATTTTTGGATCGAAACGATTTAGGTACATTAGCTATAATATCCTTTACAGGCATAAACTCTTCTGAATCATTATCTGTACAATCCTTTTTTTTCATCAGGCAATTTTCTATTTTCGTCCACAAAGAAAATAAGATTCGGCTCGTTTCAGAATCTAATCTACCAAGTTTGGTACCAGGTGTCTGTGTGGTTGCACCAGGTATCGATCGTATAATCGGTGAATCATTATTACTGTTGTTATGTAAACATGTGTTATTTACCGTTTGCATTTGTTGATTGATTCTATTTACTGGTTCGCTTTGTATATGTACCATTTTTCTTGTATGCTTCATATTATTGGGAAAGTTCTAGGAGGGAGCTTTAAACAAATTGGAAATCAAACCACCAATAATTGGTAAAAGTAGAAGAGAAAGGAATCCACCTTTTTGAACGATATTTCCCAGTAGGATATTCAAGACACACTCACAAATACATTTTATGAGCTTTACATCGGATGTTTTTAGTATTGCTAATTGACTTGTAACCTTTTGATATTTTCACAAATGTGTTATTAGAACTTGATAATCACTGTGTCTACCGTTTATACCCTTCACCGGTATGTAAACGTACTTTTGAGGATCGTCCGGAAATATATTTGTGCGATATCGACAGTTTTCAGGAGTTGATTGTTTCAAGTCTAGAAGTAAATAGCCGTGTGGTTGAGAAGTAGCATCGTGGTAGACTTCTTGTATAAACTGTAGATCTTCAGAACAAACGTGGCGCGCAAAATGTTGAATTTGAGCCCGATCTCGAAGATTTTTAAGCGTTGCAATATAGTTTGTATTTAAAGAAATATCTCTTTGTCCATGTCCTTGATGGAAAAGATTGTGAGAAAGGAAAATTTTGCTAAGATTTTTGTGATGGCTCCCTTTACTAAAAAGATCACAATCGTACTACTTGAAGATTCCCTCATTAAATCATCGAGAATCATAAGTTTAGGCCTTGGATCATTCGAATAATCAGAAGACTGCGGTAATCCTTCACGAAACTCAATCTCTTTTCCATATTTCTTGCAGGCCGCTTGCCACTCGGAATAATTAAAAATTATGCGATCAATGTTAGTATGCACATTCCATTTAGATTTCGAAGAAACTTTTTTGCGAAGATAGTTTTACTACAACCTGTCGCACCACATGTTAGTGATGTGAACGGATGCTTCCCGCATGTATACATATCAGATAATGATGCATTATCAGCTAAACAATGTAATTTATATACGATAATGAATATTTACTTCGCTACAAAGGATCTTATTTCGATCTTAGTTTTCTAAAAAGATATATTAGTATCTTTCTTACCCCCCCCCCCATTTTGATTAGATTAGTTCTCGCGATATCAGGGGTTTGAGCTGATACTCCTGACCCGGCATGTCATCTATAAGCTTATTTATTTGACGTGTCTTCCCGCTTCCACACGCCTAAAATTCCGCTTATAAAAGCATGTTTCTCCCTCCCCGCCCAACGCGTCCGTCGTCCACCCCCCTCGTCACAAATAGTTTTTGAAGCTATATTCACGAAATTGTCACAACATAGAAAGGATGGTGGATGAAATTATGATATTCAAATTACAAGCATACATTTTTTTATTCAATAATTATGTTATGATTGTACATAATTAATCAGAATATATATTTGTTGTAATGATAATAAAGAAAATTATTGATTAAATAAATTACTGATATAAAGATTTTTTATTAACACAATAAGAGAGTCATTACATAATAAATACTTTATTAATTACAAAAACGTAGGATTTTCAAAAGTAAAATTTTGTCAACCGACGCAAATATAATTGTCATATTCTTCATTCTCCATGATTTTTTCTGGTGTAATATCTATTGCTGTTTTACTGCATCAGAACATTAAATCATCTAATACATTCTGGTCATAATACACCTTTGGTCCATCGAATGCTTGAAAGATCATTTCCGAAAGCACAAATCTAAATGTTCTCATTATTAACACAGAAATTCACGTAATACAAATAAAATGGAAAAAATGTACCTACTTATTACTGATTTAAATCTGAAATGCTTTTTAATCAAAATGTAGGAATAAGACAGATAATTAATTTTTAGCCCTTTTCAAGCAAAATAAATAAACTTAAAAAAGGGAAAGATGTTTTTAATTATTTATTTCTGTATGTAAACAAAAGGGTAGAGAATCATAATTTCTAATTAGCCTTCTTTTTGTGTAAACAGGTTTACAGGCTTTGTGCTCATCTTTGGTAACTAGTTGGTGATTTTCAGTTCTTCGAATAGCTCTATAATTTAAATCAATTGGGGCAGTCTTATTAAACACAAGATTACAAATAGACTCGAAGTTTATGACTTGAGAGTTTTTATAATTTAAAGTGATTCCTTTTACTTTGCAAACATGGTGCTCCTAGCCATCAGGTGATCGTACTTCAAAGGCATAAAATTTAGGCCCACCTGAGCAAAGGTTTCAATATAGCTGCCAGAACCATAAGCTTCGAGCTCATTTTTCAAGTCTCCTAGTAAACAGCCTATAGGTGGATAAAATTCATCGATCTCGTTGTTGCTAGTAAAAATGACTGAATCAGTGTCGAAATACAGTACACGATGATCTAATTTTTTAGAATAATCATAAAATTTAAAACGTGCATGTGCTGTTGTGTACGCAGCTAGAACACTATTAGTAATAGGAGAGGGGGCTACAGCCTCATCTTTTTACATCCAAGATGCATAAATATTCTCCTGGTCTACTTGCATGATATTAGTAAGAATTTTATCTGGAATTTCAATAATATCCGTCAAAGCTTTCTGGGTGTCAAGTATTTCGGTGTTTGGCATTTTTTGACGTTGTCCGAATTTTCCCCAGAAAGAATTTAAACAGAGCTTAGCTAATGAGCGTAGACCAGGATTTTTTTATGCTTTCAGGATCAAGCTGAATTCCTTTTAAATCGAAAATTTGTTTTCTATATGCTTTTTTATGCTCATCTGTGATACAGTCAGCTGGGTGCCCACTGGCCTCATGTTTCAGCTTCAAAAACCTGTCCATATATTCTACAAACAGCCCGCCAATTTTGAGGTCCGGTCATACTGAGTTGTCTCATATTGCCAAATCTCAAAAATTGACATGATTTTGTATGCATTTTCGACAGCCACTTTGAGGTCATCAGAAACCCATGCAACCCCTATTTCTTTCTCCCTGGCACTGTTTGCATGGGGACAGTGTTCCTGTAACTGCAATTCGCAGCAGGTTCTGCACAGAGGGAACATCAATTTTCCGTGCATGCGTACAGGAAGAACAGGCAGGTAACTATTTGTAGGCGGTAATACCCTACATTTAACAAGACCCTCAATCTTATTTAAATCATTATCTGGACCAGCTAATACCTTACACTCATCACCAATAAAAACTTTTGGGTGGCCTATGGGGAATTTACCATATTTTGAAATGAACGGATATAATAAGCAAAAGTCCACACAAGATATTTTCATATTATCTCGTGTCTGATAATAGGAAAAGGTATTTCCTGTTCTTCCCTCGTAGAAAGCATCAAGAGGATTAAGAGAACCGTGCATTAAAAGAGGATGGTCTTTCAAAAAATCTTTCAATTTAGAGTCTCTGGATTTTAATCTATCAAAATAATCTCACTCATGTTTTCAGAATTTTTACCGACACCTATTCGTTTATGACGATTAGATTAATTGCAATGAAGGTAACCGTGCCAGTATCAGCCGTGGGATTGATACACGATTTTTTTAATTTTGATTTCATCCTCATAATAGCCATCAACGAACACTCCTTCGGGTAAACAAAATTCTAAAGCACGGCCGATATGAATTATTTCTAATTCTAACTCACGCTCTACAGACAAAAGCCATCCGATAGCCTTTTTGGATTGTTTATTTACTAATCTGTAACCCCCACTTTGTATCATTCCTATTTTGTCACACTTTAGATCATTTTTTCTAAAAACTACAGAGCAGGCTGATGCAATAGTTAGACTTTCTACAAAAGGATCAACATTAGTTACCTTAATAAACAAGGCTCGAAAAGCTAGACAAGGAGTTCCCAGAATATCAACATCGTTTATGCAGTAATTTATAATTTCATTTTAAAAATTAAAAATGTAATTTTTCTCGTTTAATTTTTCATACCACTTGTAAAATTCTTTTCTCCCCTCTAAGGACATTGTATTTGGGGAGTAAAGATGTTCCACGGGTAATTTACGGATATATGTCTCATTTTGTGGTGTATTGAATAAATGCGGAAAAGTACCTTTCTTTGCCTTTTCTAAACCAAAGGCAGCCGGCATAGCACTTAATGGCATATGTAGATAATTTAGGCTATCGATGAATCATGTTTTTTCACTTTAAGTAAAATGACGCTAGTAACGTTTAAAATAAGTTCTGGTGACTCATTAGTTCCTCTATTCTTAATAAGTTCTCTAAGGATGAACTGTGCATCGAAACCTTTAGCATTATGTGCAATGCACAAATGCTTCAAATCGCGAATAGCAAACTCGGTAAACTGAGCAACAGGATTGTCATTAAAAATATGCGGAACATTGCATTGTCCACCTGTGATCTGTTTTCCTGAAGTATGCTTTGTTACAGGGTATGCAAAATTTCTTCGCTGCACCGGCCGAAATTATATTAAAAATAGCGCTGTAATGGAAATTTGGATTACCCTCGTAGAGTAAATAAATATTTTGTTTAATATCACTACCTATATTTGTCATTTCGGAAGCACCCTTATAAATAGCTCTATCGTTCCCTTTCCTAAAATCTTTAAAGTTAAAAACCGTTAATGCTATTTGAGCTTTTACCAGGTATTTTTGAAAAGCAACCAACTCAGGTAAACCGCAGCCTGTGTCCGATAGTATTACACCAGCATCTCGCGTAAGCTTGTGGTAAGCATGTATTATTTTTATTTACTACAGTATAAATAGATACTTTAAAGACCTTACTAACGAGTTTTACGCGACTTGTTCCTGTTAGTAGGCGCACCCGGGTAATTTCTATAACAAACGTATCGTCAATATGCAAACTTGTAGCACTTTGAACTACTGATTCTACCAACTGCCACAAGTCTTCGAAATGAAAATATTTAAGTGGTAAAAAGCCTTTCAAGCCACTCCTTTACCAAACCCATCTGAACCGAACACAATACCTACTAAGTCCGTATCCTCAAACCACGAGACTATATAATTATATAGCTGTAAAAAGGCTAATTCCAACCAAAGGACCGGGTTATTCTCTCCCGGAGGTATAATTTGAATTGGCAATTTTCGCCCATTTTTATCGAATTTTCGAATATACTGTTTACATTCTGATATTTTGATTATGAGGGGGGGGGGGGGTTAAATTATCACTCTCATCCCTACCTAGTGGTTGAGCATCTTCCAGGTTATCTCCGTTGAGCTGGAGATCTTCCGTGGGTATAGACGGGTCTGCAGATTCTCGAGCTGTATTAACAGGACAGGGATATAATTTACTACACCTTGACATTTTATTCCTGATATGCTCCCCTCCATCTGTGGCCGAGTCTTCTGTCCTTTCTGCACCACTTTTAGAATTTTTTTTTGTTTCTCCTGAGCTTGTTCTAGTTCCTCTTTTTTACTTATCATGTCCCAGTATTCTGCTTATTTATTTTTTCAATTTTTCCCCCATTTTCTCCTGTATAATCTTTTTATGCTTTTCCTGCTCTCTACGTCTATTTTTTTAAACTAATTCTTCTGATTTTTTTTGATTTTCTTTATTTGAGAATTTGGTATAATGTCTTCGTCAAAATCTGTTTCTTCATCGTCTATCTCTGGAACTATATTAGCATAACATTTTTTATTATAAGGATTACTATTTCTAGGATCCCATGATAGCTTTTGTTTTCCAGATGTGTCTTTTAATGATCTCTTCTGCTTTTTGTACCCCCTCATTCGGTTATGGAATCAAAATGATCCCTCATGTTTACTAAATCTACTCGGGTTATTTCTTTCATCCGACACTATTTGACCCCTTATTCTGTTATAATGTCTAGCATCGGCTTCCAGACGCTCTTTGACCTTTTCTCTTTGAATCATATCTTTAACAAAAAACGAAGGAAAAAGCTACCTTACAGATATTTTCTTTTAATGCATACTTGATACCAAAAAAATTTAATTAGTAAAAATTAAAAGGTATTTTACGTACCATTAACCGTTTGAATGTTATTAATTGTAGAGTTTGTCTCTCTCGGCATGCTGAAAACATCGTAGGAAGAGGTGTATCGTCCATTCTGCTTATGGCTTCTTGGACAACTCCATCAAGTCGCCCTAGAGAGTCGCATTTGCTGATGTAGAACTCTATCTTAACCATAAGAATCTCTCTGTCATCCTCCTTCTGTTGAGTTAGCACTACTTCATTCACTTGACTCTCCATTAACATTTTGAGTTCTTTTCACTTCACGTGGTAACTTCAAGTTGCACAGACAGACACTTTACAGAGCACAGTTAAATTCATTGCACTAATTTACAGTACAAAAAATCACTATAATAACTAATTACCGTCCGGAAAAAGTCAATTAGTTCAGTATAAAAATATCAAAATAAAATCACTAACAATCTTTAACACTATATAGTATTTAGATAAAGAGCAATAACTTCGAAAGACGTTATAGACGGCTTCACGTTAGAGCTTAAGGTGAAGACTGATTTTCATCAAAAAATATTTCCTTGGGAAAAATGTACGGGAAAACACTATTAGGCATAACCGCCTCCACCATACATTTAGCATCCCAGCTTTTCTACTGAAAGACATGTTTGTTTAATCTTGTAGCCCTGAGAACCTATAACTAGTCTCCTACTCCTCCACTGTGATAAAACTCAAGAATATTTCTCTGATTCAGAAAAGGTCACACGGTAGAGTATATGCCCATAGTTTATTGTCATATTAGAATCTTGTGTCCGTGGGAAAATCTGAACAGGGAAACACTAATAACTATGACGCCTTCCAGTCTCAGGAATTTTGGCTTTTCATTCCCAAAGGCTTTTTCGACTATTCATTTTCACTTTTAAGAGCGTAGCTAGTTTCCTGAAATACCCACTGCAATACCATTCAAGATTTGTTTGCTATTGTGGATGTGTCATTGTGACTTAAAGAAATAACAAAAATTAAAAATTGTAAACGTCTACTTCGATTGTAGAGTCACGTATACAGTGAGGGCTGTAATTCATATTAGTCAAGATCATGCGTACAAAAGAAGTATTTTTATTTTTTATCTACCAGCGTTTCTTTTGAACTTATTTTATTTTCCTGTGAGTAGAATGAATTTAACCTATATAAATAAGTGGGGTGCAGTTCCGAATAGGTGAACGTGACGATTTTCTTCAAACTGCGTATACTTATGTATTTTGACGCGCTGATTACGAAAATGATGGTGAAAATTGGCTACTCGGTGATTTTCATGGTGAAATTGCAAAAAAACCATTAAAAAAATGTTTTTTTTGCGTTTATCTCAGCCAATATGCAAACTCTGGAAAAATGTTTCTCATAAAAGTTGTAGATCGTACAAAAATACACATTTTTTGTGCAACAGATTTTTTCCTACGAGTGATAGTTTCCAAGAAAATTAGTGATATCTCGATTTTTATGAAAAAAAACAATGAGCATTCTCCATTGGTTTCGGTTGGGTACCTACTCACGCCAAGATGACTCGATATTTTGTGTGTGCGCTCCGGAAGCGGGATCCACAAATTGTTCGGAATGATTCACAGTTTTGTCGACAAATCCATGATCTTCGAGATTAATGTATCCCTTCCAACAATAGGTGTGGATTTCTGTCCCTTCCGCTATATGCTTTTTTATTAATGCAATTAAAGTAGCCTGATCTCTCTTATTATCGGGACAGATTTCCAACCGATATTTGTGGGAATGTCATCTGTGGACCATTCCGAGAATCCATGATCCTTCTACTACACGTCCTCGCTCGTATTTTCGACGGCCGATTTTGCACTCATCGATTTCAACAACTTCACCGACACCGCCGATGCGACTATCCTCTTCGAAGTTGCTGTCAAAAGCAAGCATGCAGACCTCTCTACAAAATGAGAAGCGGTCTGAAACTGTTTCCCGAGAAATAGATTGATTGTTTATAATGCTGCTTTCCCGGATCGTTTGTTCAAAATTAAAATTTAACGCAAAACAATACGTAATGAGCATACAGGCCGCTGCAGAAATGCGGCACCTCTCAAACCACGTGTTTTCTCCAACGGTTATAGTGTGACGATATTTGAGTATTTTGTAACAAAGGAGGGATCCGCACACATGTTCAGACTCCACAAGAGTCATCTTCTTTTTATGTTTTGAGACAAATCGTTCAGACGGAATTAATTCGATTTGTCGCAACCACTGAAGAGTTGTTTTCCTTTCTTGGAGAATCTTAAATGAACTAAAAATTTTATATGTTTCATCCATCTTGACGAGGACTCAAGAGAGGAAAATTTCGAAAATAATATAGCATACAAGAAACACACGCCCTTAAGTACGATGAGTGCGGATGGTGGAGAAAGACCTGTCACTAATTTCATTGAAATTGGTAAATTTGTTACATTTCATCAGATATATCTGTGATTTTCTCGGAAACTATTACTCGTAGAAAAAATGTATCATATAAGAAATGTGTATTTCGATAAGATCTACAACTTTTATAGAAACGTTTTGCGAAAATTTATGTATTGGCTGAGATAAACGCAAAAAACCTCGGCATCCCAATGACTGGTCACAAAAATAACTTAGTTCAGGTACGACCCCCTTTCCAACGTGTCAAAAGGGGAGGGAGACACCCCTGTGACTGGTCACAAAAATAATGTAAGGTCACAGCCCTGCCCCTTTTCCCACGCGTCGTGGGGCCGGGAAGGCACCCCTGTGACTGGTCACAGAAATAATGTAAGGTCACACCCCTGTCTCTTTTCCCACGCATCGTGGGGGCAGGACGGCACCCCTGTGACTGGTCACAGAAATAATGTAAGGTCACACCCCTGCCCCTTTTCACACGCTTCGTGGAGGCGGGAAGGCACCCCAGTGACTGGTCACAGAAATAATATAAGGTCACACCCCTGTCACTTTTCCAACGCGTCATGGGGGGCGGGAAGGCACCCCTGTGGGTGGAACCAGAAAAAACTCAGGAAACGGGTTCAATTACGCGTATAAGGCGGGTTGCTGACACTGGGGGACGTTTAACACTCGAAAACGAAAAGAGCATGATTTTTATGATTTTTTTTTCATTAAAATTGAGATATCACTAATTTTTTCGAAAACTATCACTCGTAAAAAAAATGTATCCTACGAAAAATGTGTATTTCTGTAAGATCTACAACTTTTATTGGAAGCATTTTGCGAGATTTTGCATATTGACTGTGATAAACGCAAAAAACCACTTTTTTCAAATGGTTTTTCCGCGATTTCACCATGAAAATCGCCTAGTCGCCAATTTTCACTATCATTTTCGTAATCAGCGCATCAACATACTAAAGTATACGCAGTGTGAAGAAAATCGTCACGTTCACCTATTCGGAACTTTATCCAATAACTGTTAATCTTTTTAGTTATTAAATGATTTTCCTAATTCTATATTTGAATTCACTGAACAATATGTAATGACTAACTCATGTAGAGTTATTTTCCCCACATTACCATATCTAAACCATACTTTTTAAATTGTAAGCAATGCGTATGAAGCGCGTCTAGACGTGCTTTGATTTTATAGCTATGTTTTCGACCTATTAGAATTCCAGTATACTGCTTCAAACGTATCTCGACCTGTCATTCTCCCACCCATAATTATTCTATACTTTTCTTAGGAAGAAGATCCCTGGGTAGCCAGCAAAGAGTTAGTTTCTCTGTATCTTTGAAAAAAGAACCGACAATTTCACAAGCTATGATTGGTGTTAAAAAGGGTACTGAAAATAACTCCATCAATGGTGCTGCTACTACTAAAAAAAGAGTTCACATGACGGAAGTGGATGCATCACGCAAGACAAGTAACCAATTATAAAAATTGTATCTAACAAGTTACAAGGAATAACTTTTATGGAGGAAACATGGTACACATTTCAACAACAGTTTCAAGTCATAAGTTCCTACTTTGAAACTAAGGGATATTTTGCATCAGAGCTCGAACCATTGAAGATCAATGCCAGATTTACAATTGAATGACTTCTCCACCATTTTTATAGCTGATAACTCGGTTGTCAAAGTGGTGATAAATTTTTTCTTTATGGCGCATATGAGCGCACTTGAAGATCTTCAAGGTCATGTGATTTAAACTTTTATTTTTCAAAAAGGGGGGGGAGGGGTTGAAGCCCCTCGCATAACGCCTGATATAATTCCTACAGTGTTGTGGCTCAATTCAGTGGGCCACAGAAAACCCGTAAATTAAGAAGGGGGAGGGCTGGTGTAACTGACCTAATGAATTGTTCTTAATGATCATACTCATATTTTTATATACAATGTCGTTATTATTATATTAATTAATTTTTACCTAATCCCTATTCAAATCCGAATACGCACGGTCCTGATTTTTCCGTGACTATGTACACCGTCTGATACATATTTGTCAGTGCTCGTGTGTCTAAAATGCGGTCAGAGTGTTTGCTCCGAAAGCAGACGAAGAATAATATTTTTCAATTTTCAAATTTAAAAAAATGTACATAGATGGTTCACTTTTGTCGGTTTTTATTTAACGATTTTTCATAAGTTTCAGGTAAATCTGTTGATCTTTTTGTTTTATTTATTTACCTTCAAAATAATCATAACCTTCAAGTGGGAAAATTTGATTATAACCAATTCCATATATCTAGAGGATACACTAAAAAGAATCACTCAAAAGCATGGACTTTTGTGTAATTATTTTTTGGACAAATCCTTCTTACACATTTATACGAGCATTTACAATATAATTAAAAAAGTATTAATTCGCTGCTGATGTTGCCGTTAATTCCGTGAGTCTATTCTTACTTAAAAATCAATTTTAAGCGAATTAGCTCATTCAATAAGTTGTATTGTTTTTAAATTTATACATTCCTGTTTATTTATTGAAAACATTTGATACCTTAAAAATTATTATTTAATTTTATGAGAAATTTTTTCAGGTTTCAAAAAGTCATAATTTTCAATACCTTTCAATCTATGCAATCAAAAAAACATTTGTCTTAAAATTGACGTAGAATCTTGTCACCATATTCATCAAGATTGAGTGTGTAGTTTTAAATGGAAATGGTATGAATTGTGGAATATCGAATTTTCCTTTTATCAATTGAAGACTAATTAAAACCTTTGCGGTTGAGAAATTCGAAAATGGTAGCATTGACAATTAAAGCAGTGAGAAATTAGAAATCTGTTATTTAAACCATTCAGGCTTAGGGTTATTCTAAACAATCTAATTTTAAAACATATACAGTTTGATAATTACAAAATCGACCGTTAAAAATAGAACAATTTTAAACTTCAGTGATTTAAAAAAACTCTTGAATTAAAATTGGTTCAAAATACCCTATCTGTTAACGAAGTAACCACGTGGAATCTAAAGAAACCTTCAAGAAAGAAAAAGAAATAATCAAGTAAACGCTCTACTAATTCAAATTGACCACTCTAAATGAAATAAAAAATTTTAATTGTGAATGATACTAATATGAAATAGAAAACAAAAAATGCAAATATTTCGTATCTTTATTGGAATTAATTTTTCCAAAACAACGTAATAAATTATAAACTGTTGTTTTCATCGTGTGTCAGTTCGATTTGAAATATTACATACAATATAAAAAGAAGGTCCAATTTAAATCTGTATAAGCATGACAATTTAAATTTAAAAAATAACATCGTATGTTTGAAGTTCATTAAGTGTATATTGTTACGATACATTATCTTCCATTTACTTTAGATTTAGTTAGACTCAGTTTGATTCAACCTTAGTCAGAAGAATAATAAAATCCACTTTGAAATTGTTTAAATGAACTAATTCACACTTTACTGATCGCCGACTCAATCATTCGATAAAATTAATAAGAATATTTTTCTTTTACTCTGTTAAGATCTGTAGGAATTTTATGAAACATGTGGCGGAAGTTTTATGCAGTAACACCTTTCATAAAAATATGAAATATTTATAATTTTCCGAAGCAGTGAGGTAAACTGTCAGTGATACAATGTTTGTTCCAAGTCACAATTTTAATGTACGCAATAAAATACTTAAACCAAATAAATTTGAATCTGCATGGAAAAAAAATCTGCAATTAAAACATAAACATACTGAAAAGGCAAATAAATGAAACTTAAGTATATTTAAATAAAGCAATTTTTTTCTGTAACAGTAATCTATAACCTCTATTTGTGGATTTTCATATCTTTAAATTAGCTACGTGACGGCATAAGATTCAGGTTTCATACAAAATCTAAAATCAAATTGCAAATTTTTGGCCTGTAAAAAATTTGGAAAAATGAAATAAGTTTGAATCTAAATTTTAGAAACTTACAACAGTTTAAAAACTAGTTCTGCTATTAATTAAAAATATTTCTATTTAAAGTAGATCCTTATCATTTCCTTAATTTCAAGGTGAACTTTAAAATCAATGATGAATTTCAGACCTTTTGTGAAAATTAATCTTATTTCATTTACGCCATATTCAGAGTTCCAACCTTCTCGATTCAGCTATATAATGTTTTTGTTTTCCTTACTTATGTATATAATCCGTTCATAATATTACTTACAATAAATTTTGATGCAAATCTCTGCTTCAAACATTTCACCAATATCGTAGTTTTGCTTCTAACAATATTTCTAGGTAGATCGAAAATAAATATCACTTGTTTAGCTATCAATTTTTTTCCATATACTCATGCGCATTCAAGTTAATATCTTTTATATCCACGGAGAAGTATAGATAATAGCACAGACCATCTAGATATCACTAGTTAATATCTAAGCAAGTTATGCATGGGACAGACATCTAAATATTGAAGTACAGCATCCGTAGATATTAAAAATATTTCAACTGACAATATCCAGAATATTAAAGGGCAAAATCTAGGATATTCAAGAAATATTTTTTAATTGTGGAAAAATTATCTGCAAAGCATGTCATTGTCTATTAAATGCAAAAGAATTTTATATTGTATTCCTCTGTCTTTGATATCCGAATCCTCAAGCATTCGCCTGTTTTCATAATTATACAACTTTTGTGCAGAACGGATAACACACCTTTCAAGGCTAATATGAAAGATGCCTGTAGCTGAGTCTTTATTTTCTTGAGAAAATTATGATATATTGAAAATGAAGCTTTATCATTTTCTACCAAAACTTATAGCGCCATATCTATCCGAAAAACCACAACACACTTAACGAATGCTCAAGATTCAGACAAAGCGGGGCTAAAATCTTTTGTTGCCACGCCACACGTCAGTGACATTGTTGAATATATATATATCTACATAT
>NC_046661.1:97590480-97601840 GCF_010883055.1 Belonocnema kinseyi
TGTATTGAACGGTTTGAATAGACAGAAATACTGAGCGAAGATCATTCTAAACTACGTGAGGGATCATACATTTAGCATTTAGAAATTTTTACGACGTAACAGAGACGTTTTTTTGGCCAAAGTGGGTTTTATTTTTCAACATACTCTCCTTTTAGGTCGATACAGCGAGTCCAATGATTTTCTAACTTTTTGATACCGCCCGAAAAGTACTCGATCGCAAGGTCTCCAAAATACGCCTCAGTTTCAGCTATGAGCTCCTCATTTGAGTAAAAACGCTTACCGGTGAGCCATCTCTTCAGGTTAGGGAACAAGTAATAGTCGTTGGGGGCCAGGTCTGGTGAATACGGTGGCTGAGGAACCAATTCGAAGCCGAATCCATGCAATTTTGCTTGTGCAACTAAGCATGAATGAACAGGCGCATTGTCGTGATGATAAAGCGGTTTTTTCTTCTTCAAATGCGGCCGTTTTTGGCGATTTAGTTTTTCAATCGGTCCAATAATGATGAATAGTATGCTCCGGTTATGGTTTTACCTTTTTCAAGATAGTCCACGCATATTATGCAATGTGCATCCCAAAATACGGAGGCCATAACCTTTTCGACCCATTGTTGCGTTTTTGGACGCTTCGGAGCACTTTGGCCCGGTGGAACCCACTGTTTTGGCTGTTGCGTTGACTCAGGAGTGTAGTAGTGGATCCAGGTTTCATCCATGGTTATGAATCGGCGCAAAAACTCGGTTGGCTTACGCGAAAATAATGCCAAATTCTGCTGGGAAGTTGTCACACGATTTCGTTTTTGGTCCACTGTGAGCAAACGCGGCACCCATCGCGCGCAGAGCTACTTCATGCCCAAAACTGAATGCACGATATTGCCCACACGTTCCAATGATATGCCTACAGCATTAGCTACCACTCTCAATTTCACTTTGGGATCATTCAACAACATATCATGGATTTTTTCGACATTTTCTGATGTAGTGACCTCTTTTGGGCGCCCAGATCGTTCAGCATCAACTGTGCTCGTACGACCACAACGAAACTCGGTAAACCACCTATGAATCGTTCCAATGGACGGTGCAGAGTCCGGGTAATACTTATCCAGCTTGGCCTTGGTCTCGGATATCGTTTTCTTGCGAAGATAGTAGTGTTTGAACAAAACTCGAAACTCAGATTTTTCCATATTAAAAAAAAACTCGGAGGCTAGTCGCTTCTCAGTGCTGTAACTTGTAAATGCGTGAACATAAATGGCTGAAGTTTTGACAGGCGTCATTTGAAGGATCAAGCTCGACGAAAATGGTTCACATTAGTGAATACTAATGCCATCTCTTAGAACTTTCAGGTACTTATCAGGCTTCCTAGTATGTATTGGTTCAATATCAAAGTTTTTAATATCTACTTTCCAATATTTTTTTTGCTCCGTGTTATAAAACCAAAAATTTAGCCGGAATTTTTGCACACATAGACAACAGATGTGACACGAGACCCTATGGACAAGTGAGGGCCAAATCTGCGGGATGTAGCAAGGCGACTGTCTCATGATTGATAGTAGTTAAGCTTGCAGGCGCCTGAGCCTGCCTCTTCTCCTGCTGAACTCATTGAAAAGCTCGATGAGTAAAGCCTGCGTTTCATAGTGTGCTTCACTGATGCCATTCTAGAGTTCGTAGATCAGGAGCCATCAATGAGAAATAGTTTACTAACATTTATAGGACTCTTGAATATTGCGCTGCTGTCGCGTGTGCCAGGATGATGAGCACAAAACTCAGAGTCCAGGTTACTAACAACTATACTGCAAAAAATATGCCAGAACCTCTATCGAACTTTTGACTTTAAGGCGAAATTAGTAAAATGAGAGAAAAACCGGGAAGTTTGTACCAATGTCGGAAGGGTAATCGTTCTCAAAGACTGACCAAAATGTTTCTATCGCAGAATTGGAGATGGAAAAAACAAGACTCAAAATTATTGTGAGTATCCTAGGGCTGAGGAAATGATCAGATATTGATCGAGCACCTGGGGTACTTCTAGATCAAGTAAAATGGATACGGCGTTGCTCCGTATAGAAAAGGACAGAATTGCATGGTTGTTTGAGATGAACAGTATAGCTTAGGAGGTCCAAGAACTAGAAAGCGCCGATTTTAGATTAGGTGCAAATACCTAGAGAGTTTGCACCCCGCCCCTGCTGGGGCCCTTTAAAATATCTTGGAGAATTCAGATTACTCTTAAAAAAATAATTCCGATACCCTCTTTTGTGAGAGAGGGCATGACATATATTATACCCAAAAAGGTAAATACTAGTGCTCCTAGTGATTACCGAAAACCTGCCTCTCCATTCTCTATAAGTGTCTCACAGCCATGATTTCTGACTTCGTCTGTAAATATTGTAAGGAGAACAAGGTCCTCTCCGAAGACCAAAAAATTTGCTTTCGGGGCTCTCGCGGTTGTAAGGAGCATGTCACGATTGACAATTTGGTTGTTACATACGCAACGTCACCAACGCAATTTCCACATGGCTGCAGACTATTGTCTGGCGTTTCCGTCAATACCTCACGATTATTTACTTGCAGTGCTTTAAGACATATAAGATCTGTCCGAACGTCATCCTATTTCTTTATCAGGCTATACACACGTGCACGATTGTCTGGAATGAACAGCCTATACATCTCGGCCTCCGATGTGACTCGTAACGTAAAGAGGGCTAAGAAGTGGAAAGCGCCGTGTATGGATGAAGTGCACACCTTCTGGTATAAGTTCCTAGAGGTTTGCAGCCCGCTCATGCTGGAGTCCTTCCAAATATCTTGAAGAACCTTGACCACTTGCCCTTTTTTATAACAGAGGGAGTAACATATATGATACCCCAAAAAGGAAGATGCTTGTAGGTCTCGTGATTACTGAACAATCACCTGCTTCTCGACCCTCTATAAGTGACTCACGGATATAATTTCAGACCTTGTCTATAAATATTGTGAGGAGAACAATATCCTTTTCTAAGAACATGGCCTACATTTATTACCAACAGACATTTCCCTCAACACCCCATGATTATTGACTTGCGGTTCTTAAGACATATAAGACTTGTCCTCGCGTCATCGAATTTCTGGATCATGTTATGCAAGGAATCTTTCAAGGTGATTCATTTATTGCACTATGGTTTTTTAGCATTGAACCTACCAAGTTAGACACTCAGGAGCACGTCCTATAGGATCAACATTAAGGTAGGATTGGTTGACTATCAATCCAATCACCTTCTGTACATGGACGACAAAAAATGTATTCAAGCTCAGAGTTGAAATTGAATAGCCTACTTAACATCCGACTGCAGTTTTCCAATGACATCATGATGTGTGTAGGCTTGGAAAAATGCAGACAGCTCAATTTTGTTTTGTACAGAGATAAATAAATGCGTTAAATGACGAAGAATCGGAGAGGTACCTTGGAATATGTAAAATATCTGGTCTACAGAACACGCATTGAGACTAAACCTGACCGTAGTTTTCAGCCGGTCGATAGGGAAACCATCATAAATTATTGATTCCGCGATTTATTTTGCGCAAATCAAGTCACGCGTTTCTGAAACCGATACAGAACGCCACCTTATTCAGCCAATAACTAGCGACTGACCACACGATCTTACCTGGAATTAGTAAAAAAATACTGATACTTTTAGTGTTGTTCAGGCCAGACTACCTGGTAGGCGTAAATACTGGAAACCACAACTGCACCGGTAACTTTCTCAGGTTTCAACCATTTATCGATAACCTAGTTCTTTTCTTTAAAATAGATTTAGAAAGTTACTTTTCAATATCTCTTTATGATAAAACCAAAATTTTAGTAAAAATATACGCTTTTCCAGCTTCCCGTATTCGTACCCAAAAAATCTGGCAATTTTTACCGAAATTTCGGTACACGTAGCCACCACCAGTAAACATAAAACATTTTGATAAGCATCAACTGATTTATAATGGATGCGCAGAAACTGTAGAAGTAGATTAGGTTTCACGAGAAGAATGTTACGAAAAACAAATCAAAATATAAATTTTAGATATCAAACTTAAATACAATTTCCACAAAATGAAAAATAATTTATCTTACGCGCTTTAATTTAAACAGATGATTGAATGTTATTTAAACAGCTAATTATTATATCGTCAGAATAATGGGGTGCTATTTTCGATTCTTGCCAACTTTGCAGAAAAGGCTTTTTGAAATTGTATAGTTTGTACGATAATATGGGTACTCTTAATGAGAATTAACTATTTTTATTAGTTGCCGAAAAGAAATACGAGAAACCTTGTAAACACGAGCTTGAATTTTTGTTATTCCCTATAGGCAGCTTTCTCCAGCTGTGTGTATTTGGCAGAAGTTGTGAAAAAAATCAATGTTATCATTTTTATGGCAAAAACACCATAAATAGTGTTTTGTAGCGCTTCAAATATATTACACTCGAAAAGCGTCTGTTTAGCGTTAAGTTACAAATGAAGTTGGAACGATTTTGATATTGCATATCATTTTTTTTCAGCTATATTTTAAGTTTCTTGAAATTAAGACTTTTCTTATCGGTCTAAGGAGAATAATGAAAGTGAATAGAGGCCTTTAAGTAGTTTTATGAACTGAGTCATGTAAATTATAGCAGGTTCTAAACAGGGTCTAAAAGGATTTAAAAGAGAACGTGGAAGACTAAACAGGACCAAAAAACCTTATTTGGAATCACGCAAGGCTAAAGTAGGGCGAATCATTTTTTTTTGCTACACGTATTGTGCATGAAACTAATGCCGTTAAACGAGGTAATTTGGCACATGTGTTGTGAATTCAAGGACCCCTGATTTAATATTTTAAATTACTTAAGCTCGCGTTATATAGAATCTGGGACTAAATCACCCCATTGGACTATACTATATCTTTGATGATAATAAATTTGTATGAAATTCTGTTGTGTTGTCTAAGATTAATACTCTATACATACAAGGCACATAGTGTCAGTGTGAAGACGGAATATGTTAGCTTTCTAAATAGTAAACATGAGATTGAGCCTTATAAAATTTTATTGATTTTTCCGTTGCGTCATAAAATTCACTACAACTTCTATGAAATGAAGAAACAAATTTGAGAGATAAATATCAATATAAAGTCAAGCGAAAGAGTGCATATAATTTTAGAATTGAAACACGTTAATTGGAAAATTGTCCTCACATTCGTATGGCACGACACTGAATATTTGGAGAATCGTGGCAGCCGTTGTTCTAATCTTTTTATCTAGCGTTTTCGTAGAGGTTAATAGAATTTTTTTAACGTTTAGCTAAATCGTAAATAATTTAAAGATATCGCAATCTGTAATAATACTTTATCTGAAAACCCATAATAGTTTAGAAGCAGAAAATAACATAATAATGAAAGGCTTTACTTTTATTGCGATTTAGTATGTATCTTTTTGCAGATGTAAGAAAATATAAGTGTCGTAATTCAACATCTGACTTTGTTTTAAATGCTTGAATGACTGGATTTACATGCGTATCTCAATGTGCTGCTTTAATTAAATCTGATACACGGAAAAAAATTGTACTTGAGAAATTACAGAATTAGTTCTGATGTGGCGGATATGAGAAAAAATCTGCAGTAATTACAGACCTACGTTATTTTAATTTCTACAGAACTGTTTCTGTGAGAATTAAATATAATGCAAGAAGAATTCCTAAATCGGGCAGTAATGTTAGCAACGGGAAACTTTAAAATTTGCGAAACTAAAGTCCGTTAAAAACAAAGTAGAAGACTGGATATTTCACAGAACGCCTCTCAAATCAAAAACACGGCACAGTTCTGTAATTTCTGCGCGTCCTTTTCAGCGCGAAAAAAAATATTCCGATTTATATAGGGGCTTCTATATTTAGCCTACTTTGTATATGAGAAGGAAGGAAGCAAGGACGGACGGAGGACACACGCGAGAGACACATTCTTAACTTATTGTATGCACACAAATATAAATTTGATTCTATAGCCTAACCTGACATAAATATACGAGTATATAATGCACGCAACGCACTTCCCTAATACAGGATATCGCACGCTGCAGGCATTGGCCAAAGTGGCCCTTACGTACTAACCAAGAAATTTTTCACCGCTTGTGAGAAACGACTATTGACGGGGCCAAAATTTTTGGTGGACCGAGTTATATTTAATTTTCTTACTTCCACCTCGGATATTTTCGTGATGTTTGTCACTGAAATGTTGTTGAAATGAAATGTCTGAACTTAGAAGAAGTAAGTTTCAAACATTCGAAAATTTTTTATACTTGAACTCTAAATTGATTAACAATTTTACAATTTGAAATTATTACGACTTATTTGTTCAAAGTTCACATCTTGGCAGGATGAAAGAAAAAATTTGCACCGTTTTGTGAAAAAATCGAATATATTGGAATTTAGGGATAATCGGGGTACTGCTATAAAGATTCATACTATGATAAGAGATGATGATATTTCTTTATCTATTATTATAAACTTGAGCGAGCAAAAATTATTATTCACGTTTACAAAAAGTCTTATTTACTGTATGAAAATGGTGAGTGTGAAAAAGTGATAATGGTCGATAACAAGTTTTGTAAAACTTTCAGTCAAAAGTCATAATTTTAAGTAACATAAGTTGTAAGGAATGTAAGAAATTTTAGTATTCTTAAATAGGAATGTGTATTAAAATGAGTACCACTAGTGATATCTCCAACAGGTATTTGCGAGAATTCTCAAAGACTACTAGTAGTCTTGCGCGCGCCTATTTATCTTTTTATGAAAAAGAATAAATGAAAAGTCTATCTTTTCTATGTTATACATATTGAATGAATGTTACAAAATATTAGTATAAAATAATACAAGACATCAAGGGATGAGTTCTATATCTGAAACTGTAATTAATCTTTTATAATAGGATTTCAACGAATTCTTTATTTTTAGGTAGAAAATGAACTATTTTATTCCAAATAAGCTTTTTTTTATTAAAGATTAATTTACATCTAATATTGATGAATAGCATTGACTACGATTTTGTAGCTCACGTTCATGATAATCATATTCTTTAAATAATGAACTTTGCATTTTACACCACAATTTTGATAAATCAATTTAGTAAAATTTTTGATTGCATTGTAATAATCAACAATGACCTTATATGTTGAAAAACACATGTAATAAGCTTGTTGCCACTTGGTAAACTCTTCCTTGAAAATCTTGGTTAAGTCTCCCCAACATTAGTTCATGCGTTCAATGTCATAAAAATTCAACTCTGGTTAAAAATTTAAATATTTTTTTGTGAATCTTTTCTTTTTGTTTTAAGATATCCACCACTACGTTTTCATTAAGAATTCTTTTTTTTAATGCAACTCTTTTTGGTTAAAGATTAATCTTTTTTGTTTGAAAATTTGGCCATTCAGTTTAAAATTTATATTTGTAGGTTGAAAATTTAACTATTTGGTTAAAAGTTAAACTATTCGGTGTCAAATGTAAATCTTTCATCAAAAAGTCAAATTTTTAACAAAACCGTTTACACTGAAAATGAAAAAGTTTAATTTTCAGTTTTAAAAAATTAAAGAATTTGCAATCAAATAGTTACTTTTTCATCCAAAAATATAACATTTTAACAAAATGGTTAAACTTTTAAATAAGTAGAGAAGTTTTCAACCAAAAACTAAAAAATATGATTATTCTAAAACAACAACAGCTGAATTGAATAAAAAAATTCATTTCAAGAAAATTTTTAAATTTTTAACCAGAGATACATTTTTAACTAAAATAATGAATCTAAAACCAAGAAACAATTTTAGTCAAGACATAAGAAAATGCATCTAAATTATTGAACATTTTCAACAAAAAATTTTGGAGGACTGTTCCCTTATAGTTTAAAAATCAAGTAATTGGTTCAAAATTCGTCTTTTTTGTAAAACTTTAATCTTATTGGTTAAAAATTATTCTTTTGAACATAGAATTTTTTTGTGACGAAAAAATAGTTTTCTTAAAATTTAATCTAAAAACAACAAAATTTCCTTCCTGATCGATTCAAAGACTTGAATTGCTGAATCTTCCTAATGGTAAATGAATTCGATCTCCTTTGAAATAATTTTCATATCACTTTTTTTTGTTGAAAATTAATTTTTTTTCAAAGAAAATTAAACTATGACATTTTTGGTAAAAAAGTAATTTTTTAAATTAAAGTTTAATCCTTTTAGTTAAAAATCTAACTAATTATTAGAAAATTTATGGATTTTGTTAAAAATTGGTCTTTTTTAGTATAAAATTAATCTTCTTGTTTAAAAACTCTTGTTGCTGATTTAGGATTCAACCATTTTTCTAACAATTCTTTTTTTTTAACATTAATTTATTGAAGTGAAAATTTAACTTTCCATTTTTAGATAAAAACGTATATATATTTTTAATTGCAATCTGTTTTGGTAGAGAACGCAGCTTTTTTCTAATTGCACTTCTTTAAGTTGGAAATTATTTTTTAAACTAAAAACTGAACTATTTAATTTTTCGTTGAATATTAAGTTAATAATTGAGGCTTCATCTGTTTCGGTTAAAAACGAACCTTTTTGATTGGAAATTCTACTATTTTCTTCAAATTTCTTTTTTTTTTTTATTAATTTCTATAATGATAAAATCTACTTATATTACTTTTGGTTAAAAAAAGATATTTTTCTAGATAAAAATAATATATTTGTTTTAAACTTTCTAGATTTTGTAGAAAATCCGTAATTTTTTGTAGAAACGTAATATTATGGTTGAAAATTAATATTTTTCATTAAGGATTGAGTTATGTAAAAAAATCCTTTTCTGTTTGTCAAAAACAAATTTCTTTAGAAGAAATTTCGATTCTACTATTTTTGGTTTTCGAGGATTCGAGGATTCTATTATTACATGAAAAATTCGTTTTTTGGTGAAAAACTAAGCTCTTTAAGAGAAAAGTCGATTATATTATTTTTGATAGAAAAATGATATTTAAAAAAATTGATCTTTTTTTGTTAGAAATATAATTTTTTTTAAACCGTCTTTTTAAACAGGGAAATTAATCTTCGCGGTTGAAAACTCATCTTCTTAATTGAGGGTTCAATTATTATTTTTTTGAAAATTCCTTCAAAGTTAGTCGAAAATTAATTTATGTAAAATAAAATTGGATTATATCATTTTTAGTAGAGAATCGATATTTGAAATTAAAAATTGATCTTATTTAGTTGAAAATTCAACCCTTTGGTTTATAAATGCACATATTTCGATGAAAATTCGTTATTGCGGTAGGAAATTAGTCTTATCGTTTGAAAATTCATCTTTGTGATTAAGAACAAAACTATTAAGTTCACAATCCGTTTTTTGTTGTTAAAAATTAAATTCTTTAACTAAAAATTTAACTCTCCCAATTTCGGTAAAAAATCGAAATTTTGAATAACAAATTGATATTTTTGTGTTGAAAAATCAGTTATTGGTTTCAAACATCGTCTTTTTTTATATAAAATTAATCTTCTTGGTTGAAAATTCATCTGTTTGTTTGAAACTTCAACTAAGGAAAATGTTCATTACACCATTTTTGGTTAAAAACTAATCGTCTTTCGTAGAGAATTAATTTTACGGGTAAAAAATTAATCTGTTTTATATTATTTTTAATATAGATCTCCAAATTCGATTATTTTGTTTTAGATTGGAAAAAAATGTCTTGCATAATTGACTATAAAACAATTTTAATCGCTGAGAGATTCTGCTAAATAATGTGTAGAACCTGCCTGATTTTAAGTAAATTCTATTTTATTTTAAATTCTTTTTATAATATTGTTCTTGCATTTAAAATTAATTTAGTTGATAATTCTATTATTTGTTTTTAAACATTTTTGTTTAATTAAAAATTAATCTTTGTGATTGAAAATTCATTTGTTTGTCAAAACTTTTACTATTTGCTGTCAAGTTCATCTGTTTTAATTAAAATTTTTAATAATCTGTAGAAAATTAAATTTTTTGGATTGAATATTAACTTTTATAAACTAAAAACTGAATTATTCTATTTTTGTTTAAAATTTGATATTTTTAATTGAAACTTCATATTTTTTGTTAAAAATTATTTTATGGTTAAAGAATTAATCTGTTTTTTATTATCTTAACATAAATTTCCAAATTCCATTTTTTTGTCTTATATCAGAAAAAATGTCTTGCATAAGTTACTATAAAAAATGTTAATCGCTGAAAGATTCTGCTAAATAATGTATAAAACCAACTTGATTTTAAGTGAATTCTATCTTATTCTAAATACTTTGTATAATATTGTTCTTGGATTGAAAATGAATTTATTAGAAAATTCTATTATTTGTTAAAAAAGATTTGTTTAAATAGAAAATTAATCTTTGTGATTGAAATTTCATCTTTTTTGTTAAAACTTTTACTATTTGCTGTTAAATTCGCCTATTTTGGTTAAAATTTTAAATAACTTGTAGAAAATTTCATTTTTTTATTGAATATTAAGTTTTATATACTAAAAACTGAATTACTCTATTTTTGTTTAAAATTTGATATTTTTTATTGAAACTTGATTTTTTTAGTTAAAAATGGAATTATTTGTTTGAAAATTCCCGTATTTTGTTGAAAATTGGTGTTTTTTTGTTAGAAATATAAATGTGAAGACCCGATACATCCATAAACCTGAACATAATTAATTGAATCCCACATTTCTTAAACCATATATTATTTAAAAGCACATAAGACATTCGAAGCCTATACATTTTATACAGCTGTTTTGTTGTGAAGGTCAAGTGCAATGAGTTTAATGGTACTTTTCTGATATTGAGTAAAGTTAGTTATTAGTTAGTTTTAGTTATTATTTGCATTCAATATAGACATTAAGTATTATTCCTGTGATTCATGCAATTTTTTATAAAATTTCATTGCTCATAAAAAATGCGGTAGGAACTTATAGAGATTTTGAAGTTAATTTTACATTTTGCAATTCAAGAGCGAACTGCTTACAGTAAACAAATTTATCAAAAAGACGTAAGATGAAAATATAAAACGCTATTTCTTTTTTTAATCCTGATTAAAATAGTTTCTGTTTTTTCACCAAACACTTTATAAATTTGAATGAAATCTTTGTGTAATTCGTAAGAAAAATTTCAGTAAAAGCTTAACTTTCTTAAAGTTTTTGTAGTACATTTTCGTAACCTTTCATAGCAAAAAATAATATTTGATAGATTTTTGTAGATACGAGGGTGGATTGATAAGTTTCCGGCCTGACCAAGAAAAACAACGTTGTTAAGAATTTTTTTTTTTTATTTCTCAACATAATCTCCTCCAAGGCTGATACATTTCTCATAGCGGTGTTCTAGTCTAGTAATGCCATCTCTATAGAATGAT
>NC_046661.1:97601940-97603846 GCF_010883055.1 Belonocnema kinseyi
AGCTATCTAAGGATGGTACTATAGAACGCCACCTCAAGGTAGGCCTAGTGGCGCCATCTCTTGGTCAGGCCGGAAACTTATCAATCCACCCTCGTATATACGGAAGATTGACATTAAAGTGATCAAAATTATTTAATTCTGCGACCAGCAGTTCGCTTTTGTATTCTAAAATTAATTCCTAACCTCAAAATTTCAAAAGTTGTTATCCTATTTTCCACTAGCAATGGACTTTAAACAAATTCCAAGCTTCATAGAAATATTACTTAATGTTTATCTTAATAACAAATAATAGATTAAACATTAACTTATAATTAAAAATATACTAACCCTACCGATAGAAATCTCAGAGTCTATGCTAAAGATTCTCAAGGCTCTGAGAAATTCTCCGCAGGCACTCAGGTAGATATATTTAATGGTCCAGATAACTCGTTCAAATGCTTTGAAGGCTTTAAAATGTTCTTTCCGAACTTGAAATAAAAATACGATCATAAATAACAAGCAGAGAGGCTTAAATTGAAATAAGAATTCGATCATAAATAACAAGCAGATGCCCTGTATTGCGATTGCAGTGGTACGGGTGGAAAGGTGGTGGTAAATGAGAAGCATTGATTCAGAGCTGCCAGTTCGTGGATGAAATTTACCCCCACCATACCTACCGTTTGGGAGCCGCAAAACAGAATGTGCATGATTACCACTGTGAGTTCGTATGTAAGCCGAAAATGCACGATTCGACTTCGGAGTTCTGCTGTACGATGATTGCCGATCTGAATCAAATACATAACTGTACAAAAAAAATTTTTTAATTGTTTTCAACATAATAGTAAAATTTTAAATAAAAAAATTACATTTTCATCAAAAAAGCTAAATTGTATACTAAAAAAAGGCATTTCTAATAAAATACATGAACTTTGCACAAAAGAAATTTATTTTCCATGAAGACTAATTTTCTGAACAAAAAATTAATGTTTAATCGTAGTTAAATTTTCGACAACAAAGATTAATTTTCTACCAAGAAAGAAGACTATTCAATAAAATACAAAAAATTTTAACTAAAAAAGATCACTTTTCGTTTAAACATAGAATAGTTAAATTTCTGGTTAAAAAAAATTAATTTTTAACCAAAAAGAAAATAAATTTTCTAAAAAAAAGTTACATTTTCAGAAAACAAATTTATCCAACTAATTGATGAATCATCAACCAAAAAAAATATGAGAAAAAAAACGTTAAAATTCTTTGAAATCGCTCGAAATTACTGAAATTAATTGAAAATTCGTTGGAATGTTTTAAAATATCCTGAAAAATTTTGAATCCTTTAAAACCGCTTAAAATTTTTGAAAGCTCTTGAAAATTCCTTACAAGTTTAAAAATACCTTAAAAGCTTTCAAATCCTTAAAAATCTCATGAATTATTTAAATCAATTGAAAATGCCTTCGAATCTATTAAAATGTTCTAAAAGATACATCAAATCCTTTAGAATATCATTCTAAATTACTGTGATCAATTGAAAATTCCTTGAAATCTGTTAAAATTCTCTCAAATTTTTCAAATCCTTTAAAATCTTTTCAAATACCTACAATTATTAAAATAATTTGAAAATTATTTGAAACCTATTAAAATATCCTAAAATATATCAAATCCCTTAAAACGTCATATTAAATTACTGTAATCAGTTGAAAATTCCTTGCAATCTTTTAAAATTCTCTAAAATTTTTCAAATCCTTTAAAACCTTTTGAAACACCTACAACTTATTTTTTTTTAAAGATTTCTAAAGTATTCAAAATTTTTTTTTAATAACCCTTTTACAATTAGATTAATTTTTTGAAATTCCTATAAATTATGGAAATCAGTTAAAAATTCCTTGACATTTCAAAAAATATTTCAGGGTATGTTTCAAATTTCAAGATA